>NW_024505118.1:3431670-3432149 GCF_017590055.1 Onychostruthus taczanowskii
CCCCCACGTTGGAGGGTGATGTCCGATCCCTTGGCCACCCCCCACCCATCCTGGTTTCTTAGAGCCGCGCGGAGCCGCTGTCCCGCAGAGCAGGTGCGGGGCGTGTCGCGATCGCACGTATCGTGACGGGGCGTGTCGCGGCGGGGGCGTGCCCGCAGCCCGCGGGCGGTGCGGGGGTGCGCGGGACCGGGATGGTGCCGGGATGGTGCCGGGATGGTGCCACGGCTCCTCATCGCGCTCCTTCGCTTTTTCAGCCGCGGGTTCCTGCGGGCGGGGGACGCCGCTCCCGGCCCCGAGGCGCTACAGGTAGGGACGTCGGGACCTCCACCCCGAGGGGTCCCCCGCACCTCCCTCCCACCCGGGACCCTCCTCTTCTCAACCCGGATTTCCATCCCCAACCGCATCCCCTCCCATTCGGGACCCCAATCCCAACTATCCCCCCCGTTCCACCTGGGACCATCAACCCGCGCCCCCCCCTC
>NW_024505118.1:3432157-3809657 GCF_017590055.1 Onychostruthus taczanowskii
CCCCCCCACCCCCCGTCCTCCCGTCCCACCCAGAAACTCAGATTCTCTTCCTCCTACCCGGGACCCCGACCCACGTCCCCTGACACCTGGGACACCCGATTCACCTGCCCTGTAACTGGGGACCCCCACCCCAAGCACCTCTCTTCCCATCCGGGACCCTCAGCCCTCCTCCCCTCCCAAACCATGACACGCGACTCACCTCCTCTCCCACCCGGGATCCCCATTCCCACGGCCCCCATTCCCACTGGGCTGGGGATCCCCGTGTTTATGCTGTGGGGCGGGGTTGGGAGTTGGGGCTCCCGATTCGCCATGCTCGGGCTCCCCATCCCTTCCCGCACCAAGGGCGGAGGGGGCTCTCCCGAGCGCGTTTGCACCCGCTTGTCCCCCGCTTTTCGGTGGGGGGCTCTGAACCCCACGGGGAAAGCTTGACAGGGAAACTGAGGCACAGATGGGGCTCCCGAGGCGGGTGCCGTTTTGTGTCGTCGTCCCGTCCCCCCACCCCCTCGACCGCATCCGAGGCTCGAGGACACGCTGGGCTTCACGCAGGGAGGAGGCAGCGGGCTGGGGGGGTGCGGATCCCGGCGGGATCCCGGGAGGAAATGGGCTGGACTGGCAGGGAGGGGGGGCCGACTCGGTCCCGGGGGGACCCTCACGCCCTCCGGCAGCCGCGACAGGAGCCGGGCCGCGCCATGGGGACTCTCCAGGACACTGTGAGCGACCCTGGGGAAAGGGATACCCTGGGGGTCCCGGGGGATCTGTGGCCTCGGGCTGGGGGTCCGTTCTGTCCTGGGGCGTTTGGGGCGCGATGTGCTTGGGAGTGTCTGGGGGTTTCGTTTTCCTGGGTGGGGGGGGGGGGGGCTGGGCCCCCCCCTCCCCGGCTGGACTGGCAGGGAGGGGGGGCCGACTCGGTCCCGGGGGGACCCTCACGCCCTCCGGCAGCCGCGACAGGAGCCGGGCCGCGCCATGGGGACTCTCCAGGACACTGTGAGCGACCCTGGGGAAAGGGATACCCTGGGGGTCCCGGGGGATCTGTGGCCTCGGGCTGGGGGTCCGTTCTGTCCTGGGGCGTTTGGGGCGCGATGTGCTTGGGAGTGTCTGGGGGTTTTTTTTTTGGGGGGGGGGGGGGGGGGGTTGGAGCCCCCCCTTCCCTGTGTCCCCTTGCCCCCCTGGCAGTGGGAGCCTGAAGAGCTCAGCTGCGTATTCCATCCGGCCGCCAGACCTCTGGGTGGGTGTGCTGGGAAGGACAGAGCCCCTTCAGCACGCCCAGCAGGACCAGCTCTGAGCCCCCCACCCTCCTTACACCAGCTGCACATTTTGGGGAGATGAAGGCTGCATCCCAGTATGTGGGTGGGAAAACACTTGGTCCTTCCTACTCCTGTGCCTTCGAGCACACCCAAATTTGGGGAGGGGGTGACGTGAGGGGGGTTCTTCCCTCTTGCAACTGTCTGTTCGCCTGGATGGATCCCTGGCCTGTGTGCGGATGGTTTTGGGTGTGAGAACCGTGGCCTTGGTCCCCCTGGGGGCGCAGTTGCTTGGGGGGCTCCAGGGGGCTGCAGGTTCAAGACAGGAGCGAGGACCTGGAGATTCAAGCTGGGAAACGAAGGGAAGGAAACGCTCTCTGGGAAATTGCCGAAAGCTGCTGACGGAGAGAAAGAAGCTGAGCAGGGCCAGTGTGCCCCGGGCGGGGGGGAAATGAGCCCCCCTCCCCCTCCGGATGGGAAGGTGGCGGCTTGAGGACATCTGAACTGTCGCTCAGCACGGGGGTGGGATGTGACTCTCCTCACCGCCCAGCGCAGTGAGACGGGGGTCCCTGTGATCCCTGTCGGTCCGAGCCCTCCAGAACACAACTGGGCCTGAGCTAGGAGCGTGCTGACAGCTGGGCAGGCACAGCCCCGCATGGGATCTGGGGGTGCGGGGGTCAGGGAGCCACAACTCCCAGCATGGGGGTACAGAACGCACCCATGGAGGGGGGGGAGTCAGAGCAGTTTTAACCCAGACCACCAGCGCTGGCGTGGACATGAGGAGGAGGAGGAGGAGGAGTGGATCACATGGTGGGGCAGAGGTGCAGCCCCAGCCAGTCCTGCTGTGTGAGGCCACAGTGGCAATGGGATGTGACCCAGGATGTTTGAGGAGTGAGTGGTGGGGATGGATCCTGCCCCTTCTCCAGCACATCCCAGCCCAGGGTGGATGAAGAACAGCTCATCCCCCACAAAATACCACAGGATCCCTGGTCCTTGGGGGGGGGCATATAGGGGAGATATAGGGATGTAGGGCTTGGGGCATTATTACTCTCCAACACCCTGCAGTGGGGTGAGGCTATGAATGTCTGTTCCTCCTCTCCCTGCCTGCCACGAGCTCCAATGCAATTACTTGCAGACTGGATCATGAATCAAGCTGTAATTGATACATGTTCACAGTCTGGAGAAGCAGGAGGGGCTTGGGGGGCCCCCACCATCCCGAGGGGTTGGGAGGGGCTGTGGGGGACTGCAGTCAGGCACCTTTACTGACCTGCCAGGGACTGGGGGGGGCCTCAGCCAGCATCATGGGGCTCCTTCTGCCTCAGTTTCCCCCTATGTGGGACCAGCCATGTTCAGTGGCTGAGGACCTGTTGAGGCCAGTGAGGGGACATGCGTATGCGGGCGTTTGTCCTTGCGTTTCCTCTGGCAGACACAAACACATCAGCAGGGCAATAAAGGGGAGGAAAGGGCCGTGGCGGCTTCTTTCCATTACATGCGGCAGGGCTGGCTTCCTCCCACATCAGCAGGGTCAGGGGAAAGAGCCAGATCCCCAAACTGGGTTGGCTGGGTGCACCCCAGTGCTTCCCAGCCAGGCAATCCCCACAGGCCAGGGATCAAGGAGTCACTGCTTGCAGGTGTGGAATCAGCCTGTGCTGGCACTGCAGTGCCCTGCTGCTGATTTTTGAGGGGCAGTGGGGTTTGGGATACAGGTTCCAGTGCTCTCATGCCTCATGACATCACCTGGGAAGGGAGGTCTGAAGTGGGAGTGCCCTGCTGGACCCCAGGCAGGGGAATTGGGATGGGGATGTTCCTGCTGCACCCAAGCAGAAGGAGTTGGAGGGGATTAGTCCTGCTGCACCCACAGGGATTAGTCCTGCTGCAGCATGGGCAGTAAGAAGCTGGGACAGGATGCTCCTCTTGCAGGATGACATGGTGGCATCTTCCCCCTGAATGGGATAGGCCCCGTGGGTGACCTTGGCTTTTTGGAGTTAAGCTGTGACATTTGGCAGGGAAGTGGTGGGCTGGGATCCCCTGCAAGCCTGGGTCTGGAGGGTGGCTCTCTGGGAGCTGAGTCCATGGATTTGGGGACTGGCCTGGGACTTTTGCAGCTCAATCCTCTTGCATACTCACCCTGGCCACTCCATGGAAGTGGGGGAGAGGATGGTGGGGACCTGCCCGAGAGAGCCATGGGGTGGAAAATGCCAGGGAGCAGAGCTCCCGAGTCTCCCTCCTCTTGGTACAGGAGAGATCACTGCTCCTGGCCTGGCTCTGGCAGATGCAGGGTGTATGGCACCTTTGGATGCCCTGGCCACAGCTTTGGAATCCCCCCCTAGACAAGGGGGGCCTGGAGGCCAGACCCCTGGCTGGGTGCTGACCCATTAAACACCAGCACTGTGATCCTTTCTGCCATGTAATGGGCTTTGGTTTTCTCCTGGCCTCAATTTCCCCATCTGAGTAGTGAGACCACCCCAATTCCTCGACCCCTTCACGACAATTAAGAGCTGCCTCCCACCATCACACCCTTTCCGGTATGGAAAATAAGAGCAGTCCCTGTAGAGACAGAGTGGAATCCCCTGGTGGGGGGCAGCTCTGGCAGCCCCCAGCCCCCCACACCCTGCTCCGGAGCGCTGCCCAAATCAAATTCCTCCCCAGCTGCAGATGGCCAGGAATTCAATTTTCCCAGATCCCATCAGAGACTAAGAAATGAGGTCCCTAATCACTGTGCAGATCCCATTAGTGCCAGCCATGCCAGGAGGGGATGCATGGATGGATGTGGGAATGCTGCATCCCCCTTCCCACTCCACTGATTCCTATCCCCCTAAGGGGCTTAGATGTCCCCCGAGCCCTCTCTGGCTGCATCCCCAGGGCTTTGCCATGATGGTCCCAAGCAGAGCCAGGCACGGGGACCCCTGCATGGCTAATCCACCAGAAAACATCTAGAAAAATCCTGGAAACCCAGCCAGTGTGGATGGGAAGGGGACTGTGTGCCAGGGAAGTTTTTCCAGCAGTGCCATGTCCCAGGAATGCACATCATGCCACCTCTCTCCCAGCACTGCCACTGCCAGCACCCAAAGCTGGTGCCAGCTGGGTGCCAGGATGTCTCTGTCCTTTGGGGTGCAGGCACCTGCATACCAGGGATTCTCCTAACCACGGAGCAGTTTCCCTTGCAGCTGCTGTAGGAGGGTCCATCTGCCCCTCCCTGACATGAGTTAGGGACAAGTGACACGGGGCTGAGTGGGGTCCCTTTCCCCCTCTCTGACGTGGCTTAGAGACAAGTGACAGTGAGACCCCCTGCCCTCACGACCGTCTTTCTTAGAACAGTGAACTAATTAGTGACAAATTAGTGACAGATCATTAGGCTAGTGGCCGAGCCAGCTGTTCCAAGAAGGCCACGATGTTCTGGGGACGGAAATCCTTGAGGAGTGTGGCTGCTGTCCCGATTTGTACTGCCCGACAAAGGGACATCAACAGGAAGCAACCTTGACTCCGGCCCAGTTCTCTTGGCCCCGGGAGGCCGGGCCAGGATGTGGGGGGACAGACTAGGAGCACCCCAAGGGCTTGTGAGCTGCCAGAGGTTAGGAAATTTGCTTGGTTCAGCAAACAACCCACTCAGAATGTGTGTGGTCCTCAGGGAGTGGCATCTGTCTGGTTCCAGGCTGCAGAAATTCCATGTGCAAATGGTCTGTGCAAATGTCTTGTGCAGTGTGAGCATGTCAGGCTCCAGCGAGGCTGATGTATGGGTGAGGAGGAGGAGGGTAGGGGAAGGGATGCACTGAGCTCCGGGGAGACGCTGGGCTCAGCACAGCTCATTCCACCTGAACCAAACTCTAGTGCCACTCTAAGCAGGTCTTGCATGGCCATGGCCCTTTGCAGGTAGGGAAACTGAGGTAGGAAACCTCCACAGAAAGGGAAACTGAGGTAGGCACAGGCATGCAGGGCTACTTGTGTGATTTTTTGGGATGGCTGATTCCACAGATTTGCATCCTCCAGCCCTTAGAAGCCTCAGCCTAGATCACTGGGTGCCAGAGTAGCTCCATGAGAGGGTCCTGCACCTCAGCCCTTGCTTCCCATCCATACATTGCAACAGGACCTCAGGCAAATGACCATGAGGAGACAAGAGATATCCCAGAAGTGTTTCCTTCCTGTTTGCCCTCATTATCCCCCTGGAAAAGATGAGGTAATTAAGGAGCTACCGTGTTGCAGGTTGTTGCTGCCTGATTAGATTAAAGCAATGTAATTTGGGACTAAGAGCGGTGCTGGGAGGAAATGGATGGATGGCTTCCCAACTGGAGTTGGGCAGAGCTGCCAGCTCTACCTTCCATCCATCCCTCCATCCTCTGTTGCTCCAGGGACACTGCTGGAGTGTTATCATGGGTGCTACTGTGGGGCACTAGGGATACTACTGTTTTCTCACCTCTACAGAGGGGATTTCCTGGGGAATTGTGACAGTGGGGCAGAGGGAAGGAGCCCGGAGCTGTGAGTGGTGGTGGGGTGACAGAGACAGGGTGACAGGGTGTCAGCAGCGTAACAGCCTGTGGCAGAGCTGGAGGGTATCAGGAATGCTTCTGGGGGGGGTGGGAACAGGGATGCTGCCTCTATTTCCCCAGCTCTGTGGGGAGGATTCCCTGGGAAATTGTGGCTTGAGCCTGGGCAAAGGAGCAGTGCGGAGAACAGGGACAGGGTGACAGGGTTTTAGCAGTGTCACTCTGCCCACAGTACAGCTGGTGACAGCAAAGTGGTAACCTGCTGCCTTCAGGAGTTGCTCCCCTGCTCCTTAGCTCAGTTTCCCCATGCACAGCCCAGTGCCAGAAGCTGGTGATCCCTAGCTGGTTGTTAGTCCGGCGTTGCCAGCGCACTGGCAGAGCCTGGCTATATTTAACCACCGTGGCCGGAGCATGAGGCTGAGCAGCCAGGGGAAAGCAGCCCCCCAAGATTGGGGGGAGCTGGGGCAGCTCAGCATTGCTGGAGGTGGGAGAGGAGGATGAATCATGGCTCAGGGATATTTTGGGATATTTTTAATGCCGCCAGATTGCTCGGCAAATGCTCGGGCAGGGCGGTGCGGGCGCAGGCTGGGTGTTTGCTGGCAGCTGTGGCTCAGCTCGGAGGCCCAGGGGGATCAGCTGCTCCCTGTGGTGCTGTCACTCTGCAGCCATGCATTGCAGAGGTGACAAAGGCAGGGACATCTGTCCCCATGCACTTGGAAACAATGCTGGGTGTGATGGGTGGAGCAGCAAAAGGGGGTCCTGGAGCAGCATCTTCCTCCTCGAAGGGGAGGCAGGAGTGGAAAAAGTTTCCCCACCACTTTCTCTGGAAAGGGGAAAGGGCTGGGAAAAGGCAGAGCTGGGTCATAGGAGAGAGGGTGGGTGTCCCTGCCTGAAGATTGTGGTGGATAGAGGGCCCTTGGAGAGGGACAGGTACCCGGGCACCCTGTGGGTGGGACACAAAGAGCGGTGAGGGGCTGTGCAGGTGGAGGTAGGCTGCCTCCCAGGAATCCAAATGGGATTTTGCTTTTCACCTGTCAAATGTAACAAGATCCAGAGGCTGGTGGCTAAAAATGCATCCTATCTGAAGAGACTGCAGTGGGAGGGAGCCCTAAGCCCTTAGCACTGGCTCTCAGCCTTGAAATGAACTGACCACATGGTCACCCTCCTCATCCAGGGCTCTGCTTGGTAGGGAATTCCCTGGGGAGCAGCTCCTCTGTCCTTGAAGTCTGCAAACCCTCTGTGCGAGACATTGGGGCTGCTGAGACAGGCAGCAGGGGGGTCCTTTGCTGTGCCCCAGACCCCTCCTTGCTGTGTTCTGCACTCCCAAGCATCCCAATCCCTTTGCAACCTGAACCTGTAACATCCATTGAGAAGCATCTGCATGGGATGTGGGTACTGGGCTGTGCTGCCCACAGGCATCGAGAGCTGCGCACTCAGCATCTTGGAAGCTCTAATTTGATTTGGGGCCCACAATTGGGGGTGAAGCTGTCCAGACAGAGCGATGTCCAGCTCCATCCCAAAGCTGATTGCTCAGGCAGGGGCTAATAGACCAATCCACTGCCAAAATTAATTGGGCTCATTTTCCTTGCATTCCCAGATGGATAAGGTCCCATTGGAGGGCAGGAGCCAAGTAAGATCTGAGGCCTCTCTGTGTCATGGATGCCTCAAGCTCGAGTAGTCACCTCTGCCAGATCATTTACTTGGAATTTTTACAGCAAAGCAGGGCTGGAAGCTCGGCAGGGAGATGATTCATTTCCTCGAGGTTCTCTAGGGAAGGTTGTGGCAGGAGTCTGCCGCTGAAGCCAGCTGCTGCCAGCATCCCCCTGTAGCATCAGCACCCATGGGTGCTCTGGCAGCGATGGCAGGATCCATCTGGGGCCTCCCCAGCCCAGCATCCCCTTGCAAGGCAGGGTGGGGGTGCTGCAGCCCTGCTCAGCACTCCTCTGGGAGCAGGATGCTCCTGGTGTTGCTGCCTGGCTCTCTGGGCCTGTTTTCCCATGGTTAAAGAGGAATCCAGGGGGTGGCAAGTCCCGGTTCTGAGCTCTGCTTCATGCAAACTCTACTCACCGAGTGCTCAGGTGTGTCCGCACTCAGAGAGAGACCCCAAGGTCCAGGTACCCTCAGGAGGGCTGAACATCCCAGTGGGTGCCTCGCTGCACTGGATCCAGCCTCCGCCTGATGCCAGGGGGTTCCTCCTCACCCTTGGGGGCCTCCATTCATCTCCCAGGAGCAAGGCCAGGAGAAGGCGTGCAAGCTCAGAGACCGGAGACCCTGTGACATCTGTGTCCTCCTCCTCCAGGCCCCCACCCTCCACATGGCAGGTGTGAAATGAAGCTTTCTGGAGAGGAAGCTGGCCAGGATGGGATTTCTCTATTTCATAAACATCCAGAGAAGCTGGGGGTGCCAGGGTGGGTCAGGGGACAGACAGTTGATGATCTTCTTGAAAAAAGTAATATTTTCACTGCTGGTGAATTCCCTCTGATAAAAAAAAGCTGCTTTTAAATCCCAGCAGGATCTATGGAAGCCTGGGATGGGGGCTTGGGAGCCTGGGATTGGGGGTCCCCACCACCACATGCATGGGGACAGGATGCTTCAGCAGCTATCCAAAGGGAAAAAGAGGGGCAAAACCAGCAGAGGAGAAAAAAGGCCATTTTCCATGAGGGAGAGAGTAGGTAGTGCTCTGGAGGTTGGCCTGTGGCAGGAGTGGGCTTTGCTAGAGTCGGGGGGGTCCATGTTGGAGCAGAGACAAATCCTTATTCTAAGGAGATGAATGGTGTCATTAATCTTCCACTAGCTCCAGTGGGAATATTGAGGCAGATATGGCTCTGGTATTGCACCGCACCATGGGATGCTGGCCAAGAAGAGCTGGCAAAATTCCTGTAGCATTGAGGTCCTGTAGGTCACCCAGTCAGCTCAGGGAGTGTGGCAGGGTGAGATCAGTATCCTTGTCCTCTCAGGCCAGAAAAAAGTTGACAACAGTCCCTGGATGGGGGCTTCACAGGGCCACATGTGTGCACCATGGGGACAGGACAGGGACAGGGTGCTGCTCACCTGCTCTGCAGGAGCAGCATTCTCAGCTCCAGGGGCTGTCAGCGATGCCATGCTGTGTCCTCTTCCCATACCCTGTCCTTGGATCTGTTCCCAAAGCCGTCTCTCCATGCCCATTTCCAGACAGCATTTCCCTCCAGAGCTGCTGGGTGTGCAGCAACTGCGATGAGGGTGTTGGAGTCTGCTCCAGCAGCTAGGAATTGCAATCCCCCTATGCTTTCTCCTGTTTTAATGAAGTTAATTAACCCCCTGTGCCCACTTGGGAAGTGTTACCATAGCTCTGCCCTCTGTGGAAGCTGGGGTGCAGAGCAGGTGCTGGGAGCTCTCCCTGGGAGAGCTTTGATCCTGTCTGGGTGCAGGTACAGGGCTTGGTGGGTCCTCGTGACATTCCTGGTGACAGGCATGGGGTGGCTGATGGTTTCATCTCTCCCCTTGTGCTGGGGATCGTGTGCCAATGCAGCCTCATCCAAACACCCCAACATCTGTGGAGCAGTGATGGATCCAAAGGAGCCCTCACCCAAACTGGAGTAGTGGATGGTGTGGATTGCTGGGAGTAAGACCCAGGGGACTCCACAGCAAAGGGAAAGGCTGTTTATGGCAATAACCAGGATGTGGCTGTGGTAGTCACTCTGGCTGTGCTGCCTCTGGCCCAGGTTCTGTCCTAGCAGAGCCCCCAGAGTGGATCTGCAGCACCCTCCAGGCTTGGGAACAGCAGGGGAGGGTGTTGGGGTAAACCTCTGCCCTGGGCTGGAGGATGTGGACTGGGAGTGGGGTGAGTGGGACAAACGGAATTAGTGGGATGAGCAAGTGGGATATGCATGATGAGTGGGGCAAGTGGAAGGAGTGGGATGAGCCATTGAATGGGATGAGCCATCGAGTGGGATGAGTGGGTTGAGCTGGATGAAAGGAACAAGCAGGGTGCGTGGGATGAGTGGGATGGGCAGGACAAGTGGGACAAGCAGTTGAGTGGGATGAGCCATCAAATGGGATGAATTGGATGAACGGGATCAATATAGTGAATAGGCTGGGTGGAATGAGCAGGATGAGTGGGAGAAGCAGTTTAGCAGGATGAGTGGGATAAGTAGAATGAGTGTGATGTCCTTCTTAACCCACCCTCACTCTCTCTACCTTCTTGCTAGGCTGCAAACTCTCCTGCCAACATCTGCTGCTGTTTCCTTGTCTTGGGAATATCTTCTTTTAGCTCCTGCAGCTTTTCCCTCACTGTTTCAGGGATGGACCTGTACTCTCAGCCCTAATAAAGCCACCACCCATGTCCAGCTGCCACCTGTCTATCCCCACACCAAGAATGCCACTGGCATTTGATACCCCAAGCAGACCCAAGGGACCCGCTCAGGATCTGCTCCATCTTCCCCTGCCCCAGGGGGGCCACTGTGGAGGATCCGGTGGGACAGAGGGATGGCAGGACAGCCACCTGGCTGAGGCCTGGCTGTATTCTACAGTGCATGTGTCTCCAGTGTGAGTAAGTGACTGGAGATGCGGCCCTGTTGGAATAACATCCAGTGCCGATGTCTTCAGCTGGAAGCACCCTCACCGCCAGCCACGCTCCCAGTGCCACTTGGATCTGGCCCGTGGCCAAGTATGCTCCCAGGGTGGGTGGGTGGCATGGCCCTGCAAGGGGCTGCTGTCCTGTATGGGGTCATGGGGTGCATAACAGTCCCCAGGTCTGGTTATCAGGAGTGGAGCCTGGAGCCATCTGGCAAAGCTGGGACCAGAGGAAGAGCAAATCCCAACACCGTTATCCAGTGTCTGATTCCGAGCATCTGCTATTTTCATCATAACATCTTCCTTATCCCAGTCTCCCAGACAAGGGCTGGAGGCAGGAGCAGAGCTGGGAGGCTTGCACCACAAAGCCCCCTGTGCCCCCCAGCTTTTCCATGTGTCCATCCTAACACTCCATGGGGTTGTAATCCCCAGATGAGCTTTAATCCATCTCCTTGCCTCATTTCTCTTCTCACTGGTGCTTTATGGCATGGCTAGCACTGAGGGCAGTGTGGCTCAGTGCCAAAGCCTCCTCTCCTTTTTTTTCGGGGACCTCCCACCTCCCCACATGACGGACATTGACCAACACAGGAGGATTTGGCTCCAAAAAAGGCATCAGGCAGACTGGAGGCTACTGCAAGGAGTCTGGGAGCAGAAGGATGGTGCCATGGCAGGGGTCAGAGAGGGTGGGTGCTGCAGTGCCCTTCTCCATGGTATCAACCCCCAGTAACCCCCTGCTCTGCTCTTGTCTCTCTGCAGGATGCTCTGCTGAGCCTGGGTGCTGCGCTTGATGCCACCACCCTGCGTGATGCCCTCCGCCACGCCCTTGTCACCCTGCTGCCTGCTGTGGTAGGTGGGGGATGCATCTGCATCCCCTGGGGGGCTGGAAGGAACAGAAAGCAGAGCATCCTCCTTGGGTGGGTGAGGATTATGGGGTTGCTGAGACTCCCTGGATTGGGGGAAGCCCTGGAGGGAGTAGAGAGTGGATTATCTGCTGGTTGATGCTGGAGTTCTGCCTGGGGTGGTGCCTCTTTATCCCCAGCCCACTGCAGAGTTCTCCCCCTATATGGGCCACCTGTAACCACCAGGGTGCTGCTGGTGGCCCTGGTACCCATGGTGGGTTCAGGGTGCTGGTGACCCTGGGGGTGCTGGTGGCCCTGATGCTGGTGGTGGCTGGGCATTGTGCCAGTGCCATTGCATGGGGCCCCCCAGCCTGGCTGGGTGTGAACAGGGCACACACATACAGGTACGTGTGCACGCCTGCGTGTGACCCTGTGCGTGGGCAGGGCTGCATCTGTGAATGTGTGCATGTGCAGCTGCAGCTGTGCACACTGTTCCTGCACACGTGTGGCTGTGCACGCATGTTTGCACATATGTGTGTGCTGCCCTTCTCCCCCAGGAGCACGTCTATATCTACCTGCTGGATGGGGACGCACGGCTGCTCTGCGATGACCCCCCCCATGAGCTGCCGCCCAGCGGGAAGCTCAGGTGAGCTTGGCCGCCTCCCCAGCCCCGGGTGTGGGCACACAGGAGTGGCCCAGCTGGTGTGCGTGAACAGGCATGTGTATGGAAGGCAGGAGGGTTTCCATCCCTGTCCCCGTCTCCATCCTCATTCCATCTCCATACTTGTGGCCATCCGCTTTCCCTTCCCATCCTCTTCTTTGTCCTGGATGTGCACACATGCACAGGGGCTATGTGTATGCACAGGGACACACATGTTGGCCCAGGGGCTGTGTGTGTGCAGGAAGACAAGCATTTGTCTCCAGGGCTGTGCATGCGTGCAGGGACACACATATGCACACGTGTTACACAGCCCTTGAGCCTGTCCCCATTCTGCGGGTGTCTCTGCCCTTTCCGGGGGGTTGACCTTCCCAGGTGCCCTTCCCAGGGGGTGCTCAAAGTATCCCTGTCCCCACAGAGATGCTGTGCAGAAGCAGAAGCGGCTGGAATGTGGGGGGCTGCTCCCTTCCGAGCTCCCTGGCCGGCACCTGGGACCCCTGGCAGCGCCCCTGGCCCCTGGCACACAAGGTGGGAGCTGTGGGAAGGGTGGTCCTGGTGGACATATATGGGGGTATGGGCACAGGGCTGGGTGGTAGGTAGGTAGATGGAGGGACAGGGAGGGGGATTGAGATGTGAGTGGATGGGTGGATGGATGGATGGATGGATGGATGGATGGTCGGTCCATGGGTGGTCAGAGGCAGTGGCTGAGACAAAAGTGGGTGGGTAAGTGGTGGATGCATAGACAGATGGGTAGAAACAGGATAGAGGCATGAGGGACAGGTGGGCACTGGGACTGAGGGGTGTTCTCAGGGACAAGTAAGCAGAGAGGTGGGCAGAATGATAATGGATCGATGGGAAGATGGAGAGATGGCTGGCTGACTGGCTGGCTAGCTGGGTGGGTCATGACACATCAGGATGTAATGGGAATGTGCACCCCAAGAGCTGAGTTCCACAGCTCTGGGCTGTCCCTGGGGCCCACCTGGGACCGACACTCTCTTGCTTGCAGTGCTCATCATCCCACTGGCGGACAAGAACAGTGGGGCTGTGGTATGCGTCATCCTGGTGAGTGCAGGAACATGGGCAGGGCTCTGGGGGCAGGGCCTGGACATGAGGGTCCTGACATCACTCCTGCTCCAGGTACACTGTGGCCAGCTGAGTGACTCAGATGAGCAGAACCTGCGTGCGTTAGAGAGACATGTGAGTGACTCCTGAACTGTGCAACTGCCACCTGGGCACCTACCACCCTTTCCCCCAGCCCTGCTGTTCCTTGTCCCTTCTGCCCAACCTTGCAGACCCTGGTGGCATTCCGGCGCCTGCAAGCCCTGCAGAAGCTGCAGCCCTGGCCCCAGGTCAGCCTCTCCACCAGCTCCTCCCAGACCTCTCTGGCCAAGCCTGAGAAGGCACCTGAGAGCAGCTATAGTGACCTGGACTGCAAGATCCTACAGCTCTGTGGTAAGTGGGGGGACACTGGGAAGGGTAGGGTGTGTGGACAGGGTGAAACCATGCTGTGACCCTCATACAGGTGAGCTGTACGACCTGGATGCCGCCTCGCTGCAGCTCAAGGTCATCAACTATGTGAGTAGCTGCTCCACCAGCCCCCTGTCCCCATCTGCCCCCAGCCCCAGGACACACCAGGGAGCCCTGTTTTATTTCAAAACAAGAAAATTCCCCAAAGCCAAGAAAAGCCTCAAGCATCAGCTGTGGAGTCGTCAGTAGTGACCAGAGTGAGCAGCCTTGTAACAACCATCAATAGTCTTCAGAGTTAACCGTGCCACTCTCATGCCAAAAACTCCTTGAGAGAACATACAGCTTCCTCTCCTGCTCTCTATTAATCTGTACCTCACTATGACCCTCAGTAGTGTCGAGAGTGAACAGCCTTCCCCTTGCTATCATTATTCTCCAGAGTGAACCTGCTCAGTCACGGGGAGGAGGTTCTGGGGAGGGGTACCTATTTCTCTGTGGCATGTGTGGATGCCTTGGGCACAGGGAGCCACAGAAGGGGCTAGATTCTACCTGGGGAGTGCTCAGGGCAGGCTAGGGTGCTGACCCTCCCCTTACTCCCCAGCTGAAGCAGGAGACCCAGTCTCTGTGCTGCTGCCTCCTGCTCGTCTCTGAGGACAACCACCAGCTCTTCTGCCAGGTAGGTGCCACTGGGCCAGTCCCCCAACCCTGACCCCCACAGAGGATCACAGGACACCCCTGACATGGTGTCTTCCTCATGGGAACCCCCTCCTTCCCATCTTTTCCAGGTGGTGGGGGACCGTGTTCTGGATGAGGAAATCAGCTTTTCAGTGAGCCAGGGGAGGTGGTGAGGGGTTGGGAGGTCAGGGGGGTGGGCAATGGGCGCCATGCACTAACATGTTCCCCTTTCCCCACAGCTTACCTTTGGGCGCCTGGGGCAGGTGGTGGAGGATAAGAAGCCCATCACCTTGAAGGACATCAGTGAGGTGGGTACCAGCTGTGTACCTGCCACACCTGGGGACATGGGTGTCACCCCAGTGTCCCATGCGGCTTCCTGAAGTGGGCCAGGGGTTCCAGCCCCATCTTGCCTCTCCCTGCAGGAGGAGCACAAGCAGCTGAGCAGCATGTTGGGTTGCGAGGTCACCTCCATGCTTTGTGTCCCTGTCATTAGCCGGGCCACCTCCCAGGTGGTGGCACTGGCCTGCGCCTTCAACAAACTGAGTGGGGAGAGGTGAGCAGTGTTTTGGCTGGGACTCACTGTGAGGCTGCACCCCTCACTTTTGGGGTGCTGGAGCATTGTCGTCATGGAGAAAGGGGGGGACCAATGGGGATGGACAACTGAGGTGTGCCCCCGCCAGCTACACAGACACGGACGAGCACAAGATCCAGCACTGCTTCTGCTACACCTCCACAGTGCTCACTAGCACCCTGGCCTTCCAGAAGGAGCAGAAGCTCAAGTGCGAGTGCCAGGTGAGCATGTGGAGGGTCGTGTCATATGTGTGTGTGTGCCCCATCTTGCACTAGTTACCAATGGTGTTGTCTCTGTCCCCTCAGGCCCTGCTGCAGGTGGCCAAGAACCTCTTCACCCACTTGGGTAGGTGCACTGACCCCCAGCCCTGGGGTGGCAGCAATGGGGTCTCTGTCTCCAGCCAGGGAGAACCTTGTCCCCTTGTTGGGGAATGGTAACAGAAGGGTGATATGAGCTGGCACAGAACCTGGCATGCAATGATGCTGCATGGCTGCATGCATGCTTGTAGCATGACCACAGAGCTCTGCACATGTGCAGCTGTGTGTGTGCACTGCTGCACACACGCATGTGCTGCTCACACGTGCACATGCCCCCCACAGCCCCTATCGTTCTGTGCCCCCCAGACTTCCTGCTGGGACCCTGAGCTAAACCTTCCTCCCTGCTTTCATTGCATGAGTGGGGAATGAGGGGGCAGTGCTGCCTGGCTGGGGGTCCCTGACCCTTCACTGCTACCCCTGCAGATGATGTCTCTGTCCTGCTGCAGGAGATCATTACGGAGGCCCGGAACCTCAGCAATGCTGAGATGTGAGTGGTGGTGGTGGGGCACATGGGTGAGGGGACACAGGGGGGACACTGATCTCCCCTGTGGTGAGAATGGCAGCGGTGTGTCTTGCAGATGCTCTGTGTTCCTGCTGGACCGGCTCAGTCACGAGCTGGTGGCCAAGGTGTTCGATGGTGGAGTGGTGGATGACGAGGTGAGCACAGCATGGAGTTGGGGGCCCTGCGGTTGTGCTCCTCCCCACAGGCCTTGCTGGTGATCCTCTTCCACTGCCCACAGAGCTACGAGATCCGCATCCCAGCAGACCAGGGCATTGCTGGGCACGTGGCCACCACTGGCAAGATCCTGAACATCAAGGATGCCTACTCGCACCCGCTCTTCTACCGTGGCGTGGATGACAGCACCGGCTTCCGCACCCGCAACATCCTTTGCTTCCCCATCAAGAACGAGAGCCAGGGTGAGGGACGGATGGGGGCACACTGGGAAGAGGGGGGAAAGGTCTGGCCCTGCAGGTGTCTTACTCATCACATGGTGGTTTGGTCACCCATCATGTGGACATGACACTATCCCCAGCATGCAGGCACGGGCACAGCATCATCCCCAGCCTGTGAGCATGAATCCTGTTCAAGTACAGGGGCACAATCCTGGCTCAGCACTGTCCCCAACATACGAACACCATTCTGTCCCCAGCATGTGAACACCCTTCTGTCCCCAGCCCACGGGCACCATTCTGTTCCCAGCCCTTATGCAGAGCACTGCCCCAGCACATGGGCATGATCCTGTCCCAGTCCTATGGTCACAGTCCTGTCCCCAGCATCAGGGCAGCATTCTGTCCTATGAATGTGGGTGTGGTCCTGTCCTAACCCTTGGGCTCAGTGCTGTCTTTTGGCACAGTTCCTAAGGTGTGATCCTGTGCCCCGGCAGACAAACACAGCACTGACCCCAGCACATGAACGTGATCTTGTCCTAATCCACGGGCTCAGCATGGTCCCTGGACATGATCTGCTCCCCCTACAGACACTCAGCACTGTCCCCCAGCCCATGGCCATGATTCCATCCCAGCCCATTGGCACAGCACTTTTCTTGAGCACATGGGCATAATCATGTATCCTGCATGTGGGCATGATCCTGTCCACCAACACATGAGCACAGTACTGTCCCTGTCCCAGCCACTGGGCACCGCACTGTCCCCAGCTGTGGGTGTCATGCTGTCCCCAACCCACAGGCACAGCACTGTCCCTGCTACTTAGGCACAACCCTGCCCTAAGCCCACAGATGCAGTGCTGTCCCCAGCATACAGACATGACCCTGTTCCCAGCACAAGGGCCTGATACCCTGCTGTCCCCCCTCTGCTCCAGAGGTCATTGGGGTGGCAGAGCTGGTCAACAAGATCAATGGCCCTTGGTTCAGCAAGTTCGACGAGGACCTGGCCACTGCCTTCTCCATCTACTGCGGCATCAGCATCGCCCACGTATGTGCTTTGGGGGTTCTCCTCTTGGTGGGCTCCCAGCTCTGCCACAGCACAGAGGGATGGGCATGTGTGTGTGTCATTCCCATTCCTTGGGAACAAGTGGTGGTGGCCACTGGATGGGAAGGGAATTCAAGGGCACAAAGATGTGCTGTGGTGCCAGGGTGGGCTTGGGGGTGCTGGAGGGTGTCTGCCCACCCCCAGCACTCCCACACCCTGATCCTGCCCCACAGTCCCTGCTGTACAAGAAGGTGAATGAGGCACAGTACCGAAGCCACCTGGCCAATGAGATGATGATGTACCACATGAAGGTAAGGTAGCATAAGGACAGGGATGGGGACCCCTGCTGCCAGCATGGTGCCCCACACTTTATCCCAAGGTGGTCACACAGTTGGGTGGTGGTGATACCCCAGGGCTCTCTGCTCTCACCATGGTTCATGTGGCCTTTGGGACACCTGGTGACCTGGTCACAGTATGGGTCACTGGCTATGGCTCCTGCAGGTGTCTGATGATGAGTACACCAAACTGCTGAGCGAGGGCATCCAGCCTGTGTCCACCATTGACCCCAACTTTGCCAGCTTCACTTACACACCACGCTCACTGCCTGAGGACGACACCTCCATGGTGAGGATCATGGGGACAACTCTCAACTGTCACCATCCCCTGCCTGGCCTTGGTCAGGCCATATATCCCAGCCCTGGAGTGCTGGGGTGAAGGGATGTGGTTGCACCCCTGAGCATCTTCCTGCTGAGCAGGGGTAGGAGTGGCTCATGGGGGACCATGCTGGGCATTGTCATTCCTTGCCACCCCCGCTATCCCCTCTGCCAGGCCATCCTGAGCATGCTGCAAGACATGAATTTCATCAACAACTACAAGATGGACCGTCAGACGCTCACCAGGTGAGTCCCTATCCCCATCCACTTTCCCTGTCTCCATCCTCATTTCCATCCACATCACCATCCCCTACCTCAACCCCTCTGTCTCCTTCCCCACCCCTGTCCCTATCCATGTCCCTGTCCCTGTCCCCATCCACATCCTCATCACTGTCCACCTTCTCTGTCCCCTGTCCTTATCCTCATCCCTATCCCTATGGCCATTCCCATTCACATAATTGTCTACCTTCCCTGTTCCTATCCCCCTCCCATCACCCATCCCCAGACCTTCCCCATCCCATCCTCATCTTCATCCCCATCCCCATGCCCGTGCATACCTGGTGGACACCTGGCAAGGTGGAGGTCCCTGTGGGGTGAGACCCACCCTGCATGGCTTTGTCCCTGTGCAGGTTCTGCCTGATGGTAAAGAAGGGGTACCGTGACCCTCCCTACCACAACTGGATGCACGCGTTCTCCGTCTCCCACTTCTGCTACCTGCTCTACAAAAACCTGGAGCTTGTTAACTACCTGGAGTAAGGCCAGGTGCTATCCCTGCCCCTGTTCTCCAACCCCTGGCCTGGCTGGGGTGCTTCCTGCTCTCCTGCCTGCCTCAGTTTCCCTCCTCCCCCTCCCCAGAGACATCGAGATCTTTGCCCTCTTCATCTCCTGCATGTGCCATGACCTGGACCACAGAGGAACAAATAACTCCTTCCAGGTGGCCTCGGTGAGCCAAGCCCAGAGCTGGGATGGGCAAGGGGGAAGGAGAGGTATGGGGACAGCTGTGGGGGTCTTCACCCCCGTAGTTCCATCATTCTGGTTGCTCTACCTTGCAGAAATCGGTCCTGGCCGCGCTCTACAGTTCAGAGGGCTCTGTCATGGAGGTAAGATCCCCCAAATCTCCCACTGCCCATCTCTCCTGGGTTCTGGCTGCATGGCAGCATCCTTGCCTGCTCCCTGCCTGCTTTCACGGTCCTGGCTTCTCCCACAGAGGCATCACTTTGCCCAAGCCATTGCTATCCTCAACAGCCAAGGCTGCAACATCTTTGACCACTTCTCCAGAAAGGTGAGCCTCCCACCTAAACACCTCTCTCATGCCAGTCCCTGCCCATGCTGAGCCCCTGCCTCCTCTCCAGACTTCCTGCTCCCCATCCCTGGATCCTAGGGGATGTGGGAGCTGGCAGGGGCACAGAGCTGGTCACGGCAGCTGCCTTGCCCACAGGACTACCAGCGCATGCTGGATTTGATGCGGGACATCATCTTGGCCACTGACCTGGCCCACCACCTCCGCATCTTCAAGGATCTCCAGAAAATGGCAGAAGGTGAAGATCCTCGATGGAGATTGGAATTGGGATTTGAGGGGTGGTAGGAACTCATCCTACCAAGGCTGGGAGGTGGCACAGGAGGTTCTTATGTCAAGGGTGATAAGGGCTGGGACATGACACAGAAGGTTCTGGCTGTCCCTAAAGTGCTCACATGTGGCGTGATGGGGGCTATGGAGCTCTGTCCTGAGCCCCCTCTCCCAACCCCTGCCCCACACTCTGCCCACAGTGGGATATGACCCCAAGAACAAGCAGCACCGCAGCCTGCTGCTCTGCCTGCTCATGACCTCCTGTGACCTGTCTGACCAGACCAAGGGCTGGAAGACCACCAGGAAGATTGCAGTGAGTGCCACACCATGGAGCTAAACCCCTGAATGTCACCTCACAACGCACCTAGGCCACCTGCATGTCCCCAGGCACACACCTCCCCTCATGGAGTGGGTTCCTCCAAGCAGGACCCTGGACCATGCAGAATCCAGTTCCTCCAAGCCAGACTGTATCCCTGCTTGATTGAGAGCTGTGGGGAGGGGTCTGGAGAGCAGTGGGGATGGGGGATGATCCCAGGCTGCACCCCCTGTGCTGACACCTGTCTCTTGCAGGAGCTGATCTACAAGGAGTTCTTCTCCCAGGGTGACCTGGTAGGTACCACCTAGCAGGGTTGGGCTTGGCCAATGCTCCTAGGAAGCACCAATGGGATGGGGGGTGTGGGCAGTGAGCAGAGAGGTCTTGCTTGGGAATGGGGGGAAAGCACCACTGGCACTGACCCCCCTTGCCACCCGTGCAGGAGAAAGCCATGGGAAACAGCCCGCTTGAGATGATGGACCGGGAGAAAGCCTACATCCCTGAGCTGCAGATCAGCTTCATGGAGCACATTGCCATGCCCATCTACAAGTGAGCCCCAGTGCTGGCGCTGGGATGGGGAGGACCCCCTGCCACCCCCACCTCCCTGAGGGTGGGATCGGGTGCTGTTGTGGCAAGTCTTGCAGATGTTGGATGGCGTTTCAAGCAGCGGGGATGTGGGTTGCACTCAACTAAGGGGGCTGCATTGAAGTAAGGGGGTGCAGCCCTGTGCTGATGGAATGCATCTCACTCCCCAGATTGCTGCAGGATCTCTTCCCCAAGGCAGCGGAGCTCTACGAGCGGGTGGCCAGCAACCGGGAGCAGTGGACCAAGGTCTCCCACAAATTCACCATCCGCGGGTTGCCCAGTAACAACTCCCTGGACTTTCTGGATGAGGAATATGACCCACAGGCCCCTGACCCCCAGCTCAATGGCTGCCTGGAACCTGAGGTGGGGCAGCTCCCTGAGGCTGGGGCCGAGTGAAGAAGGCGATGAGGAGGCCACAGCCATGGCTGGGCTGGGAGCATCCCCAATCCTCATCCCCCAGCTTAAGGGGAGGAGGTTTGGGGGATATCAGTGAATCTGGACTACCATGGCAAGGGCTGTGTGCTGCCAGCAGCTGCCACCGGTCCTTCCCCACCACTGGGTGACTATCTCCTCCCTCCAGGGCAGGTGTTCAGGTGTCCCATCCACCTGGTAGTCCATGGGACACTGCCTTGGTGGCTGGGAGCACCAAGAGACACAGTGGGGCTGGGCGATGGATGTGCTTTAAGCTGCCTTAAGACTGCAGGTCCTGTCCCCAGGGGGTGACAATAAGAATGTCCTTGGTGGAAGCACCCATAGAGGGGTTGGTCACCATGACATGGCTGTGCATGGGCTAGCAGGACAAAGGGGGATGGTGTGGGGCAGGGTGGCGAGGGGCAGTGGGAGAACTGTGGGGTGGCTGTAGAGCATATGGGGGTGTTGCCATGGACCATAGATCAGGTCCACAGAAGAAGGTTGGCTCCAGCTGCAGAAGAGAAGAGACACCAGAGTGGGATTGCCACAGCCATGGGGATGTGCCTGCATCCCCTGCTGGGATCCACACCACAGAACCAGCTACAGCCTCTCCCTAGCAGCTGCTGAGCGTCCCTTGGCTAAAAGCCCCACCCCTCTAGGACCCCTGAACCCACTCACCCATGGAAGGGCTCATGTCTCTCACACGGCCCAGTCCCATGCAACCACACAACCACATCCCCTACAAGGGCTACACACTCGCCAAGGCTGGGAGTCCTGCTGCTGGTTTGCATGCACAGGGGAGGCTGTGCTCCACAGGGGTCCATCTGGTCCCATACATCACCTTCACCTTCTGGTCCCATACATGTCTTTGCCATAGGCAGAGGAACATAGGTGTTCCTCTGAGGTGTCCCCCTGGGAGCCTCCTCACTGCAAGCAGCTTCTCTGGTGACCATGTTGTGAGCATCCCTAGCTCACAGTGGCTTCACAACTCCTGCCATACCAACCTCTGTGCACAGATCCTGCTGACATTTTGGGATCCTTCTAGTCTTGCAGATCACTGGACACAAACCTCAGTGGTCTCCTGTGGTCCCTCTGGTCCTGCAGACCACTATGCATCGACCCTGCTATTTTCCTGTGGTCCCTCCAGTCCTATGTGGCACCATGCATGGATGCTGTTGGTCTACCATGCTTGATCTGGTCATGCATGGACCCTGGTGTTTTCCCACGACTCCCTTCTTGTCCTGACTGCCATGCATGCACCCCACCAATCTCCTGTGGACCACCGTGCATGGACCCCAATGCTCTCCTCTGTGTCCTACAGACCACTGTGCATGGACCCTGCTGGCCTTCCTGTGGTCTCTCCAGTCCCACAACCCAACCCATATGGACCCTCTCAGTCCCAGGGGCTCCACCAGCCTCCAGGGTCTGACCAGCTGTACGTGATCCTAGGCTCTATCACCCCAGCCAAAGCCACTTGAAACACCCATGAGCAGGGGAACTGCAGTGAGCAGCTTGCCCTGCTGGGGCAGAGCTGAAGAGGGGGCTGGGGCTGAGTGGGTGTGCTCAGCATTGAGGGATTAGGGCGCATTGAGCCCTCAGGCTGCATCATCCAGCTTGTGGAGGCTGGATGAGTCCACCACCACACCAGGAAAAGGCAATGGGAGCAGCATGGTAAAACTCCAGCACTGCTGGCATTGGTGTTGGTTGTGTTGGGATCAAGAGTGCACATGGGGCCATTTGCCGCCCCATCCCCACTCCTCTGCAGTAACCCATGGCACATCCCAAGTGGACCACAGCAGGTCCCTCCTGGATTTGGGCTGCACGGTGGCTGCTTCTCTCCTTGGCTTGTCTGTAAGCGATGACTTGCCTGTGTTCTCGGGATACCAGGAGCGTGTGTCTGCAGGAGCAATGGGAGACCTCAACGCTGAGCTGCTCCACGTGGCTGAAGTGACCTGAATTCCTTTTGCCTTACCTACTCGGAGATGCCTTTAGTGAGATGTTTTGCCCGAACCCTGGTGGGACCCACTTGGTGACTGAGTCTGTCTGCTGGCCCATGGTTTTGCCTCCAAGACCCCCTTAAGCCCTTCCCCCCCTCCTCACTCTGCCATAGGGGGTGGGATGGTCCCAGAAGGCAGCAAACCCCCAGGCTGCAAGAGGAGGACAGCAGCTGCTCCCCTGTCGTGATGTTGGCACAGCCCTGATGCCAACGTGCCAGTAGGTACAACCGTTCAAAGACAGTCTCTGCATCCCACTGCTGATCCAGGGATGCCTGACGATGCACAGATCTCTCCATCCAACAGATGTGGGGGTGTCCTGCACTTGGGTTCTGCATCCCGGGTACCACACTGTGGTGGGGGCACACAGGGATGCCCTTTTCCCAGCTGTATCCCACTTTTCCAGCCCCTGCTGCTGGTGTGTGTAGGTAGTCAATGCTTTCCCAGATCCTGCCCCTGTATATACCCCTCTGGATACTGAGGAGTGCAGCTCACACCCAGCCCAGCTCACCCGTGAGTGTGCACAGGTGTGTGTGGGTGTGCAAACCTCCTCTAGCTTTTCTGTCCTTCTGTCTTGCGGCACTGGTTGTTCTGGACTCCAATGGAGCCTAAGGAGGAGATGACTTCTCTTTCTTCCTCTCCTCCTTCTTTTCTTATTCTCCTTCTTTCCTTCCTCCTCCTTCTTCTCCTCTTCCTCCTCCTCCTTCTTTGTTATTGTTTCTCTTTTTTTGGTGGGTTTTGGTTTTCCTAAATAAATTTCATATGTCAACCTTCCCGTGACAGGTTGGTGGGTGGCCTTGTTGGGGTCTGGGGAGCTCCAATTAAAACTGATGAACACCAAAATCACCTTCATGGGGAGAATCCAGCTTGGGTCGTGTAGCTCTGACTCCCCAGGAAGCTCCAGCCCCTCCTTGGATGTTCCACTCTCAAGGAATGGTCCAATGCCCCAGGATTCACTGATCCCCTCTGAATGCTCCAGCTATTCTCATCCCTTTCTGTGCCCTGTTCCCTCCTGAAATGTTCCAGAACCCCAGAATGCTCCAATACCCTGGGATGCTCTTCTCATCCCCATCTGCCAGGTTGGGCCCCCCCATGCCTGGACAGGAGCCATGTTGGGACCCATCCAGCCTGGCAGCAGGGGGAGCTGGGCCTACGGCAGGATCCAGCTTGGGCTGGGACTGCAGTGGGATCCTAGGCTGGGATGCAGGATGAGGCCTGTGTCAGGACCCCCCTGAGCCTGGGCTGGGACTGGGGCAGAATCCAGCTGCTCCTCTGGCTCCTGCAGCCATCCTTGCATGGCCCCATGGGGGACCCCCTAGTCTGACCATCATCCATTCATCAGGGCTGTAGCTTTCATTTCTGCCATCCGGCTAAGGAGCAATTTATTATCCAAAATCAATGCAGCGCTTTCATCCCAGCCCAATCTGACAGCTTTTGGGCATTTTATACCCAGAGGAAAAGTCCTTGGAGGCTTTGGTGCTGGCATGCTCTGGCACTCCATGAGCTGCCAAAACTAGGGTGAAAAGCTGTCCAGACTACCAAATGCCTCCATCCTGCTCCAAGCGCCGATTGAAATCCTGGGATTAAATCCTTTAATCCTCCAAACTAGTCCCAGAGCAGGGTTTATGGCCTCCAGGCAGGAGCTGTCCCACTTCTGCCACCGACGGCTCTGTGCCCTTAGGTGACATTCCTTCCTGGATGCGTCAGGGTATCGCGGCCTTCCTTCCAGACCCTCACCGCAGCCTCGGCCTGACATTGCTTTCTGTCCTTTTGTCCTGGCTGATCCCTGAAGTGCGGTGCAGGTTTCCCCAAGGACAGGCTAAAGCTGCCCCGTGGGTGGGGCGCAGGTGTCCCCACAGTGGATAGAGGGGACACCACTCCGTCCTCACTCCCCTCCATCCGCCCCACGGTGGCCGTGGGGGTGGGATAGGAAGGGGATGCTCCAGTTAGGGATGGCCGTAGCACTGGAATCACCTGAAGCCCATTCCCCAGGGGCTGCTCTGCGACAGGAGGCGGGCGGGAGACGGACACGGCCAATGGGGAGGCCGGAGGAGGAGGACGGACGTGTTGCTCCAAGGAAGGCGGATTCCATTGGAGGAGGGAGGGACAGCTCGTGGGCGGGGTGTTCGCAAGTTCGTGTGCGTGCGTACAGGGGTTGTGGGCGCACATGTGTACATGTGTGTGCACATTCTGTTTTGTGTCCACGCACATGGATGCGTGCGCACACGTCTGTGCATGCATGTATGCGCACGTGTGTGTGTGTGAGTTCACATGTGTGTGCAGGGCTGTTGTCCCTCTGTTCACGGACACCTCTCTTTGTACTCACACTCCTGCGCCTGTGTTCCCAGACGTGTCTCCGTCGGCACGCAGGTCTTTGCTGTCACACGCTTGTCCCTGTGGTCACACGAGGGGTTCTCCCGCTATGTCCACGTGCAGCCGCTGGGGGGCGCCCCGAGCCGCGCGCGTGCTCCCGCCGCTCTGTGTGTGTGTGTGTGTGCGCGCGCACTGCCCCACACTTTCCTACCCCCTCACCGCCTTCCCACCCACCTCGTGTCAGCCCGGTGCCCCCCCGCCTTCCCCGTATCCTCTCCGTGCCTTCTCCCCGCCCGTGCGGCCCTTGCGCGCCGCCGCCCCCGGCCCCGGGGCAGCGGCTCAGGGGCGGGCGGAGGCGGCGGCGGCGGCGGCAGCGTCCGCACCGGAACCGGGACGGGCCGAGCCCTGCCGAGCGGCTCCGAGCGTGTCCGAGCGGCTCCGAGCGACTCCGAGCAGTTCCGAACCCGCACGAGCGGTTCCGAGCGGCCCCGAACCGGCCGGCTTGGCGTCCGCCCGGGCCGAGCCGAGCGGTTCCGAGTGCTTCCGAGCGTGCTCTAGCGTTTCGAGCGGTTCCGAGCGGGCCCGAGCAGGGCCGCACCGGGCCCCGCGCCCGCCCCGCCGCCGCTCCCTCCACCATCCAGCCAGTAATTTTCCAAGCCCAGCCGGCGCTTCTCGGCTGAGCCCGCAGGATCGGCGGGGCCATGGGAGACAAAGGCACCCGGTGAGTGAGGACCGGGACAGAGCGGAGCATCCCGGGGGGGCATACCCGGGCATGGCGGGGGAGGGGTGGGACAGGCGCTGCCCGTGCCCTGCGCTGGAGCTGGTGGCCCCCTGGGCTGGCCCCCCTGCTGGGATATGGTGCTCCCGAGGGGTGGTGAGGAGCCGGAGGCTGAGGGCGTCACTGCTCCCTCCCCATCAGATGTGGAGCCTGGATGGATTTGGGATGGGGGAGGCTGTTGTCATCTCAGTGACGCCAGGGGACCCAGGCCCTGATGTCACTCCCGGCATGCGGCACAGCTGGGGGTGTCAGGGAGCACGTGCCAGCCCTGGAACGCTGGGACACGAGGGCCTGCGACGCCTTCATCCCATGGGAATAGTGCCGTGGAGATGCTGTATTTTAGGGGTCCCTGTGCAGAGGTGGATGGGGACCTCCCTGTGCTCCCCAGGGCTCCAGGTGCAAACGGCGGCAGGACCCACTGGGCTGCACATCCTGCAGGGGGCTGTTGGAATTTGAGGGAGAGCCTGCCAGCCCTTGCTGGGAGGCCTGGGGGATCTCCTGTGACATCCGCTCACCGGCTGGCGCTGGCAGAGTGGTCAAGGAGTTACACTCCCATTCTTCACCCCAGTCCCTTTCTGCCCCCGTAGCCATTAATCATGGAGGACCAGGGGTTTCAGAGGGCTCCTGCTCACCCCTCAACACCGTCGCCCTCCCTTTGCTCATCCACTTGTCCCCTTGGCATCAGGATCAGGGGGCTTCGGTGCAGCCTCTGCTCCCCCCTGCCCCCCCCACCATGGCCACGGCAAGAGAGAAGGATGAGGGGGTCTGGCCCTGCCTGGGCAGAACCTTCCAGAAGCATTGCAGTGTTTTGGAGTGGCAGGATGGGAGTTGTGGGTGCCTGTTGAACTCATCCAGCATTTTGGGAAGCGGCTGTTGCTGCTGCTGGGTGTTGGTGCCCCAGCCATGGCTGACAGCATCCGTTTCCTCCTTGCTCAGTATCCTGAATTCTTGAGAATTTATATTGCGCTCCTGGAGCCGGCAGACGGCCCCACACATCAGGGTGCTGGAGCACCACTGGGTTCCCCCCAATGTCTGGGTGCATACCCCACGATGCAGCTAGTTTGGCCTCCAGGTTTTTCGGGTGCCAGGGGGAGCTTGGTGAGCAGCATTCCCATCAGCAGGCGTGCCGGCAGCAGAGGCATGAGCTGATCTTCTCCCTGCCTACGCATGTGTACAGTGGGAGCCAGGGGAGGGCGGGGGGGGGGGAAGAATTGGGCTGACAAATCCCTCTCCAGTTTGGATCTCGAAACCCAAATCCACTGGGTTTGATCAGGAGGTTCAGCTGTGGGAGCTGATTTACTATCTGATTTCCCCAAAAGCCCATTTTTGCTGATTCCTGCTGTGGTACCCCACTTTTCTTGGGAGTCACCAGTGGGAAGACCTGGAGGAAACAACTGAGTTGCTGGCTGTTGGCATCATTGATCACCTTTCCCTGCTTTTCCCACTCAGCACCCAGCCAGGGCAGCTGCAACCCCACACAGGATGCCCAGCTACTGGAATTCCTGGCTGCTGGGAAGTGCTGCAGTGGTTCTGGTACACCAGAACCCACCTTGGCTGGCATTAAGCACCCCTTGCACCTTTCCTCTGGCCCAATAGTACCATTCAGCCCCTCTGTAGCATTCCACCATGGCATCTTGCTGCTGGGGGGTGACCCCCACCTACCGCCAGACCTGCTGCTCAGTCCCTCTGCCATCCTATTCATCCCTCTAGATGAAGCCATAGGGTGTGGAGCAGGACAGGGATCTCTGCTGGAAAGAGAAAGAGCCCTAGAAGGTGGCTCAGGACTCCTGCTTCCTGGATGTTGTTTGGAGAGCAAACTCTGGTAATAACAGCAGGATCCAGACACATCCCGGATCCCACAGCTGAGACGTTTCCTTGCCAAGGAAGTTGGTGGAGCTCTGGGGGATGCTGCTGCTGACCCTGGGAGGGGATAGATGGATAGATGGATGCAGCAGGATGCAAAATGCAGCACTGGGCCTGTGGGATGCTCTTGCTTTGGGATTGGCTGGCGTGGTTCTCCAAGTTTATCCAGGCACAGCTGGCATGGAGCTTCTGGCCGCCACCACGGGGTTGTGCCGGTGCGTATGATGTGGTTGCTGGTGGTTCCATTATCCCTGGAGGTCCCTTCTAACGTGGCTCTAGCTAATTAGATCTGCCAGCCGACCTTGTTAGCATGAGAGCTGGCAAAATCCCTGAATTCTCTGCCCTGGGTTCAAAGGCAATCAATGGTGTTTGTTGCCGTCAGATCCTGTTCTGATGACTAGGGGAATTAAATCCTCATAAATCTTCCCAACCAAGATCCAGCAGACCCCACCCAATCATTGGCCACCCAATAAAGCTATCATTAGCCCTGGCTGGGTGCCTAACAAGCTCCTTAAGGGCTAGGATCTGTGGCAGTGAGAGGGCAGGAGAGATGGGATGTGGCTGTGTGGCAGCATGACAGGCTCAGGGGGCACTGGGACTGCCAGCCCACGGCATGAGGCCCCAGGCCTCTGATGGGCAGCAGCGGAGGCCACTTCCTGCCTCATGCCTCCAGTATTTTGACACCAGGAAGGGCTGGAGGGGGAGGGAAGGCTTCACACTTCCTCCTTTCCTCCCTCTAGATCCGGTGGCAGGTGAGGGTCACCCTGCCGGCAGCAACAGGCTGCTGTGTCCCCATGTGCCCCTTCCCTTCTGTCACTGGTGCTGCAGGGGAGATGTGAGCTCCTGCACCCATGGTGTGGGGCCAGGCACGGCTGCTGCATCCACAAGATGAGGGCACTGCATGCTCGTGTACCCACAGTGAGGAGCCAGTCTGAGCTGCTGCATGCACAGTGTGGAGCTGTGCGGGTCTCACATTCTGTGGAGCTGCTGCACCCATAACATGGGGCTTCTGCATCTGCAGTGTGTGGCTCAGCAGGTCTCAGGCTCCGTGGGACTCCTGTTCCGGTGTGCTGCCAGCATGAGAATGTGCCAGGCAGAGTGGTGAAGAATGGCTTCCTGCAGCACCTGCCATCAATCTCACTTCACTGGGCTCATTAGCAGCTCTGTTAGTGTCTGCAGGGCTGGGTGCGAGCATCACCCCTGTCTCAGGGGGCTGGCAGTGGCACCCACTGAGCCTCCAGCCTTGGGCTGCCCTTTCTGGGGCTCCCCAGCACACCTCAGGTTGTGATCCAGCATGCTGGACCCTCTTTGGGGTTTCCCTTGGGAGCTGGTCTGTGGGGTGTGGGGTGACAGGCTCTCAGGGGATGCTCCTTATCCTGCTTTGAAGTAATGCCTCATTAATTACCCATGAAAATCCTGCTGTTAGTTGCTCTGGGCTCTCAGGAGGATGCATTCATTGCCCCTCCATCTCTGACTCTGGAGACTGATCCCCCCATGGCTTTCAAATCTCAGAAACTGTGGGGTGCTTATGCCCTTCCATGGCAAGTTGAGGCCTTTATCTCCCCAAGTTGCTTAATTGGAGCAGCATTCCCATTAATTCCATCTTTCTTTGCACCAGCACAGGATCACACCTTCATCAGCAAACCCTCATGACAAATCCTACTGTGGAAGTGCTTTCCCATTTCGTCTGGGAAAAGTCAATCCCCCAACCCCCACAGGGAAAAGCCATCCAGGAAGAGCCAGCAGGATGTTCCTGATGCTCCCCATGGCTTGGGACAGCCAGAAGGATGTCCCCAATATTTTATGTGTCTGGCAGAAGGTTCCTGTGGCTTATCTGGGGACAAGGGAATGAGGGCCCCCAGCCCCCACACTCCCTTATCCAGACTAGATCCTGCTTCCTGGGCAGAGCTTGGCCAGGCTGCGCTGGTCCCCATGGCTCTCGAGAGAGAGTGGGATGTGGAGACTTGGGCGTGCAGGAGTATACGGACACACAGATGCAGGGATGTGGAGATGCAGGGACACAGGGACAGGATTTCAGGGATATGGGAGTGAGGGGTGTGCCCACACATCTCCTGATGCATCCTGCCCCGTTGCTGGGGTGGTAGGCACCCCCAGGCTGGAACCCAGCTGCTGCCTTCCCTGCCTGCCCCTTGCCTTGGTGTGGGCAGCTGCAGGCACTGGGGTGGCTGAGGGTTACTCATAGTGTGGGTCCATCATCCAGTAGCAGCCTTTGACATTTTGGCAGAGCCAAGCAGCTGCCCTGGGAAATTGGTTTTTTCCAGCCTAAAATCACTACTAATCTTCCTGGATGGTTTTAATGGAATTTAAAGGCGAGGAGGGATTATCTGAGGAGAACACATTATGGGTGGCTTTGTGCCAGGGCAGGCTCCAAAAAATCTGGCAGCACCAGGCACCCTACCTGCCTCTGCCCACTTCCTGCCTGCAGCAGACAGGCTGGGAATGCTCTGGCATTCCCCAGCAGTGGTATGTTGAATCCACATCCTTTCTCCCATATCTCTGTGGGGTGTTTCAGAAGGACTTTAGGAGTTGAGAGGGCTGTCTGGGGGCTAGTTCCGTGGTTTGGAATGGGAATAAAAAGCCCTGGGGACAGGAGCACCCAGACTTTTCTTGCTTCTCCAGTGGCTTTGGGATGCATCTATGTGGGGTAATGGTGAGGTGGGTGGGATGCTCCCATCCTGTGGGATGCTCTCATCCTGTGTGTGCCTTGACCCCATGGTCCCACACGCTGGTCCCCAGGGCCAGTTGGGTGCTGGGGTGCTGCTGCTTTTCACAGTGGTCTCTGGGCTCCATCCTCAGGCGAAGGGGTGGGCCAGGGTCCTGATGCCTCCATTATCCAAAGCTGGGTCCTGGTAGTGGGTGCTGAGGGTTAGATGCACTTGGCACCATGGGACTGTGCCAGTGGGTGCTTCTTCCCGCAGGGACTCTTCCTGAAGGGGAGAGCTGGACAGCTCCATGGGCAAGGAGCAGGAGCAGAGTGGGGGGTTCAGGAGTGGAGGGTACCCCTTGCTCCAGCACTCACCCCCTCTTTGCTGTTTTGCAGGGTGTTTAAGAAAGCCAGTCCTAACGGGAAGGTAAGGGGGACATGGTTGGGAAAACCATGGGGTCACAGGCGTGGATGGGAGTGGGGGATGGGCATGTCCCTGAACCCAGATTCCACCCAGTGCACTGCTGTCTGCCTCAGCATCCTGCCAGGGTGGCAGGAAGGGAAACTGAGGCACAGTGGGGCTGGTGGGGGGCTTTCCCAAGATCAGGGGTCAAGCAGACAGGTTTTGGAGTGCTGGGGTGCAAGTGACTGCCTGTGGGGGTTTTGGGTTGGGCAGCAGGAGCTGATGCAGGAAACCTTCTGCATGGCAGCTGCCTGCCCTGTGCCTCAGTTTCCCCATCAGGAGAAAGCCGAGAGGGTGACACTAGGGAGCTCATCCCTGCCTGACAGTGGAGTACAAACCCCCGGGGTGCCACCCAAGCGTCCCCAGATGCAAAGTGCCTCCACCTCTGGGGGTATCTGGAAAGGTTCCAGGCTTTCACTGGAATGAAGTGGGATTGGATTTTGGCTACCACAGGGACAGAGTGACACTGGGGATGATGAGGAATATGGACCCCAGTGGGTGGTGACAACATGGGGGGCCCTGGGGAGTCTGCTGTGTGCACCCCTGACACCCTGTTCTCTCCTGCAGCTCACTGTCTACCTTGGGAAGAGGGACTTCGTGGACCACATTGACGTGGTGGACCCCGTGGGTATGTGGTGGCAGGAAGGGGACCTCAGTTGTAGTGAAACGCATGCCAGGGTGGGCTGGGCTGTCTGGGAAGAAGAATTTTGGGGAGCAGAAAACAGCTGATTTGGGATAATATTCATGTCCTGCTGTGGCTTTGCATATGCCCTGGGTGCAGTAGGTGCAGACTGTCCCTGCTGGCAGTGTGTTCCCCCCAAGCCCCAGTTGGTAGCTTGGAGGTGATGACTCTCTGTGTAAAGGGGCAGCATGTCCCCCTTTAATTGTGCTGGTGTCTCCCCAAACCCTGCCTGTACATTCTTTTGTAACCCTACTAGCATGTCCCCTGACCCTGCCATCGTGTCCCCTAACCCTGCCATTGCATTCCCTGACCCTGCCAGTGTGTCCCTCCGTCCCTGTGGCGCATTTCTGACCTGGCTGTTCCATTGCAGATGGAGTAGTGCTGGTGGATCCTGAATACCTGAAGGAGAGAAAAGGTAATGTCTACCCCTGGGATCCCTGGGGCCACAGGAGTGGCACTGCCACAGGGTGATGCTAGCATCCCCGTGCAATCCTACCCAGGCACTGGCATCTCTGGACCCTTTGGTAACAATTTCCAGCCCCCTGTCCCCATGACAGATTCCCTGTCCTGTGGAGAATGGGGGTGCTGTGGTGGGCATCCGAAGGCACAGCTGGCTGCTGAATCCTCATATTCTTAACATGGCATGTCCTCAAGTCACCACTACTTCCCAGTGCTGGTGGGACTGGCATGAGCCAGGATGCCACTTTGCCTTGTTGCCCCCATGCCATGATGGTCCCCTCCATGACCCACACCCTGATACCAACCTCCCCTTGTCACCCTCTCCAGTCTTTGTGACTTTGACCTGCGCTTTCCGCTATGGCCGTGAGGACCTGGATGTTCTGGGGCTGACCTTCCGCAAGGACCTGTTTGTGGCCAACTCCCAGGCCTTCCCCCCGGTCCCCGAGGACAAAAAGCCCCTGACGCGGCTGCAGGAGCGGCTCATCAAGAAGCTGGGCGAGCATGCCTACCCCTTCACCTTTGAGGTAGGGTGACAGCAGGTGCTCTGGGGTGCTTGAAGGGACAGTGAACCCTTTGGTGGGGATATCAGGGTCCCATCTGGCCCTGTGGAGTTGTGGTTGGGGTGAGATGCTGCTATCTGTGATCAAGACACACCTTTTGGTGGTGGATCTTCAAACTTGTGAGCAGAAAGTAGCCACCAGTAGGGAAACTGCCAGTCTGTGTCAGCACCAGGGGGTTCATGCTAACACTGGGAATCCATGCCAGCCCTGGACAGCTCGTCAGGGAGTGGGGTGGGGGTAGACCTCCCTGCTCCTGCAATTTCCCCAGCACAGCTTTGGCAATGCTGTCCCCCCCCCACCGGAGCTCTGTGACATTTTACAGTGCTCAATCCTATGGCCTCAAAAATGGCCCTGATGCCCTGATTTCTCAAAATCTCTGATTAATTAAAACCCTCTAAAGTAATGTATTTTTTAACACTTTGGGATTTGGGAAGTGCAATAGTAAAATGAGGAAATCCTTCCTGGATTTCCTTCTTTCCACTGTGGATAGGATAGGGAAGTACTGGTAGCCCCCCCCAGAAAGCTCCTCACCCCCCTTTCCCTTCCAGATTCCCCCCAACTTGCCTTGCTCCGTCACACTGCAGCCAGGCCCAGAGGACACAGGGAAGGTAAGGTTCCCCCATGTTCCCATGCCACTAGGACTGTGGTGAGTGGCCACTGCTGGGGTCACCTCTTTGGGGAGTGCAAAGGTGTTTCTCTGTCTCCTTTTCCCCCCTTCCTGGTTTTCAGGCCTGTGGAGTGGACTACGAGGTTAAAGCTTTCTGTGCTGAGAACCTGGAGGAGAAGATCCACAAGAGGTAAGCAGAGAGGATCCATCCAGCCTGGATGGGAGCGGCATCCTCCTGGTACTGGCAGCAGGAAAGGGGCACCTCAATTTGTTACCCACCTTGGGTGAGATGTTTTCCAGAATGGGATAGAGTTGTCTTCCAGGAGGGGGCTTGAATGGGGATGTTTTCCGCGCTGGGGCTGGGATATGGAGGTGTTCTCCAGGATAGGGATGGGTCAGAGAACATTTTGGGGCTGGGATATCCACCACTGTGCAAGGAGCCCAACACTTGCTGTGGGCAACCTGGCCCGGCCATAGGGCTTTCCCTTTTTAGCTCTGGTGGGCATCCAGACGAGACCTTCCATGGCATCCTTCTGACCCAGCAGACCAGAAGAAAAGAGGGATTTGACCCAATGGGCCAAGAAAGAGGGTAGCCTGTGGGCAGCCTGAGTTCTCCTCTCATCTTCCCACAGGAACTCGGTGCGCCTGGTGATCCGTAAGGTCCAGTATGCACCAGAGAGACCCGGCCCCCAGCCCATGGCAGAGACCACCCGGCAGTTCCTCATGTCAGACAAGCCACTGCACCTTGAGGCATCCTTGGACAAGGAGGTGGGCAAGGACTGGGGAGTGTACAGGGGTGGGGTGACCCTGGGGATCTCACCATCCTCTCTGTTCTGATCCCCTACAGATATACTACCACGGGGAGCCCATCAGTGTCAACGTGCATGTCACCAACAACACCAACAAGACTGTGAAGAAAATCAAGATCTCAGGTGAAGAGTAGGGTTGTGTCCCCCACCCCACTGGTGTGCCTGTCCCCATACCTGTGGGGGCCTACCCTGATCCCCATCTCGCTGTGCCTCACCCCAGTGCGCCAGTATGCTGACATCTGCCTCTTCAACACTGCCCAGTACAAGTGCCCAGTGGCTGTGGAGGATGCTGAGTGAGTACTGGCTCCTTGGGAACATCATGAGGAGCCCTGGAGACCTCAGGGGGGTCTTGGAGGAGCATTGGAGGTCTCCTTCCCCATTGCAGCCCCACTGGGTTGTTGTACTTGGAAAGCAGGAACCAGTGGGAGGAACAGGGAGAGGGAGACCTTTTTTCTGGTGGCATCTTGGGGATGTCATCCTCTGTGTCCTCCAGGAAGGAGATGTTCATCAGGCTGTGGCAGGGATGGGAATATCTGGAGTTCACCAGGCTAAGATGGAAATGTCTGGAGTGGGCTGTGGGAGCTGTGGGTGGCTGAGTCTCTGGCTGATGGTGGAAATCTTCTCCAGTGATATGGTGGCCCCGAGCTCAACGTTCTGCAAAGTCTACACCCTGACCCCCTTCCTTGCCAACAACCGGGAAAAGCGGGGGCTGGCGCTGGATGGGAAGCTCAAGCACGAGGACACCAACCTGGCCTCCAGCACACTGTGAGCCCCTCTACCCCCCAGGGCTCCTGTCTCCCCTGCAGCATGGGGGCAGAACCTGGCCCTGGTGGGCATCCAACCCCTGCTCCAGGGGTGATGCTTGGGGTAGAGGAGATCCCATGGAGGGACCTCCAGGAGGGCGGGACCCCATGGACGTTCCCTCACTGATGCCCACCTGCCCTCTCCTCCAGATTAAGAGATGGAGCCAACAAGGAGATCCTGGGCATCATTGTCTCCTACAAGGTGAAGGTGAAGCTGGTGGTGTCACGAGGAGGGTGAGTGTTGGGCACACCCCCCCACCGTGCTGCACAACTTCTCTAACCTTGGGACTGGTCTGTGCTGCAGGTGGGGCCCCATCATCCTTAAAGCTCTCCTGGGACTAAGCAGCATGGGTGGGACAAAAGGTGTGTGGGGATTGTGTGTCCTTGGGAGGGGACAGTGACTAATGTGTTGTATCCTTTGACTCATGCCAGCCTGCTGGGAGACCTCGCCTCCAGGTAACACCGCACTCCCCCCAGCGCCCCCCAATCCTCACTGAAGCCCCCATTGCATCCCCTCAGCCCCTCAAGGTGCTACCTGGTCCCATGCCTGTCCTGGGAATTCCACTGTGTTGGGGATGCTGTCTCACCTAAAGCAAAAAACCTGGCAGAGGTGGGGCTAGGGTGATGAGGCTGGGAATGCTGGCAGGGTTTGAATTCTGCATCCTCGTACTTGTACTGGAGTGAGAGGCCTGTGGGTGCTGCTGGAGAGAGTGAGCAGGGCACAGAGGTGGCTCTGTAGGACTGAGCATCTCTGGATGTGGGGAGGCAAGTCTCTGGGGCTTCCTAGGTCTTTATTCTCACATCACTGCCCTCCCACATGGAGGTCCCTACAGGGACCATGGGACTACTCATCCTCTTTTGGGACACTTCTCTGTCTGAGCTCTGTCCTACCTGCCCCTGGGACAGCTTGTGGCTGTGCTTAGGCTGTCATGCCCTGATGTCACCTTGCCCACTGAGCACTGGGAAAACTTGGTGCACCTCCTGCCATTCCTATGTCACTGACTGCAGCCTAAGCTCAAGGGATTTTGCATACCCCCCCGCCCCTTGGCTGCTAAAGACAGATTTTTGTCATGCAGCTCTCCCTCCTGATGCCCCTCTACTTCCCAGGGGACCTGTGCTGATCCCCCACCCTGGAGTCCAAGCTCAACCAAGAGGCATGAGAGCTGCTGAGCAGCTCCATGGAGGATGACACAGGGGTTTGCCCAGCTTTATGGTCTCTACAGCAGCTGTAGTGGGGGTGCTGTTCTGCTCCCCCTCTGCAAATTTGCCTTGCTCTACATGTAAAGTGCAGGCATGCCTGTGCTTTACCCTGGTGTCTCTTCCAGCGACGTTGCAGTGGAGCTGCCCTTCACGCTGATGCATCCCAAACCCAGGGAGGAACCAGTACACCGGGACAGTGAGTGTCTGTCCCTGAGTGACAGGGCCAGCATCCCTGGGGGTGGGTGGGGGCAAAGGGAGCCAGTGAGGCTGCACGGGGGGAGATTCTTGGCTCCTGTTGACTCTGTTCACAGGGCCTCAGCATTAAAATCATGGGGGTGCTTCCATCAACCCAGTGTAGCCAAACTCCAGTGGGGGTTGCATCCACACACTGGAAGTGGTGATGACCCCAGGGGAATCTCAGCCACCCCAGTGGAATGGCAATGATGACTGCAGGGGGGTCTCACCCACCCTGGTAGGAGGGCAGAGATGATCCTGGGGAAGTTGTCACCCACCTCGGTGGGATGGCAGTCACCACCCTCTGACTAATCCTGTGTCATCCCTTTGTTCAGTTCCAGAGAATGAAGCACCCATAGATACAAATCTGATAGAGCTTGATACAAAGTAAGAGACTAAAATACACCCCTCCCCCAATTCCCAAATTTCGTGTGGGAATGTGAAACATGGCGGTTGCATGGCACCCCCCCCCCAATCCTCTAACACCTGCTGTGCCATGGGATTGGCATGTGTGATTAACCCCATGCATGTCACCTGTAATGCATGACGCATGCTGTTCCCCTCTCTCTTCTCTCCTCCTTCACCCTTCCCTGCATGGCTTTCCAAAAAACAGGAGAAACTGCAGTAAGAGGCCGCTGGGATCGTGTTGGGGGTGTGGGAGGTTGTTGCCACAGCGTTCCCCGGGCTGGTGACATGTTTGGGAGGTTTTAGGGTACTTAACCCACCCAGCTACTTCCTGCCAGTCTGCGGTTCCCCCAGAGTGGGACAAATGCCAATGGCCCTGGTAAAGCTGCACCTGCTGGAGAGCTTGGGGGCTCTTTTTTGGGTACATTGGGCAAGTATTAATAAGGCTTTGAAAACCAAGGCTGTTTGCTAGAGATGGGGAGTTTTGGGGCCCCCTGAGCTGCTGTAACATCGTGGTGGTGCAGGTTGAGCTCACTGGGCAAGCTGGGACAGGAGGTGTTTCACCTTGCACCCCACATAAAGCCCCTTCCCTTGTGTCCCCACTAGCGATGATGACATTGTGTTTGAAGACTTCGCCCGCCAGCGACTGAAAGGCATGAAGGATGACAAGGAGGATGAGGAGGAGCGGACAAATTCCCCACAGCTCAATGACAGATAAGCGAGCCCCTCCCAGCTCGCCACCCTGCCCCAGGGACACCCCTACATTAGGCTGCTTCTCTTTTCTATAATTAATTTTGTTTTCTACCTGTACTGGGAGCCTACCAATTGCCAGATGGCCACAGGACCTATAACCGTCCAGCTGTGCCGTGTTGTCTCTTCATCCAGCTGCCAGAGCTGCTGTTTCCCGTGCAGGGCACGGCTGGGGAGGTGCTGGAGGCAATGGGGCTCACTATAACTCTGTCCCTGTCCAGCCTCCTGCCACTTACTAGAGCCCTTTACTATGAGATGCCCCTTTTATGAGTTTTATATAAGCCCAGTCTCAACACCAGTTTGCTACAGGGAGGGGGGTTGCAGCAGAATTGTGGGGAGAGGGGTGTGTTTTTTTTAGGCAGCCTTCTCATGGGAAAAGGCACCTGTGCACCTTGGTGTCCCTTCCTTTCACCCATGGCCAATCCCCCTCTGTCTGGCCCTGCTGCATGTGTTCCCTCCCTGGGATGCACGAGCCTGGCTTTGACTTTGGCCCCTGCCCCATCTGCCCCAAACAAATGGGGTGGGCAGTACCTGCCCTTTTCTTCCCCCAAGTCCCCCCAAAGTGGCCAACCCCAAGGGTCCTCCCAGCTGCATCTCTTCTCACACCAGTATAATCTCCACGGAGGAAACCAGCTCAGAGCTGGGAGCTGCTGGTGCCATGTTAAGGCGGCAGAAGGGACCCTGTGGGTCTGTGCCATCTGCCACACACTGCTTGTTCTGGGACAGGCCTCAAATGCCTCTTCACAGCCATGGCAGTGTTGTGGCAGAATAGCCTTGTCCCCCAGCGGGATGTTGCCAGGGATACTTTTGTCCTGCCAAGCTGCAAAGCCCCCCTGGTTGATGTTTTGCTCTGCCTGCATGGGATCTAGCACCTATTTGGGGGTAGGGGAGAATCAGGGCTTTTGCCACCCTAATCAGTGTTTCAACAGATGCTTATACCTCCCGGATTGGTGGTGCCTGGACCTCCTCCCCCCTCCAAGGGTCTCTGGTCTCCCACCACTCACTGAGAGGCCATTCCCACTATTTATTGTGCTGTTGCAGTCAGCGTTGTCATCTGAGAGCATTTTGTAGGGATAGCTCCATCCCCCCCAACCCTGTTTGTGGGGTGCTGAGCTGAGCCCACCCCCCTCCCCCTGTAATTTTGGGTAAAGCTGATGGGCAGCGTGGTACTTCTTTTTGTAAAGTGGTTCCTTTGTACTGATCATTGATACCTGCTGCTTTGGTTTCTCCACCCTGTCTGTGATGTTTCTGTGTTCTGTCAAATAAATTATTCTAGTTTATTAAACTCAGAAAAAAAAAAAAAAGGAAAAAAAGAAAAAACAGTAAAATACAGTCCCAATGCCTGGACACTTTTGTTGACTAAGGGTGGGGGAACTGGCACAGACAGCAAGTCACAGAACTATAGAATGGTTTAAGTTGGGAGGGACCTTGAAACTTACCCAGTTCCATCTTCCCTGCCATGGGCAGGAGGAACACCTTCCACTCGACCAGGTTGCTGAAAGATCCATCAAACCTGGCCTTGAATACTTCTAGGGATGCCCAGCTTCTCTGGGCAACCTGTGCCAGGGCCTCACCACCCTCACAGGGGAATTTTTTTCCTCCTGAGCAAGGACGAGGGAGCAGCTACCTGCCCTGCTCATGCCACTCCATCCCTCTACTGATGACAGCCTCCCTGGTGTGCAGAGACATGCAGAGGAGCCAAGGAGGAGATGAAGGATTCTGTATCCCACAGCAGGGACTGGGCATTATTTTGGAAATTAAATGCATGGTCATGCAGTACTTGATGAGCACAGGGCACTAACAACTTGCTTGTTAAACAAGCCATGTTCAATCTGTGTCCCATTGAGGAGCTGCTTAGAGCTAATTTTAACGATCACAGAATCATTGAGGTTGGAAAAACCCTCTAAGATCATAGAGTCCAGTGGTTCCCCAGCCCTGTCAAGGCCACTAAACCATATCTCCAAGAGCCACATCCAAACATCTCTTAATGCTGCAGGGAGCTTCTCATCCCCTTTGAGAGCAGCAGGAGCCAGTACTGGGGAATGAGCCACGTAACACCTCCATTTATGGACCTGAATTCAGAGACAGTCCCTCATGGAAGGGCTGTGGTTTGTGCTCTCACAGTCAAGGAAGGAGAAACCCTGCCTCAAGTTGTGACAGAGGAGGTTTAGATTGGATAATAGGGAAGCTTCCTTCCCTGAAAGGATTGTTCAGCCTTGGCGCAGGCTGTCCAGGGCAGTGGTGGAGTCCCCATCCCTGAAGGGATTTAACAGATGTGTAGATGTGGCAATTGAACACATACATAGTTTAGTGATAGATTTGGCTGTGTGTGGGTAAAGATTGGACTCCATGATCTTCAAGAGCTTTTCCAACATGAATGATTCCATGATTCTGTCTCCAGCTGTGTTACCTTGCCCAGGGGTTAAAACTCTGTGGCCTCAGTGAAGACAGGCCATCTGGAGGACCTTTCCATGGTCCCAGGGAGGGCAGAGGTTGGACACATTCATGTCCCATGCAGCTTGAGCTGCCCTTGCCATGCTGATGCTAAGGGGAGGGAGAGACTGTCCTTAAGTTGGTTCACTTCATGGGAGTTGGCATTTGTGCCAGAGGCTGTCCCAACCTTCCCTGCCAAAGACAAATCTGACTCCAGCAAAGCCAAAGTCTCCAAAGTCACACAACCAGACTCTGATCCCACATGGACATTGCCAGACACTCCATGTGGTGCATTCCTGAGAGCAATGTCCCTACTGCCCAGCACAACTCTCCAGATCCCTCCCGTGATAATCCCTTCCCACAGCATCTGTGAGTACTTAATATTTTTTATATCTCCAGTCCCCTGTCAAATCTAGTTCAAGCTGGCCAAGAAGGCTTAAGTTATTTTAGGAAGAAAAAAGGGAAGTTTAGATGGGTACAAACAGACCTATTGCTTAAGCCCAATTTTGAAAGCCAAGCAAATTCAGTTCCCTGTCCTCATTGCACTATCTGCATCACTGTGATGGGGGAGGGGGGGTCAGCTCCTCTACATGTCCCAGCAAAGGAGGGAAGAGGTAGCTGGAGTACTGGGAAGGCTCCAGTGGTCTCTGCCTCAGAGCTCACCTCTCCAAGGTGAGACCCACAGAGGCTGTGGGTGTTTCCTGCAGGAAGGAGCCGCACAATCTGAGCGCACCTCTGCCAAATTGCCTGCTCCCAGGGGTGCTTGAGGAAAGCCCATTGAGCTCCAAGATCCCTCTCTGGGAGCCCTTCATGTCTGTGTAATACATGTTGCCCTTCCTGGGGCTGCTACGGGTCCCAGTCATGGGGCAGAAAAGCCACCTCCTAAACGCAGGAACCTGCAGGTCTTGGTGCAGGGGAGGGACACGCTCAGCTCTACCACAGCTGGAACTGACTCGAGCAGATGAAGAGACTAGAGAGCCAGGAGCCCTCCCTACTGCCCACACTGCGCCAGAAATGCTCCCAGGCTCTTGGTCAGAACCCATTTCCCCCAGTTCAGCTCTGGCTCAACTGGGTTGGTTTTGCTGTGGACCCCTGGAAGAAGACAGGATGCTCAGGCACTCCTGCAGGAGAGCTCAGCTCCTCTAGGACTCAAACAGGCGTTTCCTTTTGTTGATCGGTGGTGACACAGATCCATGCCTTTAGTAACTGATCAAACATTAACATCCCCAGCCTTGGGAAGGACTTGTTGCCCCTGCTTCACATGCTGCTAGGCGGGGTTTTGGGATGAGCGTAAGTGCTCACATGGCTTGTCCTGGGAGAAGAATGAAGCAAGTTCCAGGCAGAGGTGCCAGGCAGACAACTGTTGCCATGGTACAGAATGAGTCAGTACAGCACATTCCCAGTGTAAGGTTTCCCCAGGTGCTCTTAAGTATAGCCTTCACCCCATTTCACCCGTCTTCAACCCCTCCTCACTTCAGCCAGCACGCAGAGCAGAAGGGAGCCTTTCGCAGAGTTAACACCTTGGTAACAGTGTGAGTGTTGCAGAAGCTGCAACACAGCCCAGGAAATCACACCAATGCCTTGTCTCAAACCAGGTGCTCACAGGATCTAGAGGGGGAGGGGCAGAGTTTGGAATAGGCTATGGCTGGAAATGTTGTTCCTGTTCCTTTTGCAGGCTGCAAGCAGGAATGCAAGTGGTCACGCTGAAACTTCCTGAGCGGAGGTCACTGCTCGTGACACGTGATAAATGTCAACACCCCTTGGGGGGTGCAGCTTCCACTAGGTGCTCTGGGCCTGGAATACAGTGGGTAAATATCTCACAAAAGAGCCTGTTTCCTCAAATTCCTGGGTTTTTTTTCATGAAACTGGAGATTGGCTTGGTTTGGAAGGGACCTCAAAGCTCATCCAGTTCCAACTCCCTGCCATGGGCAGGGATACCTTCCAGTAGACCAGGTTGCTGAAAGATCCATCCAGCCTGGCCTTGGGCACATCCAGGGATGAGGCAGCAGCAGCTTCTCTGAGCAACCTGTGCCAGGGCATCCCCACCCTCACAGGGAAGAATTTCTTCCCAATAGTCCCATCTAACCCTGCCCTCTGGCAGTGGGAAGTCATTCCCCCTTGTCCTGTCACTCCAGGCCCTTGTCAAGTCTCTCCTTTTTGCTCCTCTCCCTTTCTGCATATGTGACACAAGCCAATGATCAAACAACAGCAGGATGTTCTCTGCCAGCAGCCACAGTCAGAACCACAGGCACAGCTTTCATCTGAAGGCTGGTACACAGGAGAACAAGTAACACTGGAAAAATTTTTACTATTATTAAAATAGAAATTTTACAGTTGTTCTGCTCACTGCAACAGTCTCCAAACAGTATCTGCAGGCAAACACACACACTGCAGCCCACAAAAATAACAGCAGAGGCAGGAAATGCCCCATCTCACCAAAACACCACCTACCCACACTTCCCACAGGGCTGAACCCAGTCCCAGACATGCAAGGAGCCATCACTCGCTGCTGACAACAAAGTTCTGGGCTTCTGCAGGTGCCATGTGTGCACAGTGACCAGGGGAGGGTCCCTGCTGCCACCTGCTCCGCCAAACGTGTGGCCTTTGTGAACGAAGATGGGCTCTGCTTCCCTGCCAGAACTGTCCCAGCTCTGTGTGTCATATACATGCACGGTGCCATCAAAACCTTAGATAAAAGGGAATTAAAAGGATAAGGAAGGAATAGAGAGTGAAAAAATCAATTGCTTTGGTCTAGTCCAGCTGGGCTCAGGATCACCTCCCAGCAAGAAAAAGGAAAAATGGCCCACACTAGAAACGTGTAAGAAGAGAGCAGCTCTGCCTCTGAGGAGAGTGTCTCAAAGAAACAGCTGCTGCGGAGAGCCCAGACCAGATCCCCAAAGTTTGTGGACTCATGGGTGTGAGCACGCAAGGCTCTGGTCAAGAGGCAGCCTTGCTGCCCAGATGGCATTATCAATGCTGTAGCCTGCAGCCAGACTGTGACTGGCACTATCAGGGCAGTGCTTGTGGTCAGCCTGCGGCCTCTGATCTCACAGAAGGGCAGCAGGCATCTTCCAGAACCCACCAGGCCGCTTCTGGAGTTGTTGGAAAGAGGCAGCTGCAGAGGACAATTAGCTGGCATCTCTGCTGGCTCCAGGGGCAGCACTGAAAAGCCACCCTGTCAGTGGGGGGTTTTAGGTGGAGTGAACTGGGTGTTCACAAAAATATAAATCCAAAAAGCACCCAGAAAAGGAGATCTCTGCCCTAAGCACCTACCTGAAACGGCAAGGTAGCCTTCCAGAGCAGGAGCCCAGGAGACACACAGGAACTCTGCACCTGAGCCAGGAGAGGGGACTCTGGCCTTGGCCAAAGCCAGGAACTCAGAGGTTTTCCTGAGGTCTGTCAGGGTTAGGACCCCTCTGCTTGAGAGGCGAGCCACGGGCTGGGAGCTCGGCTCCAGGCCCTGAGCTCCATGCCTGGTGCCCATGCACCACTGCTCAGTGCATGGCGCCGAGGGCACTGGCACGGCCTCTGTGAGACTCTGCGGCTGTCGGATGTCGGCCAGGCACAGCCGGCCCGTGGCACAGCACAGAAGCAGCGTGTTGCAGTCCAGGAAGGCCAGGTTGCTGAGCTCCTCACTACCTCGGGAAGCTGGAAAAGAGAGGCAGGTCTCAGATCCAATGAGGAGCATTTTCAGGATTTCTGTGCTGCAGTATTGCCTGAGAAAGAAAGCAGGATGTATGCTCAGGAGTAATGTGTCCAGCTCCAGGGCCCCCAGCACCAGAAAGAGTGGAGCTGCTGGAATGAGTCCAGAGGAGGCCATGGAGAGGCTCTTAGGGTTACAGCCCGTTTCTCCTGGTGACAGGCTAGGAGAGCTTGGAGTGTTCAGCCTGGAAAAGAGAAGGCTCCAGAGAGAAGAGAAGGCGACTGTCCCAGTGCCTAACAAAGCTCAAAGAGAGCTGGAGAGGGACTCTGGACAAGGCCCTGGAGTGACAGGACATGGGGGTATGGCTTCCCACTGACAGGGGGCAGGGTTAAATGGGATACTGGACAGCAATTATTGTCTGTGAGGGTGGTGAGGCCCTGACAAGGTTGTCCAGAGAAGCTGTGGCTGCCTCATGCCTGCAAGGTGGTCAGGGCTTGGAGCTACCTCATGTAGTGGAAGATGTCTCTGCTCATGGCAGGGAGTTGGAACGAGATAAGCTTTAAATGTCTCTTCCAAGCCAAACCACTCCAAGATTCTGTGAGTCCCTCTGGCACAGGGACAGTGACACCTTCCTTTTCCTCAGTGCTGTGATACTGTCACTGGACACACACATCCCCTCTTCCCTCCCCAGCGATGAGCTCTGTGGGGACTGAGTCTCACTGCACAGGTGAAGGCAGAGAGTCCCCAGGTCCCTAAGGAAATCAGACCTGCACCCACTAGCAGTTGTAACCAGGCTGTCACCTCCCTTGTTTGGGGCAGCACACACAGCACCCCTCTGCAAACCCAGTTCTCCACATTGAAACTATCTGCAGGACTCAGGTAGTGCCCAGATTTGGAGCAGAAATGTGAGAAATCAGTATAATGTGAGTGGTAAGCCGTTGGAGATGGACCTGACCATTGTCACCTCTTTTCTCAAGACAATATACTCGTGGCAAGTATCTTTATAACCACTTGCACACGTCCAAAAGTACCTGCTCAGTGAAATGTTTGCTATTCAAGCAATTAGCATTGCTTTACCCGAACTCCACCTTCCCAAAATAAGACATTAGACTTGCCTTGAATACCTGCTGTGTAGACATTTTTCCTTGATTCAACCTCTGTAATTTGGACTCTGTCAAGTCTTGAGCCATGAAGGACCCATGGGGCTCTGGCTGAAATGGTGGCAATTTTAGCCCAGGATTGCCCAGTGCCATGTTCTGTTGCTATGGTGCTTACAGATTTGATAACATCTATTAGGAAGAGATAGATGTAAAACACATTGAGAACCAAGTAATCCATTCAATTAAGCTGCTTCACAACAATAGCTCACAAAGGTAAAACTGACCTACAAAACCAATAAGAAATCTAATTATGCCTAACGCCTTCTTCAGGGTAAAATCCCTTTCCAACTCATCCAGTAAGGACTGACAAAATGCTGAGCAAAATGAATGAAAATTTGGGAATCGAGATGTTTATGTTCAATGAAGAAGTTTTCTACTTTTGCACTTCCTTTCTGGTGGTTTACAAGTATTTCCCAGTAGCAGCCTCCCTCTTTTTGAGAGAAGGTGGATCACGGTCTATCCCAAAAGGCAATGGATGGAGCTACATTTCTAACCTGGAGTTACTAAGGGGACAGAGTGCCAACTACATGCAGTACAAGACTACTATGATGGGCCTAAACATTCTAATTCTCTGACGAGGTTTGTGCTGTTAAGTCCAAACCACCAAAACTGCTGTAGACCCTTGTCTTGTACCCTTCTCCAGCCTGTGCCACACAAGAGTGGTCACTCAGGACAGGGAAGTGGCACTCCTCTCCTCATTTTTGACACACAGGAAGAAGGGGAAGCTAGAGATGTGAGATGCAACAACAACTGCATTGGGAAACTACTTGAGCTCAGAAACCCTTACCGGAGTCCTCTGCTGACACCTGCCAGACCTGGAGGGAGCCATCGGGTGGGCCACTTGTTACCAACAAGCTGAGGAAACAGAAGAATCTCACAAAAGAGTCTCCTCAGGAGCAGAGAACAGCCTTGTTTTCCCCAATCTGGGACAAACTGGTCTGCTGCTCCTGTAAGCAGGAACTCCTGCCTCTGCTTGAAGCAAAGTAGTGGCTGGAAGGACCATAATCCCAGAACCCCTCATGTAGGGACGCTCCACACAGCCCATGCAAACATAGTCCCAAGGCAAGAGCATTTATGAGGATATTTTATGAGGATTTGCTGAGCAGCGGCTGAGGGAGCTGGGGGGCGGTGCTCAGCCTGAAGAAAAGAAGGCTCAGGCAGCATCTTTTTGCTCTCTACAATTCCCTGACAGGAGGGTGCAACCAGGTGGTAACTTGGGTGCTCCCAAGGAACAAGGGACAGGACAAGAGGAAATGGCCTCAATTTGCACCAGGGGATGTTTAGGTCGGATATTGAGAAAATTCTTTCCCTGAAAAAGTTGTCTAGCCTTGGCACAAGCTGCCTAGGGCAGGAGTGGAGTTGTCATCCCTAGAGGGATTTAGAAGTTGTGAGTGGCACTTGGGGACATGTGTTAGTGGTGGGCTTGAAAGAGACAGGGGAATCCTTAGAACCAACGGTCTCAGAGGGCCTTTCCCACCTAAATGATTCTGTGATTTAATTATCACATTTTCCAGAAGGACTAGACTAAGAATGATCCAGACAGCCCCAAAGTAGTCAATGGGGACTCATGTAGGAAGAAACACAGAACAAGAGTAGTATTTGTTTGGTCTAAATCCAGAGCAGGAAAAAAAGCTTCTGAACCTGCACAAACAGGGTCTTGCAGAGCAGTGGCACCAGCCACCAGTGTCCTGCTCTGCTGCTGAGCAGCTCCAAACAGTGTCAAATGCTGAAGGAAGAGAAGGTAGAGCAGGAAAACCCTACAGGCCCCTGCTGCTCAGAAGTGGGGTAGGGAGCAGCAACATCAGCAGTTTTTGGTATGCAACTGGCCCAGACTCACACTAGTCTTAGAGCTGGCAGGATGGACCAGCTGGGTTGGGAAGCAGGCATGGAAAAGGAGTTTGCTCTCAGTGGATACGTCCCTTCTCCATTTCCAATACACCCTGGGAAGGACCTTGTGGTCATACCTGGTGTCTGGCACATATTTCAGGCTGTACACTGGGCGCTCTGAAAATCCACCACATTCTACCTTGAAATCTCTCTCTGGACACAGGCCCTAGAAATCAAAGGCAAAGCCATTTCTTCACACAGTGGTGCACAACTTGTGCTCAGTTATTATAAAAAATGACAGAGAAATAAGGCAAACTCTTGCTTGGTATAGCTCTTCCCTGTCCAGTGCTGCCTTTTTCAACAAGAGATACAGGACTGATGGATCCCAAAATAGTCAGAGAGAACAGAAGTCTGGAGAAAGCTGCTGCCAAGAGCTCTGCCTGTGTTGCCATCTGTGCACATCTGGCTCAGGAGCTTTCTACTTACCCAGTGACCAAACACCACCTTCTACTCTAGTGCAGAGGTCACCCACCCAAGGGCCAACCTTGGTGCTCTGCAGGGTGGTCCCCCAGGCCTGAGCTGCTCAGCAAGCCCTTTCTTCACCTGGCTTGCTGTCCTCATCTGTTCTCTTTGCCCATGAAATGCTTTCATTCACATACTTGGAGATGAAGTGTCCACATCCAAGCTGTCTGCAGAGCAGCTGCGGGATAACATGACTGGACGACAAACAGGTGACTTATGTGCTTTTCCTTTCAACCAAGCTGCTCAATCCCTGGTCATGGCCTTGTCACAGCAGCAGCTCATGAAGGCCACCAAGCTCTGGTGTTCAGAGACCAAGCTCTGGCTTGGTCTCTGAACATATCAGGCCAAGGAGGTCAGAGAGGTCTGGTGCCACCCTGGCTCCAACACTCACCTGAGTCTCCTTTGTCAGCAGCGCTGGCGGTGGGATCAGCTGCAGGATCTCGTTCCCATCAGACTGTCCATACCCCGCTACACAGACACCTTGGTGGGGTAGGCATGAAGAGCCAGGAACACGGTGAGGGCTGCCCCCCTGCCCAGCCCACCCTCCCTGAGACAAACCCGAGTTACTGCACAGTCCATGGACCACCAGGCCCTGAGCTCGAGCCCAGGCTGATCCCGGAGCAGCTCCAGTCGCTTAGCCCCACTTCTGGGGTCCCGGCCTGCACCCTGGCCTCCCTGCCGGGACCGCAGACCGGCCCAACCCCAGAACCTCCTCTCCCCTTCTCCCGCTACACGGGCCCCGGCCCGGCCCCTGGGTCTCCTCCTTTCCTCCGGCTAGCCTCAGCCACCCCACCCCGCCAGACTCCAGCCTGGTCCCTCTCCTCCCCTCAGCACTCCCGGCCTCGCACTCACGATCCCCGCGGGCCCATTCGATGAGGCGGGTGGGCGCCTGGAGCTCGAAGGTGTGCAGGTCGCGGTACCTGCGGAGAGAGGGCGGGTGTGAGGCCGGCGGAGCCCGGGTCGGTGCCGGGTGCCGAGGGTCCGGGGGTCGCTCACAGTCGCAGCGACTGCAGCAGCCACTCGTCCGCCGCCTCCATGGCAACGCCCGCCCGCCCGGCGCGCCCCTGACGTCACATGCCAACGCTCGGCAGTGACGTCGCAGAGGCTGAGGCGGCGGCACGAGCGCAGGGACAGCGCGTGACCGTGCGGCAGGGCCGGGAGGCGCAGGGCGCTGCCATGGCCGGCACCGCAGAGCGCAGCCGGCTCCATTCCCCTGCCGTGGGCAGGGACACCTTCCACAGGACCAGGTTGCTTGGAAAGCCCTGTCCAGCCTGGCCTTGAACACTTCCAGGGACGGGGCAGCCGCAGCTTCTCTGAGCAACCTGTGCCAGGGCCTCCCCACCCTCACAGCCAAGGATTTCTGTGCAATATCCCATCTAACCCTGCCCCCTGCCAGTGGGAAGCCATTCCCCTTTTCCTGTCCTTTCAGGCCCTCTCCCAAAGTCTCTCTCCATCGCTCTTGGAGCCCTGTTAGGCAGGGGAAGGGGCTCCTGCTCTTCTCCTCGGCGTCTTCCCCAGGCTGAACACCCCAAGCTCTCCCAGCCTATCTCCAGAGCAGAGGGCCTTCAGCCCTTGAAGCATCTCCATGGCTTTCCTGGATCTGCCACACCAGCTGCATGTCCTCATGTTTGGAGTCCCAGAGCTGGATGTGTTACTCGTAAACATAAAACCTGCTTTCCCCTTTGTTCTGTTGCTCCAGGCTCTTGCCAAGCCTCTCTCCTTTTTGTTCCTCTTCCTTTTGGTCTGTTTTCTTGTGCAGATGTAACACAAGCCTATAATCAAAAAACTGCAACATGTTCTCTGTCAGCAGCCACAGCCAGAAACACAGGTACAGTCACATCTCTCATTTGCCAGATAATATCCAGCTTTTCATCCAGTAGAATCTTCAGTGCTTAATGTTTGAAATTCCTTGCCCCTTCCATAGCAGGGGTTTGGAACAAGATAAACTTTAAGGTCCTTTTCAACCCAAACCATTTGATAGTACTGTGACTGTGTGGCAATGGCATCTTTCAAAAAAAGAGCACTAGGTATCTTCAGCTGAATGCAGATGAGTCACATGTTCTTTGACATAAATATGTAAAATTACAAGGAAATAGAAATATGAAGTGAATCAAATCCTGTCTCTTAGTTGAGATCCCAAGGATCACTGTGTTAAGGGGAAAGCATGATTGTATCTGTTCTGAAGACTACCACATAGGATAAAGAAATCTAAATTGGAAAGAGAAATATTCAGAAAGAGCAGGAAAAAAGGCACAGATTGCCCAGAAAAGCTGTGGCTGCCCCATCCCTGAAAGCCGTTTGGAGCAACCTGGTCTAGTGGAAGGTACCCCTGCCCATGGCAGGGGGGTTGGAATGAGATGTCCTTGCAGGGAACAGGATGAGCTATCTGCAAACAGTACTGTATCTGGGTAATGTGAGGGAACATAGTTAAATCAGTCTGTGGGTTATTTGAAATGTGCATCACTTGCTCTCACTGGAATGCTCTCCATCATCAGGTAGAGGTAATACGCTCACTGGATTTAGGGTGATGCATCTTCTTAAATCATCTTAGGCTTGTTCTGGCATTAGAGTTGCTGCTGCTTTGTCTTGGTTTGGAAAGACAGGTGTGTGCTAAGGAAGGCAGAAACCTCCCTGAAATGGAAACTGTAAACCCCCTCCCTCCTAATTGTTATAAACTTGAAATTAAGGGGGCTCTCAGGCAAAGATATGGGAGCAGGAATAACAGTTCTTTCTTAGGGAAGAAAATTAAAATAAACAATTCAGTAAATCAAAACAACACTGACAGTCAGAATACAACCTGACACCCTGTGGGTCAGGGTGTTGGGAACAGTCCAATTGGAATTGTGGCTGCAGTCCTCCTGGAGTGGCAGATGTGGTTCTGTTGGAGCAGTGATCCTGTAGAAAGGTGTAGTCTTCCTCTGAAGATCCAGTGGAAGAGGGAGATGCTCCTCTGGGAAATCCAGTGGAGAAGCTGTGCTGGTGTCCCAAAAATCTCAGGTGATATCCAGTTAGGAATGCTTGGCTCTTGGCAGAGCATCTCACAATGGGATGCTGTAATTTTATCAGCCATGCAGTGACACTCAATGGCCCATTAACAGCAGATGTCTCTCTGGAGGGAGGATTGGTTTGTGGAAGAGATAAAGAAAAACTGCCCGATTAACAGAAGATAACTGCCACACCTCTACCAGATGGCAAATAGAATACACATTGCCTTGCAATCTGGGACATGCTGACACCAACTTAGTGCAGTCTGGTACTCCTGATGCACCTGGGTCCAGGTGTGGCTAGCTCTTCTCTGTCTCTCCATTCTTGGTTGCTTTAGTTAGAAACTTCAATTCCCCCAACCTCAGAATCCACAGTCAACAAAACACCACACCTCTGAGAAAACTTCGTACCTGCTTTTTGTGACCAGACATGGGAGCTCAATTATTGCCTCTATTCTTTCTGGATTTATCATTTGTTGCTCCTTCCCCAAAATAAAGCCTAAATATTTCACCTTGCTTTGGCACACATGAGGTTTGGGTGGACATAGTGTTACCCTTTTGCTAGAACAATACGTAATGTACAGTGTCTGCTACACAAGTAGAGTAATTTTATCCCTTAACTGCAGTGCATTAAGTACCAGAATTCTCTGCAGATACAACAGGGCTGTGAGATGGATAAGGAATTTGTTGCATGGTCACATCCAGAGGGTGGTGATCAGTGGCTCAGTCCCGATGGACATCAGTGACCAGTGTTGTCCCTCAGGGGCCTGTGTTGGGACCAGTGTTATGTCCCATCTTCATTAATGACACAGACAAAGGGATCGAGTGGACCCTTGGCCAATTTGCAGATGACACCAAGCTGAGTGGTGCAGGTGACCCATGTGAAGGAGGGGATTTCAATCAGAGGGACCGGGACATCTTGAGAACTGGCTCATGGGAATCTCATGAGGTTTAACAAGACCAAGTGCAAGGTGCTGCATCTGGGTCGAGTCAAGTCCAAATCCAGACTGGGTGGGGAATGGTTTTGAGAGCAGCCCTGCTGAGAAGGACTTGGGTGTGCTGGTGGGTGAGAGGCTGAACATGCCCTGGCTGTGTGCACTGGGAGCCCAGAAAATTCTGTATGCTGGGCTGCATCCAAATCCCTGTGGGCACTAAGGAAGGGGAGAATTCTGCCCCTCTACACCACTCAGGTGAGACTCACCTGCAGAGCTTCATCCAGCTCTAGGGTCCCAGCACAGGAAGGACATGGACCTGATGGAGTGAGTCCAGAGGCGGTCATGGAGATGATTAGAGGGGTGGGGCACCTCTGCTGTGAGTAAAGGCTGAGGGAATTTGGAGTGTTCAGTCTGGAGATGAGAAGGCTCCAGGGAAATCTTAGAGCCCCTTTCAGTACCTAGAGGGAGCCTACAGAAGAGATGGAGAGAGACAATTTAGAAGGTCATGTAGTGACAGGATAAGGGATAACAGCTTCACATTACCAGGGAGCAGAGTTAGATGGGATATTGGGAAGAAATTCTTGGCTGTGAGGGTGGGGAGGCCCTGGCACTGGTTGCCTGGAGGAGCTGTGGCTGCCCTGTCCCTAGAAGTGTTCAACACCAGGTTGGTCGGGGCTTGGAGTCAACCTGGTCTAGTGGAAGGTGTCCCTTCCCATGCCAGGGAGTTTGGAATGAGATGATCTTTAAGGTCTGTTCTAAGCCAAACTGTTTTGTGATTCTGTGATTCTACTTCGTGATGACCACAACAGAAATTTAAAGCATTTTCTCATTGACTTTTTTTTTTTTTTTTAACATAACAGAAGTTTTTTCCATCCTGTGTGCAATAGTCTGGGGTCTTTGGAGTCATTGGATCCTGGCGTGTCTCTGAGTGGCTGCTCACCTGCTGCCTCTACCTCATTTCTGAGGCCCATTCCTGCCATTTCCCACCATGCAGAACTCCACCTGCAGCTTGTACACTGAGCTACCTCTTCTAAATGTATTCCTTAACAGTTCATTTCCTAGTCTGGGATTTTGAACATTCTCCCGGTCTACAGCCACATTTCCATATGCTTTCAGTTAAGCTTATAAACCCATCTGACCTGCAAAAAATGCATAAAACGGTAAGAGGATAAGAGAGAACTTATCCTTCACCCACTACTTTAAAGTTTTTTTTTCAACATTTGTTTACATTTTTCAGTGAGTCATAGAGTGGAAATCAAAGGAATGCCACTTGGATTCCCTCCCAAGGGAACAGAGAGGTGAAATGTCACCATGGGTTGATAATTGAAGAATGATTAATTTGATCTATAAACTGTTACCTGCCCAAAAACAGTTGACATTCTGCAGTGCCATGGGTTCTCTTCCTACCTGAGCAGAAAGGTCTAAAAGCTCTTTTCAGTAGACAAATTAATGAGCAGAGGGTTGAGGAAGAGGTGGAAGGATGTCAGCTGTTGTGTGCAATGGGTTTGTGAAGCACTGCTGAGTGACTTAAAGCAGCTAATGTATAGGAAGGCAGCAAAATATCTCTGTATATCCTGTCCTCTCAGGACTGGAGCTCAGCTGCATATCCATGTTAAGAGAAGAGGAGGAGGATTTTCCCAGCAGGGTTTTGATGAATTCAGAACAACGCCTCATAAACCATCTTAACAAACTATTTGCTGGCTGCTTGGCCTCTGTGCTTAATTGAATTGATCTGCAGCTGGGAGAGTAGCCTGATAGTCAGAAAGGATAGGCAAGAAAAGCACAACTGGGATGATACAAAAGGCAAGAGAAGAGGAAATACAGGTCTCACAGAAGCGACCCCTGTAGCCTCCCCGCTATCAAACCTGACATGGCCAAAAGCAAGGGACAAAGCGACTCCTGAATAAAGCCTAAAGTGGTCCAAAAGTATAGATGGGGAACTTATTGGAAAAATGAAGCTGAGACAGGCAGCATGATGTGCAGAGAGGTCCCACCAAATTGTGCTGACTCTGAAAAGTAGGAGGTGCTCCACTGTCAGCACTTCCTTCAAACTCTTCCAGCTTGGGGTCCAGAGGGGCCCATGCAAAATTGCAGTGACAATCCTTTTGGTCACACACCTAGAAAAAAACATGTGCTTTACAAGGTGAAAAATAAATCCTGAGGTGTGCCTGTGTTCGTGTGGGGAATAGCACAGGAGAGACAGGCTGGATGAAATCCATCTCTTAAGATAAATTTGTTACTCTGCTTTAGCTGCCACTCTAGTAATGTTCAACCTGTTGGGTGCAAAGGTGACAGACTGATGCCCCTGGTCACGGGCTGCCGTGGGCTGTGTGGCTTGTACTGATCTGTTGGTGTTTGCTGTGTTGGTGAGAGGAGGATGGAATTCCCAATCCATCACTGAGGTCATGGTCATGGTAGAAAGTGCTACAAAGGCAGCAGGGAAGAGAGGGCAGCACACAGAAGGTGAAATATGTTTGTAGTTGTCTTTTTGCAGCTGAAAAGGAGTGCTTTTTGCATTTCTCAAGCCATTTTCACTTCAAAGCTGAAAACCACTTTTGTAATCTTTATTAATTGCAGAGCAACCGTGCTCTTGTAAATGTTCTGTTTCTGCCATGACAACATTCACAAGTATGTTCAAAATAAAATTGTCACCTTCCATTTGCAAATTGCAGGTTCTCCTGCAAGATAGGCTCATGACTCCCTCAGTGCACATTTATTTTCCCTGTCAAGGCTGGACTACTCAGGTCCTGCATTCCTTGTTTCTCATTCATGGTCTGTAACAGCTAAAAACTTCTCATGAGATGCAGTGAGGGTGTGGCCCATAAAACCACTCTGTCACTCCCCTCCCCAGCAGCACAGGGGAGAGAAAATCTACCAAAAGTCTGATGGATCAAGATAAGGGCAGAGAGAGATCACTCAGTCATTACTGTCTCAGGCAAAACAGACTTGATTTGGGGAAATTGGTTTAATTTATTATCAATGAAATCAGAGTAGGATAATGAGGAATGAAACCTAAATCTTAAAACACTTTCGCTCTATTCCTCTCTTCTTCCACTCTTCCTGAGTTCAGTCAAGGCTCAACTTGATTGGCATGGAGTCCTCCAGCTGCTGCAGGTGGATCTCTGCTCCCCCATGCCCTCCTGAGCTGCAGGAGCACAGCTGCCTCACCATGGGCTGAACTATCAGCTGCCAGGGAATCTCAGCTCTGGCACCTGCAGCACCTCTTGCCCCTCCTTCTGCACTGATCTTGGACACTGCAGGGCTGTTGCACTCACATATTCTCACTCTGTCCAGCTGAAGTTGCCCAGTATTCTTCACTTTCTTGAATGCTTTGGCTGAGAGGTGCTCCCAGTGTTGCTGATGGGCTTGGCCTTGGCCAGCGATGGATCTTCCTTCCTTGGAGCTACCTGTCATTGGCTCTGCCAGACATGGAGGAAGTTTCTGGCATCTTTTCACAGAAGCGATCCCTGTAGCCTCCCTGCTATCAAAACCTGGCCACACAAACCCAATATAGAGGAACTGTCAAAGAGCCTGAATATCCCCAGAGCAGAGGGAAGACTTCCCCCAGGACAGCTGCCCCGATTTTGGGTCATGCTGCTTGGTGGGTCTGCACTCAGCCTGTGCCTCTGGCGTGCCTTGAGGTGCTGCAGAAGTGAGCCTCCCTCTTGTTGCATGTTAGTTTGGGTTAGAACCCTTCTCTCTGGGAGAGAGCAAAAAGCCAGCATTACTCCAATGACTTTGAGAACACTGATGCCAAGAACAGAACTTTTGTTGACTAAGCAGAAGGAAAGCAGACCTCAGATTCTTCCAATTACAGCTCGACAGACTACCAGTAACTTTTCTTATAGGCCCTCAGCAATAATAAAGGACAGATGGTTGCCAGTCTTCCCACTATTCTGCTGTAGCATTCACACTGACACCCACACCACATCTACAATGATACTTGTCTGGGAGGGGACAGGAACCTTGGAAGTGATGTCAGAAAAAAGATCCACCTGTGAAAAAGTTTTGCCAATGTTAATGTCTGAAAAGCAGTGTTTATATAAGACTAAGTGCAGCCTTTGTACAAAATGTGCCGTTTCCATCGCATTTGTAATGAAAACAGTGACAAACCTGAGCATGCATTTTTAATAAGATCTCTCTGACTCCACCTAATTTAAATTCAGTAGCATTGATGGACACAAGGAAGGATGAAATGCTATGTTGTGAAAGTTGGTTTTCCCAGTATTTGAGGGAACAAGGAAGAAAAATGATACAAGTAAGCAACAAACACGGCTGTGAAGAGCTGAGGGTAGCCAGAGCAGGATCTGTGAGGACATTCATGGGTGAAAACCAAGATAATCCCTGTACTGCTGATCCAGGAATGGTGCTTGACTTCTGAGACTGCTTTTGAGAGACAAATTTACACTTTGTCCACTCTGCTAGTCAAAGGATACTTAGGTGTTTTTGACTTAGCCCTTTGCCATCGAGCTTTTTTTTTCCACTACAGTTGTTCATAAGAGCTGCCCTGATATAGATCCTGTCCTACAAATCTGCAGAAAGAGGCAGATTTATATTAATAAAATGATTCCATGACAGATGCTATGAAAGGACATTGACTACATAAAAGTAGTGCGAAACAGTGGGCCGAATCTCTTCAGTCATTCATTTAATTATTTAATTTTATTCAAGACTTTTCTTTCTCCAAACAAGCATGTCTTGATTTGAAAGACAGGTGTCTGCCAGGGGAGGTGGGAACCTCTAATGAAATGGAGACTATGACACCCTTCCCTCTGAATTATTATAACTTTGATATTAAGGGGCTTTCAGGCAAAGATATAGGAAAAGGAATAACCGTTCTTTATTAGTATGTGTAACAAGGCAAACAGCAAAACCAGCAACCAGTAACAAACAAAACCCGAGGCCCAGCAGCCGCCTTCTCCCGGCTGCCGTGCCTTCCCCTCGCCGCAGTTCCGCTCACGGCCGGCAGGGGCGCTGGTGGCTCCCAGCGGGGCGGGGCAGGTGCGGTGACTCCCCCATGGCTGCAGGGGGCGCTGTGGCGCAGGCTCGGCCGTTTCTCTGCATGCGGACAATGGCGGACGAGCCCCGCGGAAAGGGGTGGAGACGGGGCTTCCCTTACAATCCCCCAAGGATGGCTGATCCGGTGCCCCCTCTGGACAGCGACAGGAGCTATGGCAGGAACCTGGAAAGCAGCAGGCTGGAATGGCAGGGCGGGCTCACCAGGGGCAGCAAGCAAGAGGCAGCAGAAACTGCAGCTGTAGCTGGAACCGGCCAGCAGGCAGGGGGTGCAGGGCTACAGTGTAGGACAAACCCAGGGTAGTGACAGAGGAAATGGCGGGGGCTGGGCAGCGGCAGCGCGGCTCTGGAACACGGCGGGGAGAAGCTCCCTGGGAGGGGAAAAGGCTCGGGATCCCGGGTTTTCCCCTGAGATACCACAGCAGATGGTGCAAGGGCTTTTTTTGGTGAGGTAGGGTGTTACTAAGGTGGTAGTGCAATGGCCGCTCTCAGGAGCAAAAGCTCGCCCAGGGCAGGTGACAAACAGGGCAGGGCTGGGCTCCGGCGGTGGCCGCGAGTCCCGCTCGCCCCCTTGCCCCAAGCCGCCGCTCCACCGTCCTTCTCTCCAGCCGGGAGAGCAAGAAGAGCCAGCAGCTGCCCCAGTCCCCCTTTCCCCAGCCCAGTTCTCGAGGTAGCTGCTCCTGACCGAGAGAAACCCTCAAACAGGAGAGTAGCCAGCCGCACTGCTCCCGGGGCAACTTCTTTTGTCTCTCGGTCGTTATTGCCTCTTAGCAACAAAATGGGAGAAACTTCCCTAAGAGAAAGAAAACAAAAGGAAAAAATCCTAACCTCCCAGGAAGCATAAAATGATGATTTTATATTCCAGGTTCAAGACAAACCAAAAAGAAGACTGAACTGGGTTACAAAATGCATAGAAAACACTTCTCCCTCGGGAACTGAGTAATTAAGAGTTGAAAATTGAATTGAAGGTAGTGTCAGTATTAGTAGAAAGTACCCTATGTTCCTGCTCTATTCATAATCTCGAGATACCTGCCTGAGTCTGGTGGGGGACTGGGGCTGGGGGCACTCTTGGACTGACCCTGCACAACTATTCTGAACGTGGTACAGAAATGCAACACCAGTGTGTTGCTCAGAAACTCTGTTATTGTCCTGCCCAGATCACAGTGTGAACAACACCTTGGAAGAACAGATACTTAATGTGTGCAGTGAATTACTTCGGGTCTGGGAGACCCAAATACATCTCCTCTGTGCCTCAGGAGAGTGAAGGAAAGAGATTTTCAGCTTTTTGCCATGCAAATTAGTTATTTTTGGAATGAATGTTGCATTTGGTGCTGTGAAATCTATGTTGTCTGAAAAGAGAACTCTATTAAAACCACTACTGATCAACTCCTTCCCTTTTGGTGGAACTCAGCACCTCTGTTTTCCTTAGAAATCTTTTCCCTGCTGTATACAAGCAGGAAAGTCATCCTTAAGTAGGTCACTGGCTTGTCAGCAACTTGGTCTTTTGTGTGGGTTAAAGGGAAGAAGTTAGTCCTATTCCTGGGACTATACCTCAAATTCATTTTAATGTACAACAAATAAACTTCAACTTTGGTTAGTTGTCTCAAAAGAAGAGCACAAACTTTTTATTTTCCCTTCTAATGGAAAAAAAATTAGCAGCAGGAATATCGGAACATTAAAGAAATGAAGAACAACTTTACTTAATAATGTTAAGCCTCACCTAAATTACGGCTGTAAATAAGGGGTTTGGGTAACAAGGAGATCCTTTCATGGGGAAAAACCCACCGTCATCCATTTCTCCTCTGGGAGTAGCCAGGCAGATACTCACAGGCCAAGTGTGCAAGAAGCAGCAATGCATCCTGCCAGCAGGGATGTTAAGGGATATCACAGGCCTTTTCTCTACTTAAAAGAGAAGGGTGTCCTTATAGGATATTCAGTAAAATATAATTACTCAAAATTCTTTCAAAAAAGATTTTGCTATTAAATAAAATAGAATTATTCAAAAGTCTTTTCAGAAGATTTGACAAAAGAATACATTGAATTTGAAAAAAATGTTCAATAAATTCTGAGTTATTTTACTATGCAGAAAGTTTCTTTCCCCCAAAATGAAGGAAAAAGGAACAGAAAAAACCCCATCCCAAACCAGAAACAATCTGCTAGGTCCTAAAAAGCAAGTGAGTGAGATAAGTGATTGAACACAGAATTACAGAAGGATTAAGGTTGGAAGGGACTTTAAAGATCATCTCATTCCATCCCTGCTGCCATGGGCAGGGACCCCTTCCATTAGACTAGATTGCTGCAAGCCCTGTCCAACCTGGCCTCATCCTATCAAAAGGGTTTAATTGAAATCTCAAGTTGTGAACCACATATATAAATTATTATATCTTAAAAACAAACAAACAAACAACCCCAGTGGTTTGTATATATGAAAATTAATAAAGCTAAAAATGAGATGGAAATTATTCCATTTTAGACAGCTGTATCAAAATCAGAAATGAGCTGTGCCCTCTGTGTGTGTTCATGACTGGAAAAATACAAGAGAGGACTCTGAAAGGGAAAAGTGAATTCTTGTAACAATTTACATGACAAATATGTGCTGATTAGTACATGGACTGATTAAACTGTTACATTTTTTCCCCCACATAAGATATTACTGGGACAAAAGAATTATCAGCATATACATGCAAAAACTAGTAAAAGAAGCAGATGAAAATACTCTTGCTTCACGCTTATCTCCCCAGAGCCGCCGGTGTGTGAGCTGAGCAATTAACATGGAGGACTCTTACAGCTGGAACTGGACAGGGTCACAATTAACGTGACTGACACCATCCTGGCACCTGGCAGCCCAGGTGCTGTGCATAGTGCTGTGGTGCCTGTAGTGCTGTGGTGGGCGGTATTCAGAGTGCTGCAACCTTCCTGAAGAAGGCTCTTGAAAAGACACCTGGGGGGCACAGGCACGTCTGCGCTCATGCCAGGTGATTTCAGTTCTTTTTGTGAGGTTCCAAGGAGAGCCTTTATTGAGCTTCTTCCTGGAAAGGATCCAGGGAGAAAAGAGCCGCTCAGGTAGGGAATGCAGGGGTTTATACATGGATCTCAAGGGGCGGGACAGAACACTAGAGCGAATGGGATGAGAGCACAGAGGCAGAACCAAGGGGTAGAAGAAATCAACATACTGTTGCAAAGGACTCTGGGGGCAGTCTTCTTGCTCTCCCTAAGCACAGAGTTGTAGCTCAGGGGTTGACCCTCCAGGGCAGTGCAACAGGCTGTCTCTTTGCCAGTTCTCCGGCCCCCCATGTAGGGTCCAGGCCAGGCGGGGAGCACACTACACCTGCCCTACCTCAGTCCTTGTTTTGGTGTGCTGACCACGGTCTGCAGCTTCATGCACTTGCATACCTGGAAGACCCCAGCTTGCAGAGCTGCCTTCAGCTCCAGGGCCCTCAACACAAGAAGGACATGGAGCTGCTGGAGTGAGTACAGTGGCTAGAGAGATGGCCCCTCCAGAGGGCTGGACTCCCTCTGCTCTGGAACCAGGCAAGAAGAGCTGGGGGTGTTCAGTCTGGAGAAGAGAAGGCTCCAGGGAGACCTTAGAGCCCCTGCCAGTGCCTAAAGGGGCTGCAAGAGAGCTGGAGAGGGACTTTGGGCAAGGGCCTGGAGAGACAGGACAAGGGGGAATGGCTTCACACTGCCAGAGGGCAAGGTTAGATGGGATATTGGACAGAAATTCTCCCCTGTGAGGGTGGTGAGGTTATGGCATAGGTTGCCCCAAGATGCTGTGGCTGCCCTATGCCTGGAAGTGTTCAAGGCCAGGTTGGTTGAGGTTTGGAGCAGCCTGGTCTAGTGGAAGATGTCTCTACCTGTGGCAGGGGGAATGGAACTGGATAAGCTTTGAGCTCCCTTCCAACCCAAACCCTTCTGTTATTCTATGATTTTATGAAGACACTGAGAGCTGGCATCCCTGGCAGCCCACCGGGTGTGCAGCGACCCTGAGCTCCATGATTATCCCTGCTTTGTTCATGCAAGAAACAGCTTCTTGCTTGACCTGAAAGAGCTGGACATGCCATTTATTTTCATGCTTTTCAGTAATTTGAGCTTTCTGTGTCAGTCATTTTTGAGTACTTTGTGGCTGATGCACCAGCACCTTATTGGTGCATTTACCCAGAAAACAGCAGAAGATGGAAAGTCATGTGGTGCTTTGGAGGACTCAGAGCAAGAGGGAGGTGAAGAGACAAATCAGTCACAAAGCTACCAGGAAGCAATTAGGAACAATAATGTGTATTCCTAAGCAAGTGTTTTAAAGGTCTAGTGTCAAAATTATCTTTACACTTACTTCAGTCATATTTGAAGCAGTTGAACCATTGAAGTGGGTGTTACAGCATTGAGGAACACATTGGTTCCTGGTGAAGTGACTTCAGTCTGGCACAGACCATTCCTCCTTTTCCCAGGGCAGTGGTTTGGACAACCAGCCACTGGTGCAGAATGGTGATTTTTATTACCACGTCATTAAAACTCTGTGTTCAGGAGTTTTATTTATGGACATGAACTGATGTAGCATCATGGTTTTGTTGCAGATATTAGCTTTAAAATGAAAGGGGATAGAGCTACATTAGGATAGTGCCTGGTGGGCACAGACAGAATCTGGAGATCAGAAACCTCCTGGAAGTGAACAAATGACTCTGCTGTTATTGACGTAGGTTCAGGAGCTTTAAAGCTTACACCACATTGCAAAAGCCCAAAGTGGTGTTACTCAAACTAATCCAGAATTTCTCTTAAGTACAAGAACACAGAGCAATTGTGCATTAGAGAAGGATTAATGAATATAATGGGTAATCAGCATGAAAACTGAGAAATCCAGAGACAGAGCACAGTTGTAGATGGAGTTTTCTTGGCAGGATTACCTGGCACTTCCCATGCTAAATCAGCTCACTGCTGCAGGCTATGTGCTTAGACCATTTTTTAATCGTTACATTTGACACCACAAAAACTGCGTCAAAGGGAGAACTGAGTGGAGCCAAGTATTTCTTGTTTGTTTCCTTTGCACATTTATCTGCTCATGGGCAGCTCCATGGTTAAAATTTGCTCTTAAGTGTGACACGCCTGGGCTGAGTAGAGCTGATTGACTTCTACATTTTGTACATTCAGCATGTTAATTGTTGGTAGCAGTTGGTTAATGGGTAATCTGAGGAGGGTATTCCTAAAATCACAGGATCACAGAAGAGTTTGGGTTGGAAGGGACCTTTAAAAGGTCATCCAGTCCAACACCTCTGCCATGATGTCTCGGCTTAGAGACAAATTTTAGGAGAAAAGTGCCCTGGAATGAGCATTTTGTCCAAAGAGAAGGGCTTCAATAATCCCTTTTTGCTGATGAGGGGACTGAATACCCATGGGTGAAAGTGAAAAATAAAGTAAAACTGTTTATTAACAAACCAAGATACCTGCAAAGCATAGGGGGAAAAAAGCACCTCATTGTGTGGCCGGGATGCAGCTGCCCTTCTTTGTCTCAGGGTTCTTCTCCTCACAGCAGGCGAAGTTGGTGGAGTTGAATATCCCTTCTTTCACTGTCTCAGTCTTTCCCAGGATTTGGACTGTCCGTGGCTGCCCCCCCAGGCTCCTTGGATTGAAGAAAAAGAACAGACTGAGACAGTTCAAGGAAACAAAAATGAAAGGCTGCTAAAAGGATTTGCTGGTGAAAAGTCTCCAGGCTGGGGAAAGGAAAAACTCAAAATACCAGAACTTTCTTGCCTAAATTGGTGAAATTGATCTAGCAAAGGCAACAAAGTAAGAATCTGTGTAGTCACCGACTGCGCCAGAGACAGAGAGATTGAACAGAGCCCGTGCTTGGGGTACCCAGGTTCCAGCCTTGCCTCCTGGTTCATCTGAAATATACTACAGCAGCCATTTCTGGGCATAAAGCAGATGATTAGGGAATAAAGTATCATCATCAAATCACCCCAAGACACATGGGCAGAGACACCCTCCACTAGACCAGGTTGCTCTAAGAGATATCCAGCCTTGAACACTTCCAGGGATGGGACAGCCACAGCTTCTATGGACAACCTGTGCCAGGGCCTCCCCACCTCACAGGGCAAAATTTCTGCTCAACAGCCCATCTAACCCTGCCCTCTGTCAGTGGGAAGCCATTCCACCTTGTCCTGTCACTCGAGGCCCTTGCAAAAAGTCCCTCTCCCTTATTCATGAATCCTTCTCTTAGCCCACTTATGGCACTGGCAGGGGCTCTAAGGTCCTCCTGAAGCCTTCTCCAGGCTGAACACTCTGATCTCTTCTTGCCTGGTTCCAGAGCAGAGGGGCTTCAGCCCTCAGACCATCTCTCTGGCCTCCTCTGGACTTGCTCCAGCAGCTCCATGTCCTTCTTGTGGTAAGGACCCTGGAGCTGGACGCATTCTTTTCCTCCCAGCATGGTGTTGTTCAGTGGCAGCATTGTCCCCTCTCTGATGAGGTGAGTGGACACTAAGACTGTCCAGGTGGCATTCCTGACCTGCAGAGTTGGTCAAGCAACGAGGATGATAAGAAGCCGACCCTACACAATTGTGGGTGGATTCTTTGGCAGAAGCTGGGAGATGGAAATGAGGAAGACATGTTAGCATTCCCCTTGAATAGTTCCTAGGTGCTTTGGTGGTAGAAAAGAGGAGGATGATTTGCTATCTCTCAGAAAGACAACTTCCTAAATGCTTTGGCTTTTGCATGGCTAAAAAGATGCTATTGCTAAAAGTCATTTTAAGCATGGGGACTCAGCTATCTGTTGAACAAATATCTTCTTCTTCTTCTTCTTCTTCTTCTTCTTCTTCCTCTTCTTCTTCTTCTGTGTGAGCGCTGATAAATATTTTTTTTTCATCTGAATGCTTCATACTGTTATCAGGAGGCAGCATCTCTGAATGTCACTCCTTATTTTGTTCACCTAATGCAATCACAGTGCACTGGCATAGGCCAGGCTGTTGCTATAAATATTCCACACTCAAAGGTACAAAAATAACATTTTATCTCAGCTCTGTTGAAAGCAGGAACAGCAATGACAAGTCCTCACAAACTTCTAAAGCAGTCATATAAATCAAAGCAAATATACATTCTTTAAACTAAGGTGTTTCTGAAAACAATCATATCAGACATATCCAATATCAAATTATGTCAGAGCAAACTAATTTTGTTTGAAAACATGGAAACTGAGTTTCTCAACAGAAAAGAAGCAGCAGAGATATGCATTTTGGCATTGCTAAAGCATTTGTTTTTGATATGTTATTTAAGCAAACTGTGGGAGTAGAATTTAGATTTGCCATAGAAATTAGATTCACTATAAGGTGAATACTAAAAAGAGACAGAGAGAGCAGTTGTTGATCTTTATTGCCAAGATGCAAAGATGCATTAAATGAAGAGCTTTTGCTCTGCCTCTGTTTGCTTCCTAGTGCTGGTGATAGCCCTGCTCCATTTCAGGGGCAGATAATATACAGATGTTTTCAGAGAGCTCACGTGGTTGTCTTCATGCCTTTTCCCAAGCATTAATACCTAATTTCCAATTTGTTAGTTCATGCCCTGTGTAAACCAGAGCCAGCACACAACTGCTCTACAGTAAAGGATCACAGCAGCTCTTCCCAAATCAATTTTGTTACCCTTCATATTTGTGTCATGGGAAATTCCCCCCCTTTTTCCTTTTCCTTGTCAGAAGCATGGCAAACTACATGGATTCAAAACAGACCCCACCTGTATTACATTGACCTTCTGTCCTTGTGAAAAATGTCTCTATTAACCACGTACAGAGAGGAGACCTTTTTTTTAACCTGTGGTAGTTTTGTTCCTTTTTGGGTGGTTTTTTTTTTTGTGTTGGTAAGAGTCAGAAAGTAAGGATTATTCAAGGAGGAATTGCATACAGAGATATCTGAAGTTGATGGAGTAAAGTTGACAGGTTTCTATATACTCTCTGTCTTGGTTTAAAAGACAGGTGTCTGCCAAGGAAGGTGGGAACCTTCCTGGAATGGAAAATATGACCCCCTTCAAATTATTATAACTTTGAAGTTATGGGGCTTTCAGGCAAAGATATGGGAAAAGAAATAACTGTTCTTTACTAGAATATATATATATGAGACTAGGCAAGCAAACAAACTTGGGCAATGCTGGGAGGAGAGCAGAGGTGGAGCTGGGAGAAGGGGGTGTTTTGGGTTTTTTAAAATTTTCTCTGTCTTGTGTCCCATGTGACATCCTGGTGATGGCAGCAGCAACCGGGCTCCTGCAAGCACCCAGGAGGTGCTTAGTCTGGAGAGAGGGAGGGGGTAGGTGGTCCTGGGTTTCCCCTGAGGCACCCAAGCAGGTGGTAAGGGTCCCTCCCAGTGAGTTTGGATGTCAAAAGGTCCCAGTTCAAGGGCCACTCTTGTGAGCAGAGGCTCACCCACGATAAGGAGAAGAAGTGAAGGACAAAAAACTCCACAGCAGCAGTGAATCCTCTGCAGTGGCAGTCCAAAACCACAGCCATCTTCCCTCCAATCCCAGAGAGAGAGAGAGAGAGAGAGAGAGAGAGAGAGAGAGAGAGAGAGAGCTGAGCCCAATCCCTTGACCCCCAGCCAAGCCTTGGTTAGTACCCCACCCCTCGCCCCCCAAGCTCTTGTGGTATCTCTGCACTTTCCAGGAGTGTCGAAGAAGGGAGAGGCGACACCAGATGGTCATCAGCAAACTCTCAGTTTAATGATAGTCATACACTTGGTTAAATACAATACTTAATTAGCTCATGCATAGTGCAAAACTATAGCTCATCATTGGTTAATGTGTTATTTGCGTCATTACATCATCTGAAGGTCTCTTCTGCATTTTTGTGATTTTAGAGCTAACTCTCAGTCCCTAATTCTGCAACTTATTGATACAGTCTTACCGAGACTTTCCCTCCTGAAGGACACCCTGTCCTTCAAGATATCATTAGCCTCCTTTCCCATCTAGTTTTATCAGGCCAGTTTGACTGTGTCCTTTCTCATCAAGCCATTCCTGCACAAAACTCTCTACATTTCTGTGTCCTTTCTTATCAAGTCATTCCTGCACAAAATTCTCTACACAGGAGAAAACCCCCCAGCCCGGGACCTCACTCCCCAGCTAAGAGACTGTAGCAACTGCACCCCTTCCCTCCTCCTCCCCATTCTTTCTACATCTTTTTGAAGTATTGTCATTCATAATCTCTTAGGCAACAAATGGGAGAAAAATGCCCTATGAGAAAGAAAAAAAAAAAAAAAAGAAAAAAATTAACTTTCAACACCCTCATAATAGAAACTCTAGATAATTTGAAAAGTGCAACAGCCAAATAAATGTAGATAGGAACTAGCCTGGGGAGATGGACCAAGGAGAATGGTCTCAGCCACAAGGGGGAGGAGGGGAGTGCTCTGTTGATCAGGTCAGGTGGAAGAGGAGCTGTCTCATCTCAGACACAGCATCATCCCTGCTCTGAAAAGTCAGGTCACCCTCCCCAGATATGGGAGAGGTGACATTTCAAATCAGAGGTATGCAGGAAAGACCAATGATTTCATGACCTGGAAGGTCTGAACTGAAGGGCTGACACTGAAAGACCCTGTAAGATGCTCAGCTGTCCCCAAGCATTGCACAGATTTCTGAGGAAGAAGTGGAGAAGAAAGCCACTAAGCCAGGAAGCTGCAGTAAAGCCTGGTTTGGGAATGGCTTCGCAGTTGTTCCTGGGCTCTCTGGGGTTCAAATAATAAGGCTTTCCTTCTCTGTAAAAGAAAAAAAACCTTTCCCTCACTTCTCAACTATTTTCAGACTCTTATGGTGTGTTAAATGCACAGCAAAGGTCACATAGCTCCCTGGGAGTGGAGTGAGGCAGTCAAAAGCAGAAAAATATGTGCAGATAGCACAGGGTTAAAGGCAGATCTCTGTGTCACCAAGTGCTGCACTGTTGATGTCAATGGATGAAAAATGGTGTTGAACCACCAAGAGAATGATGAATTCCTTCTCCATACTCTGGGAGCTTTGCTATAGCACATCCCAGTGGAGAAGCTGTGTAACGAGGGCTCTGCTTGCCGGTATGCTCACTTCACAACCTGCAGCTTTATTTTTTTTTTATATTTTAAAACCCCAATAAATCAAAATGTGTATCCCTCTAGTGCAGATGTTATGACATTTCTAGCCCAGATTTCCTTCGCTCTTAAATTTAGAAACATCCCTAGAAACCTTTGTATTTCCCTGCTGTTATGCTGCAGCATCACTGTATGAGCCGAACAGGACTGATCTGCCTTAAGGACAGAGGTGTCCAGACCACTCATCCTGGTGACTCCAAACATTTCCAGGTGCAGACCCTCCTGCATGGAGAAATACAAGAGGCAAGATGACTCAGCCTTGTGGATGGCTCTTTTTTTCCTTGCTGACTATAGAAGAGCTCAGCTGGAGAGGTTGGCTCTGAGGGATGAGAAGGGGAGACATCAAATGAGGGGGATGTTGCTTGTGGCACTCTTCACAACTTTTGAATGACCCCAGTGAGTATTGTGTCTTTTTAGGAGGGAAGGAGGTGCATCAGGGTACCCTTGGGTGCATTTTCAATGGCATGTGGTAGTAGGTGAGGCAAGCTTTCAACTCTTGCCTAGCAAAACCAAACAAAAACAACAAAATAAATGTGTTTTGAAGTTCTTGTGTTCAATTGTGAGCCTGAAGGAGCCATGGAAAAATATTATCTGCTTTTACAAGAAATTCATGCAGAAAAATGCAAAGTACATTACATTAATATTATCATTCTAAGCTATTGTTATGTCTTGGCTTGAAAGACAGGTGTCTGCCAAGGAAGGTGGGAACCTCCCATGGAATGGAAAATCTCTCTGAATTATTATAACTTTGAAATTAAGGGGCTTTCAGGCAAAGATATGGGAAAAGGAGTAACAGTTCATTAGTAGAATATATACATACATATGCTTATATGAGACAAGGCAAGCAAACAACAAACAAAACCAGAATTCCAAGCACAGCCTTATCTCGGCTGTAGAGCACTTTCCCCTTCGGTGCAGTTCCGCTCACAGCCAGCAGGGGCGCTGGTGGCTCCCGGCCGGGCAGGGCAGGTGCAGTGATTCCCCCGCGGCTGCAGGGGGCGCTGTGGCGCGAGTGCCGCTCTGAGTGGGTTTATTGGCAGGTGAGCTGGCAGGAGAGACAGGAAAGGGGCTTCCTGTGCCCACTGGCAGGGGCAGCTGGCCCCGGTGCCCCTGCGGATGGCGGGATGGCCTGCAGGAACCTCGGAGCAATGGCTGGGACAGCCACGGCAAGGAGACCCTGGAGTGGCAAAGAAAGTGTAACAAAAACTCCAGAGCTGTGCCAGGTCTTCCACACCATCACAGGGAAGAATTCCTTCCCAATATTACAGCTAACCCTGCCCTGTGGCCGTGTGAAGCCATTCCCCCTTGTTCTGTCACTCCAGTGCCTTCCAAATTATCTCTCTTCATCTTTTTGTAGGCTCCATTTAAGAAGCCTGATCTTCTGGAATGGGGAGGGGATGCAGAAGAGGGGCTGACATCCCCAGAGATGAGGTAGAGTAATTTAAGTGCAATAAGGAGTAATAGGTAAGAAAATTTGCTGCTTGGATAGAGAATAAGGTATTTTGCAGTGCTGTTCTGGCTAACACAGTATTAGAGTATTGTAAGTATTTGGGGGTTTGGATTCATCAGCAGAGTGCCTCTCGTGGTTCAGTTGTGCCTGGAAAAATCGACACTCCGAGACTGCAGCTTCTTATGCTTGTTGTAATTCTTATTTTTTGTTTCATATGTAACTGAGATGAAGGTGTGGAGCAGAAAATGCATTATGGGAATGCAATGTTTTCTACAAGGCAGCTGAGTGACCCTGTGGATATTAGGATAATGCTGCAGATAACAAATGATATTAGTTGGAAATGGTTTCTAGCTATTAGGCAAAGTTATTATATTGTCAGATGTGATGATGCTAAAAAGTATTTAGCGTCCCATCTTGGGAGTTATATTCTGTGATGGTATTCTTCATTGGCTGCAGGCCTCTCAGCCTTCCCTGCTCTGACCTTCCCCCTTGACAGAGGTGTTAGGAGTCAGCTGAGGTACTTGCTTCCCTTTGAAGAGCCAACAGTGCTTCCAGATGAAAAAGTCCAGTTCCTCAAAGTGAGGGAACAGGTCAAACTGTAAAAGGGGAAAACTGTTTATGTGTAATCCTCTGGGTGGATTTTCTTCTTTTATGTAATGTGGTGGTTTAAAACTAGCTGGGAATTAAACTCCAAATAAGCTGTTCCTCCTCTCCCCTGCCCCCCTCCAGTTAGAGAGGGGCAAAGGCAGAAACTACAATTCACTGGAAGCAAACAGCATTAGGATGAACAGTATGAACAGTAACAGCAATATTAATAACATGAATATGTATACAAGAGAGGAGGTGCTTTACATATCGAAGATGCTCATCGCCTTGGCTCAGTTCATGTGGTCGCCAAGACAAAGACAAAGTGGTGGGTGTTTCCACAGCCTGGCAGGGACATGCAGTTTTTCCTGAGACAAAGACAAGAATATTGTGTGCAGTTTTGGGCACCACAATACAAGGAAGACATTAATGACTAAAGCGAGTCCAAAGGAAGGCAACAAAGATGGTGCAGGGCCTTGAGGGGAAGCTGTAAGAGGAGCGGCTGAGGTCATGTGGTCTGTTCAGCCTGGAGGAGACTGAAGGGAGACTTCATTGCATTACACCTTCGCCGTGAGGGGAACAGCAGGGGCAGCTCTCTGGTTTCTGCTCTCTGGTGACCAGTGACACTCCCGAGGGAATGGTCTGAAGCTGTGTCAGGGGAAGATGAGATTCAATATTAGGAAAAGGTTCTTCACGCACAGGGTGGTTGGTCAATAGAACGGGCTCCCCAGGGAAGTAGTCACAGCCCTGAGGCTGCCAGGGCTCAAGCAGCGTTTGGACAATGCTCTCAGGCACAGGGTGTGACTCTTGGGGGTGGTGCTGTGCAGGACCAGGAGTCAGATTCGATAATCCTTATGGCTTCCTTCCAACTCAGAGTGTTTTGTGATTCTGTGAAGATGGCAGTTGTTTCTAAAGTCAGCGTTCCCCTTACCCAAGCCTAAGACAAAGAAAAACAATGACAGACAAACCCCCCCAAACCATCTTGTCCAGGCTGTGCTGCTCTGACTCCTCCCCTGGGCTTGGCTGTGTCTGGCAGCATTCAGCTGAGCCTGGCTCAGCTCGGCTCAGCTCTGTTTACTGCTGCTCTGTTCCCTGTGGCTGCTTCCAGCACTGATGCCTGTGGCGTAGGCACTCTGCTGGACCTGTCTGTGTTTGCTGCTTGGAGCTGTGTTCTCCTGAGGGATGAGAAGGGACAGGCAGCAGTGGGAGAAGGACAGAGTCCCCAGTGGCAACCAAGGCAACTTCAAAGAAGAAGAAGAGAATGGCACCACTTATGGTGTGTGTTCACCTTTTCCTTCCCCCAAAGCTGCACCCTGGTGATGATTTCAGTGATACAGAATAGCAACTTTGCAATGTCCATATGGCTCTAGGTTTTGCCCATTCTCCATACCTGTGAGAAAAACTAGGACATTATCTCCCCTGATTCTCCCCCATCCACTCATGCCCAGATCCTACACCTTTCAAGACATATAAATATACACAAGCACAGGTATACTTTCTGTAGTCATGGCCATCCCTCCCAGATGTCTGCTGAGTTCATTCAGCCCATGACTGTGGGTTCTATCCCTCTTAGATGTCTTCCAGGGCATGAGGGCTGGTGTGCTGTTGGCTAGCTGCTGCATCAGGAGCTCCTGGCTGGTGTATCTGGAGCAATCCATCACTGGACATGGCAGTTGTGACATACAGCAATCAATATTATTCATTCAACACTCAACAACCAATATTATAGAATTCAACATTACAGACTGTTCTGAAACCAGATTCCCATCCAGGTACACATTGTGTTTCCCCATCCTTCTGCATTACCCACCAAGTACACCCAGGCCCTTGAGTAAAACAATCACAAGGATGTGTTTGCCTTTCCTTGAGGGAGGATTAATCCAAACTGTATTCCCTAACACATTTCTCATATGTACAATGAGGACTTTATCCCTTTCTGTGGTTCGTGGAGGTTTTGATTGGCCAGGGCCAGCTGGATTGGTGTTAGCTCACCACATGGCCTTCTCTAAATATAGATTCCAGTGTTTGAAGGTCCCACTACCCATTGCTTTCAATGTGGTTTTTAACAGTCCATTGGGCCGTTCAGTTTTCTCAGAGACTAGTGAAATGACAGGGAATATGATACACCCACTCAATGCCATGGTCTCTGGCTCAGGTCTCTACAAGGCTGTTTTTGAAATGAGTACTGTTGTCTGACTCAGTTCCTTCTGGGGTGCCATGTCTTGCTTTCCAAGGCCCAGGATGGTGTTCTGGCAGTGGTGTCAGGCACAGGGTATGTCTCCAGCCATCCAGTGGTTGCTTCAAAAAATCTAAGCACCAGAAACTCCTTCCTTGGTGGATTTATGTGAGTGTGATGTAACCAATCTGCCACATAGTCATGCTGGCAATGAGGGGCTGCACTTGGGCTCTCCCCTTCACTTTAGGCTCCTCTCCTTCTCAAACAGTCCAGAAAGGTCCCCTCCTTCTCGATGCTAAGTGCCAGTGATACTGCAATGTGCAAGGAGGGACAGAAGTTCAAGCCATAGCTTTATGTTAATAATTTCAAGAGACAGATATACTGGAATGATGCCTTCCAGTGTAGCTCCTGTAGACAGTTCCTGTGAGGCATGCAGAGGGGACACTTGTGGTTTGGGGGAGGTTTATTCTCTTATTATCATAGAGTCACATAATCCTTAAGGTTGGAAAAGCCCTCTGAGAGACCATTGAATCCAGCTGTTTGCTCAGTACTGCCAAGCCCACCACTTATCCCATGTCCCCAAATGCCACATCCACATGGCTTTTAAAATCCTGCTGGGATGGGAACTCCGCCACTGCCCTGGGCAGCCTTCTCAGGTGTGCTGTGTCAATGTTCTTTTTTTATCTTGTCCCACCCTATTTTGCCCATGGGTGTTGGAAGGGGAGGAGTGGTTCTGCTGAGATGTCTTAGCATTTCACTCCTATGGCTTCAGTGGCAGATTCTCCATTTTGCTTCGTGGTTCTGAGCCTTCCCCCAAGACCACCAGAGGATTTTTATGGCAGCTGGTAACATCCTCCCTGCTGGCACTGGGAGAAACCCAAATGTGTCCTTTCTCCTTGATTAAGTTTTTCTTTCCTGGTGACTAGCTATGGGAAGAGCACAGAACTCCCCATTTCCTCACAGGCCATGTTCTCTCTTCCTCTGGATTACAATGAATTTTTAATCCTTTTCCAGCATTCTGTCCTAGAGTTTTGGGAGGAGTTTTCTAGCTGTGGGTGAAAAATGCATGCAAGCAAGATTGGTTACTAGGGAAAACTTCTTCCCTGAAAGGGTTGTTGGGTTTCAGGACAGGCTGCCCAGGGCAGTGGTGAAGTTCCTATCCCTGAAGGGATTTAATAGATGTGTGGATGTGACACTTGGGAACATGGTTTAGAGGTGGCTTGGCAGTGCTGTGGGAATGGTTGGACTCAGTGGTCTCAGAGGGTTTTTCAGCCTGAATGCTAAGAACCTGTGCCCTGATGGCTTGGGCACCCCTCTGGGATAAGCACCTCCACAGTGCCAGACTTTGCACAGCTCCCTGTTTGATCTGCTGTCTGTTTCCCATCCTTGGGGCACTTACAAACATTCATGCAATCAAAATAGTAGCTGAAATTCATATATATAGGGCTTTTTCCTCAGGAACACTTGTCTCTGAGAAATGACTTGTTGAGAAAAGTCAAACTATCCTATATGTATCAGGAGGGAAATGCTGGAATCTTACCCACCGTGCTGGGTAAGGATAATCTCTGTTTTATGATGCTGCAACAAATACAGGATTATTATACCGAGTTTTTATGGATATTCTTTAAAAAGGATGTTAAAACATAAAGAGGGTTGGAAGAAAAATCCAGAGAATTGTTAAAAGTTTGGAAAGTGTGTGTTACAGTCTGGGCCTCTGGGCACTCATTTCATATGGAAGAGTTGGATCATCATGTGTGAATTTACATGGGCCACAGGGATCTGGTGTCAGACAAAAAATTAAAAAAGGTCTTCTAGTGGGAAATGAATTACACCAAAGTGGGAATAAGGCTTAGGATTTTAACAGTGGGAATAAAACAAAAAGAACATTTCGCTGGTCATTATGAACTGTTCTTCATTGTTAAACACTTTGTTAGGGGAAGGATTTCAACTGAAAACTGAAAACAATTGAACTAGATCAAACTATATTGTGCTGCAAGGAGATGTCAGCTCTTCTGGACACAAAGGTCACAATATGCAAAAGTTGGGACCAAAGGTGAATTTATGATACATGGCACCTCTAACTCGGGCTAATCCTGCAATTCCTCAAAGCTCATTAGAGACCTCCTTGTCCCATGAAAGCCCTTCAGGCACCTCAAACACGTGGTGTGTTTGTTAGTGTGTCAGCAAGGTCCCTGGTGCTAGTCTCTCCTTTGACATTTGTGCAGGTCTCCTCTCTTGCAAATGGGGGATCAGTGCTGATTTTTCATGTGCTAACTAATGCATGGGCCTCTTATGTTCCCTGACTGGATCCCATGGTGCCTCTTCATGGGAAGAAGATCATGGTTGCTACTTTTAGACAACCCAGATGATGCCATGCCATTGCCTGTGGTGGCTCTTACACAGCTTCTGCTCACATGCTTGTGACAGAGAAGATGCTCTCTACATTAGGGACTCAACAGGAAACAGTAAAGTCTATAGACATTTAAAACCAACATCTTCCACCCAAATCAACCACTGTGTTTAGATTAATTCTTTCTCATCACTTTTTTCAATGAATTCCCATATATGTGTACATTTTTGGTAGGGACAGTACAGGAAAAACCATGTCATAGCACATCTGGCTTCTCTTCTCCAGCACCCTTGGCTGGAGGCCCATTGCTTGGAGGCAGGCAAGAGATTGATCAGAGGAGGGTGATATCACTGCATGGGGAAACAAAGATCCTTCTAGGCTTACACGGACTGTTGAAGCAATGGGTTGAATCTGGACTGAATCATCATCTCAAGTTAAAAATATGAATGAATAAGCAAGGAGATAGCACAAGGCTACTCCCATATCTCTGTTGCACACCCCAATGCCTTTAATGAGCTTTGAAAGGTTCTGTTAAACAGATCCCGTGGGAAAGACATAAATTTCAGTCTGCTAATCTCAGAAAAATCCAGACATGTCTCAAAAGGGCAGAGATTTGCACTAGACTAATGGCCTGCTCTGGAGGAAAAAGGAACTGAATAAACTCCAGATGAACAATCCCACTTTCTGATGCTTGATAGCGTTGACAATTGGTGGTTCATGGTGGTTTATTGTCTATTGCTTCATGTTGGCTTCCCTAGTGCAGGACTCTGTGAATCAGGCTATTGGATTTAAGAAGTGGTTGACAGCACTGTGTTGCACACAGACATGATTTCGTCCAGCTATGCCTGCTCTCTTTTTAATTATCTTTTACTTTCTCCACAGCTCTGCAGTCCTGTGAAGTGATTTTTAGTTTCCTTACCTGGGAACAATGAAGTCCAGGGCCACCTCTGTCATTTGTAGGGAAAATAACTTCTGTCAGCCCGGAAAGTATTAAAAAGAGGAATTGAAAGAATGCATCCTTCATGGTGGAGAAAAGTGTAAAGAAACATGGTAATGCTCTAGTTCAGCTTTATTTAGTGCATTAATGGCTTCATTTAGTGCATTGGAGATTTAGTCACTGAAGGATAGAGAACAAACTAGAAAATTATAAATATTATAGAAAGTTGATTGAAAGAATCATGGAAATAGGCTGAAATATATTTATATTAACAGCATGTGCCCTAGTTTGGGGAAACCACACAGAATGCCTAAGGCGATGATATCTTAACTCATCAGAGGAGTGAAGTAATAAATAAAATAAAGGTTTCATTACTCCTTTGGAGTTGATCTGTAGTACTGAGGGGATGATATGGACAAATGACAGTGTGATGAGGCCAAAGGGATGATCAACACTGTCACAGCAAAAGGGAACCCCAATGTCTGGAAACGGGCACTGAAGTCCAAGCATTGAGGGGATGATATGGACAGGTGGTCACAAAAGCAGTGGTGACCCATGTTTTTGTGTCTGTAAGCCAGTGAAGAGGTCAGTGTGATGATAGGCCCAGGTGTTAGCAGTGCAGGGATCCAGGTGTTCACTGCTAGTTGGATGCTCACTCTTCTTGTCACCTTGGCTGGGTAATGGGGGTGGTTGAGGTGGCAGGGTAATGGTCATAAGCCTTCCAGTGCTCTGAGAGGGCTGGAAAGGGACTTTGGATAAGGGCTTGGAGTGACAGGACAAGGGGAATGGCTTCCCATTGACAGAGGGCAGGTTTAGATTGAATACTGCAAAGAAATTTTTTCCTGTGAGGGTGGTGAGGCCCTGGCACATCTTGCCCAGAGCAGCTGTGGCTGCCCCATGCCTGGAAGTGTTCAAGGCCAGGTTGAATGGGCCTTGGAGCAACTTAGTCTAATAGATAGTGTTCCTGTCCATGGCAGTGGGGTGGAATTGGATGATCTTAAACCTCCCTGCCAAACCAAATCATTCTGTGATTCAGTGATGAGTCCATAAAACAGGTGATGTTCAAGATATTTCCCAAAGGAAATTTGAAGAGCTTCTGTGAGGAAAACCCTCATTGGACCAAGGCTCCTAGAGCTGAGCACTTTGCAAGATAGAGCTTAGCCCCTCTTGTCTCTATCTCATAATTAAGATGATTTGGATTCTCTGTTGGAGATGTGGAGTATGTTCTTCAGCCTTGGGCACAAAAGTCAAAGAAAGTCAAGGTCAAACAAACCTTGCTTTGAGTGTTCTCCATTCAGACTGGTTGCTTTCAGTGTTCTCCATTCCCCATATGGACTGGTCCTTTGGGATCCTTTTCTGATTTGTGCAGAAAAGGCACATTTGAGGCCATGCAGGTCCTTTGCCCCATTCTGCACTGAGGAGAAGTTGAGCCATGTTATGGAAATGCCCACTTCTCTAAGGGAATTCAGGGAATTGGCTCGGAAGCAGTCAATCAGCCTTTTTTTGCTAGACTACAATCTTTGCTACCCAAAGTCCTCCTCACTGTTTTTCATACTCAAGCTGCCGCTGGTTGGATACTTGCAGCATTTTCCATTGCCATTGCAGTTGTGTTCTGCTCTTGTTACTGAATTTCAGAGGAAAATGTGGAATTTCTTTTCACTTCCATCTTGTTTCCTGGTACATAAAATACTAGTGATAATAATTTTCACTGTAATTCTTTTGGCTGATGGAGGCCATCATCGTGTTCTTTACCATAGTAAGAAATGTTTCAAAGACACAGTAAAAAAAAGTAGGAATGAGCAGTGACTTCAGCTGACACATCTTTATTTTATGTAATGTAGCTCTACAGTTGTATTATTCATATAAACTTATGATGCTTTTTGGATTTGTCCAGGAAGGTTAAGACAGTGTGTGCAACTCTTTCCCATTTATTTTACATTGAAAATTCTCAATGTACAAAGATTTTCTTCCTTCTGTCATGGATTGACCCTGGCACAGTGCCAGTGCCCCTATGAAAGGTGTATTTCCAAAATGGTTACTGTGAGATGTGACCTGGAAACAGAACAAAGTAGGCTCTCAACAGAAATACTTTGCTGCTCATAAAGATTTAATGCAGAAAGAACTATTCTCCCAAAACCTATGGAATATGCTTATTTGCTGCAGAAAAAAATAGCAGCATTTTGGAAACTTCCAACAACTTTGATTCAAGCCACAAAAGAGCTGCTGCCCTTTCATGGAAACAAATTCTTTGGGAATTTATCTCTTTTCTCTAACAGTGTGTAAATCATAACTGAGACAATGCTTGTAAGAAAAAAATACCCTTGTATTTGTTAGGCTTAAGCTAAAAAAAAAAAAGGAGAAATCAGGCTTCATTAAGGTTTTATGCCATTCCTTGGTTTCCTTATCCCAGTTTAAGAGAGGGGGAATAAAGCTCACTTGGAAATGTTTTGTGCATGGCCGTGAGTAGTTTAGAGTAATGGTTGATCTCATACAATTTCCGAACTTTATTAAATCTCTGGTAATTTTCAGATAGTTTTACCTTTCACCTAGAAACTCATCTCCATAACCATATAGGAGGGATCCATTTAATATTACAAATAAATAGATTTTCTGCCACTCCAAGACTTAAATGCAATTGATATTTTGTTTACTCTCTACCTCTCACCTAATCTAACCTTCTCCACTTCTCATCCTTTTTTTTCGATACTGGTAAGCTTTGAGGATGTAATTTTATACAAAAAATTCTGTGCTACTAAAGAACCCGAGATAGTTTATTGTACCAAAATAAAATTCCCAGCATGTGAAGTCCTTAAAATTAGCATTGATTTGAAGTTGTTTTCAGACATATTAGATCAAATTCTCATCCCTTGGAGCCTGTTGACATGGATTACAATCATATTTTTCCATCCTGGTCCCCAACAGAAAAAAGTAAATCAGAATGAAACACTTAATTAGTCTGAAAAATATCTTCCTATTAACTGAATAGTCACAGCAATAACTCACTTGTACTTTGGAGTTAACATGGTTTTCCCCTTCCTTAGTGTTAGCCTTAGTGAGAAGTGCATAACTCCTGCAATAAATCAACGGGCACAGCTACTGCTGATGCTGATCTTGTTTGAGCATGCTGCCTTGCTCTCCAGAGATGCTCTCCAGGAGGTTTTCTTGGCTTGAGCCCACACATTTATTTAACCCACATGTTATTTTCCCAAAGGAGCATCTCAACTGTTTTGAATCCCCCTCACAGCAGATGGAGATGGTACAACCATATTCTCCAGAGCAGCAAAAGAGGAATTTCCACTACCCAGCATTTGTCATATAGTGGAAGTGGGCTGTTGTGTCAAGGCCAATGGGAATCTCTGAAGAAAGATTGGTTGTTTCTTCCCAGCTGGTATCTTTGATGTAAACCTGCCCTCTCACAGTGGGGAGCCATTACCCCTTGTCTTGTAACTCCACGCCCAAATCCAAATCCCTCTCCAGCTCTTTTGGAGCTCCTTTAGGCACTAGCAGGGGCTCTAAGGTCTCCCTGAAATCTTCTCTTCTCCAGGCTGAACACCTCCAGCTCTCCCAGCCTGTCTCAGGAGTAGAGGTGCTCCAGCCTTCAGAATATCTTTGTGACCTCCTCTAGCCCTGATCCAATAGGTCCATATTCTTCTGATGTTGCAGCCAGGTGGGGATCAGTCTTTTCTCCCAAGTAATAAGCAACAGGACAAGAGGAAAGAGCCTCAAGTTGTGCCAATGCTTGGGTTGGATATTGGGGAAAATTTCTTCTTGGAAATAATTTTTCAGCCCTAGCACAGTCTACCCAGGGTCCTGGTGGAGTCCCCATCCCTGGATGGATTTAAAAGCCACATGGATGAGGCATTTGGGGACACGGTTGGTGGTGGGTTTAGCAGTGCTGGGGGAACAGTTGGATTTGATTATCTCAGAGGGCTTTTCCATCCCCAAACAATTTTGTGATTTTATATCCTTTGATTGTCAGAGCAACTTCCCACTTGAATTTCTGATTGCATACAAGCGGAGATGGTGCTCTTCATGGTGGAGTCCCTGGACACTCATATTAAAAATCTTTCCTGTAAACATTTGGGAGCATTTGTATTTCCAAATGTGGTTGGTTTGAAATACTGATTCGTACACTTGGGGGGCAATACCAGTAAAAACAGTGCAAATTAGTCTCTCAGTGACTAGGAGATCTTTTGAGTTTTAGGAATGCTTTTCATAATAATTAATATCCAGGGATAAACACAATCAAGGCTTGCACAGCTAGGGCTGGAGCATGCTGAAGCCTCAGGCAGCCTGAGTATCAGATGGCCTGGGTCCTAGAGAGCATGCAGTGGGACTTCTAATGTGATTAAATCCTTTCAACTCTCTGTATTTTGCAGCTGTGCCCCATGAAGGATCTCCAGGGGACTTGGGCTGTAGAGAAAGGTTACACTTCAGGCTGCTTTGCAGACGTGGGGCATCATCCTAGAACCATTTTTTTTTTTTTTCCCAGCTGTAAGTATACTCATGAACACCACTGTGGTCTGTGGATGTCCCAGGGTACATCAAGGGTTTTCATTCTCCCAATTATGACTTGCTGGGAAATACTTTCATTTTCACATAGATCCTGGAGTTAAAGAGAAGAGATTCAGTGAAGCATTAATTTATGTTAAAAAAATATTACATTGAGGCTATCTGAATTAACTTTTACTCTCTTTATTTAGTATTTTTCTTAAAATTAAAATAACATGTTTGAATGTCTTTTTTTTTTTTTTTAACTATTCATAGAACCATAGAATCACAAAAACATAGAATCACAGACTGGTCTGGGTTAGAAGGAGCTGTTAAATGTCATCTAGTCCAACCGGCTGCTGCTATAAGCAGGAACATCTTCCACTAGACCAGGTTGCTCAGGGCCCTATTCTCTACTTGAGTAGATTCCTTTACTGGTTTTGTAGAGCATCCCATTCTCCTAGCTTGCGGGGAGGGGGTGAAGGGGTAGAGTGGAGTTTAAATGTCAGCTGTGCATTCACCTTATCTTCTTCCCCTCCACCCTTCTCCCTACTAGAGCTGGGCATGATCCCATATAGGACCAAACAAATGCCTCAGGAATGATCCCAGCATGCCCCAGTTCAAAAAATTACTTACCACACCATTGATTTGGAATTTCAAAAGTTCTGAGTAGGAAAATGCTAATTTCTTTTTATGGAGGTAAAACACTTGGTATCACTCTTCAGCTCCTGTAGCTCCCCACTCTTCAATTTTACCAAGTGTGCACAATCAGTTCTTAATAAAATAGTGGAATAAGGGCAGATTAATGCATGGATATGCTATGAATATGGTGAGTGACATGGCTGGATCCCATCTGTATTTGGATGCCATAAAAATGCATTTCCCTGCAGCATGTGAATTTTATAAAAATCACCCACAGAGCTCAAATTGCAAGAACAAGAACTGAGAGAGATACAGGGTCAGGGGGACAATGAATCCTCCTTCCCCCATTGTCTTTGTGTTTTTCCTGTGCACCGAGCATGTGCCATCCTGTTACAAGGGGTGAAGAATTTCGTGTGATTCCAAACACACAGTCAGTCTCGTGCAGCTCATGCCACACAGCCTCCAGGATGCTGTTCAGGTGAGCAGCTCCAAATTTATAGGCAGAGATGTGAGTTTTATGGGGAGTGGATTGAGAGAGGGGTGTCAGTGTGTTGATTCATGGGGCAACTCATCTGAACAGCCCAGACTAGACAGATGGGGAAAGTGAAGCTGGTGAAAAGCCACAGGACCCCCTCAAGATGCAGATGTGGACAATCCCAGCTCATACAAATCCATGAGCATGGGAACCCAGAACTGGCTGTTTCGTTTTTTATTTTGCTTAGCAAAAAAATTTCAGTTAAAGTAATTATTTTTAATTTTCTCACTTTGCCCAGAGATATGCATAGAAATACAACTAATCTGGAGGCCCAGGACTCTCTGGTGAGCTGCTGGGATGCAGGATACAGGATGTTCATATCTTCGGCCATTACAGCTCCGGGACTTCACAGGCTCCCGACTGGCATGCAGGAGTCTCCTCCTTTTGTGCTCTAACACTGCCACCCCCTGGCACATTGACACTTCCAGGGTTGGGGAAGTCGTACCTTCTCTGGGCAATCTGTGCTGCTGCCTCACCACCCTCACAGGGGAGAATTTCTTCCCAATATTTAATGTAAATCAGAGAACCACAGCAGGGTTAGGGTTGGGAAGGGCTTTTAAAGCTCATCTCATTCCAAGACCCCTGCCATGAACAGGAACACTTTCAATAGACAGGGACACCTTCCACTAGACCAAGGTGCTCCAAGTCTTGTGCAAACTGGCCTTGAATATTTCCAGGGATAGGGTATCTACTACCTCTCTGGGCAACCTAAATTCACGAATTTTGCACTGTGACTCCAGGTGCATCTGATGAAACCACCAGTGTGTGCATCAAAACAAACAAGACAAAGTGGCTTTTCATGTGGTGTCCTCGGGTTCTGTAGCCATCCATGACCCTGATGCCTTTGGCTGCCCTTGACCCCTGACTGCTCAGACACCTTCCACCATTGAGTGCCCTAGCAGCCCTTGACCTTTTGGCCTTCTATGATTCCAGAGTCCTCAGCCACCCTTGACCCGTAAGTTCTGCCATTGCCTTGACCCTGGTATGCCCTCAATCCCCAGGTCTTTAGGTTGCCTATGATCTGGGTTTTTGGTTGCCCTCAACTTCCAGGTCTGGCAGCCACCCTCAAACCCTGGCCCCCCTGGGCCCCTGACCACCCTCTACGCCACACTTGAGCCCAGGTCCCCAGCTGCCCTTGATCCCAGCATCCTCAGCCACCCTCCATTACCCTTGACCTTTGGGTCCCATGTCCTCTCTGGACCCTGGGGTCCCCAGCTGCCCTTGGCTTTCCTCAACCCCAAGATACCCAGACTGCATTCAACTCCTGGGTGCCCAGGCTACCCTGGCCCCTCAGGTCCCCAGCTACCCTCTGCCATCATCCATCCCTGGGTACTTCAGCTGCCCTCGACTCCTGGGTCCCTGACCACCCCCAACCACCCTGGACCCTGGGCTCCCCAGCCACTTCACCACCACCCTCAATCCTCGTTACCTAGACTGCACTCCACTCCTGTGTCTCCCAGCCACCCTTGACCCCCAGGGCTGACTGCGCTTGACCTCAGGTCCCCCAGTTGCCCTGTTCATGGGGTTTCCCACTGCCACCCTTGATGCCAGGTACCCAGACTGCACTTCTGGGTCTCCTGGCCTTTCACCATCCTCAGGTCTCCAGCTGCCCACCACAGCCTTCAACCTGCAGGTCCCCAGCCTCCCTCTGCCATCCTCAACCCCCTGTGTCCCTCAGTCACCCTCATCCACCAAGTCCCCAGGTGCCCCTGACAGCCAGGTCCCCTGTCCGCCCTCAACCCAAGGATCTGCTCCCTCGACCAGCCTTGACCCCAGGGCTGAGGGCAGATGCAGGACCTGAAGCCTGAAGGCAGTGGGAACTGAAGGTCAAACGGGGCAAGGGCCACAAAGGGCAATGGTGGACCAGCTGCTTCTTCCCTGCTACCCCACACACAGAGTCACCTCCTCTGGTGTGCTGCTTCTCTCCCCTGCGCTCGTCTTTGGCACGTGGCTCATCCATCAGCATTTCCCTTGAAGAACACACTATCTCCATATCCAGGTGCAAAGTGCTCCCCCAAACCCCTTGTGAGATGATCTTACCATTGGTCCTTGAGACACCCACTTGGATCAGCCCTTCCAGTAGGTGTGCCCAGGCAAACCCCCACTCCCAAATGCTAAAGCCTCTTACCATGGCAGGGTCTGCCCCATCATCATCCTCACTGGCCACAGCTGTCCCACAAGACCCTCAGTGTATCCCCAAGTCCACCCCAAGACCCCATCACTCACATCCCCTCCAAGTCCCACTGCCCCTCCCAGCCGCCCCAAAGAGACTCCCCCAAAACCACTCAGTGTCCTCTCAAAATGCCCTTGTTCCACCCAAGACACTCCCAAACTCCCTCTACCCCCTCTCATCACCCACATCCCCCCACTTTTAAAGGACCCCCACTTCACCTGTCAGCAGGAAGTTGGGTCTAGCAGCCCCCATAGTGCCAGACTGTAATGGTGGCTTAGGAGGAGTGTGCTGGAGACAGAGACCACTCACCCCGATGTTCGATGTTCGTGTGCAACAGAGAGAGTTTATTCTCAAGCCCTTCCTTATAAAGGGCATTTGAAAAACCCGGTCTGGATATTTTTATTGGTCTGATCTCTACACCCCTTCAGGTTCTGGACCACTGAAATGCCTGCAGCCTTAGGAGAGATGTGATTGGGCAAAGCCCTTGTCAGTCAGCCCAGGGGCTGGTTAATTCACACGGAACAAGCCAGCTTGTACTGTGGTATGTGGCAGCACCATAGCAGCCCTCTGGATTTGGGTGAGATACCCCTCTGGATAACCACAACAGATTCACACTTCCCACCATTTTAGACCCCTTTCTCCCTCACCACCATGTTGCCTTAATATAAACCCCTAAAATAACAGAAAATGAGGGTTTCCCCTGAGTTCCAATCTTCCAAATGATGGAAAAGGGGGGTTTTCTCCTTTTAAGCTTAAACCCTTAAAATGGTGAAAACTGAGTATCTCTCCTCAATTTAAATCCCTAAAAGGAGGGAAAACTCCCCCCTCAATTTAGTTGCCCACATTTGTTCCCCCTCCCACCACCATGGTGTAATTGAGGTGTTAGGGCATGGGTTGGACTCAATGATCTTAAAGGTCTCTTCCAACCTAGTGGTTCTGTGGTTCTCCCCTCAAAAGCCACAATTTTTGCAGCTTTTTGACATCTTTTTCCTTCATGAAGATGTGAGACACTGGAAAGACAGATGTCCTGAGAAGGTCCCTCAAAACAGAGGGTTCACATATGTTCTGCTGTGGCACAGCTCCCTGACAAGTCATCGGTGCATGACCCCTATTCCATGGCTTGTATGAAAGAAATGCATTGCCCCCATTCCAAATGGATTTGTAGTTCTCCTTTCAAAAGTAAAGGTTCCTTCTTGATGTAAATTTTAAAGTGACACATAGAGAGGTTCCTCTCAATTTAAATCCTTTAAAAATGAGGGATTCACCCTCCATTTAACCCTCAAAATTATGAAAAAGGAGTATTGGCCTTTGATTTAAACCCCTAAAATATTTTCCCATTCCATATAAGCTTTAAAAGAATGGAAAATTGGGATTCCCTGTCAATTGAAATGTTTCATATCAGGTAAAAAGTAGGTTTTCCTCATTTAAACCATTAGAATCACAAATAAAGGAAGGCCCCCTCAATTGAAACACAGGAAAAAAAATAGTAAAGGTGTTTTCCCCCTCAATTTAAAGCCTTTTTTGCCTCCAAATCCCCAAGTGAAGTAGGATAAGGATGATGAGGGCATAAAGCTCCACGCCTGTCTCTGACTCTTCTCCCTCTGTGTTGCAGAGTGAGATGCCCCTAGACCATCCCTCTGAGCTGCTATGCTGGGGGAGACCCCACCCTGCCTCATCTCCTTCTCAGGGAGTTGGATTCCTTTCCCCAGGAAAATGCAGAGCTGCCCTGTGCTTGGGTGATCCCCAGATTCCCCCTCCTCCTGTACCCCAAACTGCCCTCCCAGTTTGCCCCAAGCTGGTGCAGCGGTAGCTGCAGCAGCTGTGCTGCCCTGTGTGTGTTACCTCTCCCACAAAGACAGGTGAGGTCCCCCCAAATTTTTAGTGGGCTGTCCACCCCTTAGACCTCCTCCACAGCTCCTTCCTACCCCCACTTCCTCATGGGGGTTCCTCCAAATTTTTCCCTCCATTCCAGTCACTCCTCACCCCCATCAGCAGCTCTGTGGCCAGGTATTCAGGTAAGAGGGGCACCACGAATTTGGAGTGGGGGTCCCCTAATTGAATAGGGGGTCCCCCAAACCCTCCTGCCCCTTCCCTGCAGCTGCTTGATGTCCCTGGAGACTCCCTATTCCCACAGCACTCCAATTTTGCAGCTGAGATGCCCCTATGCCCCCAAACTGGTGGTACCCCAAAGTAGGGGGTGATACCCACAGTGCTTTTCAACCCCCACAGATGGGCGGAGCCTGTAGGTGATCTGCAACTCCCCTGGCCTTCAGCAAAGGTGAGTGACCCCAAATCCATCTGGTTTTACCACAAAGCACTCACCCCTCATTCAGGGCATGGAGGGCAGCTGGGGCCCCCAGGGTCGAAGGCAATGGGGTGTGACCAGCAAGCAGGGGGTCGAGGGTGACCAGGGGACAGAGGGGTTGAAGGTGGCATAGATCTGCTGGGGACCTGGGGGTTGGGGGGGTGGGGAGGGGTGATGGAAAGTTGGGGGGGCCTGGGGGTCAAGGAGGGTGAGGACAGTGAGGGACCCAGGGATCAAGATGGGCTTGATGCCAGCAGTCTGCCCAAGGGCATCCTGGCCTGTGTCAGGAACAGTGTGGCCAGCAGGAGCAGGGAGGTCATTCTTCCCCTGTATTTGGCACTGGTGAGGCTGCACCTTGAGTGCTGTGTCCAGTTCTGGCCCCTCAGTTTGGGAAGGACGTTGGGACATTTGAGCACATCCAAAGGAGGGAACAAGGCTGGTGAGGGGCTTGGAACACGAGCCCTGTGAGGAATGACTGAGGGAGCTGGGGGTGTTTAGCCTGGAGAACAGGAGACTCAAGAGGTGACCTTATCACTCTTACAACATCCTGAAAGGTGGCTGTAGTCAGGTGGGGGTTGGTCTCTTCTCGCAGGCAACAACTGACAGAACGAGAGGACACACTCTTAAGCTGTGACAGGGGACATTTAGGTTAGACATCAGGAAAAAATTCTTTACTGAAAGAGTAATTGGGCAATGGAATCATCTGCTCAGTGGTGGTGGAGTCACCACTTTTTTTATTTAAAAAAAGACTGGATGTAGCATTTGGTGCTATGGTTTATTTGATGAGGAGGTGTTAGGTCATAGCTTGGAGTTGATGATCTCAAAGGTCTTTTCCAACCTAGTTCATTCTGTGATTCTGTGACCGTGCAATGGAGATGACAGGCATGAAAGCTGATGCTGGTTCCTTCCCCCCAGGTGCTTCCCAGGCTGGGTGTGTGCCCTGTTTGCCCATCTCGCTGTTCCAACCCTCTGCTATTTTTCCCAGAGCCTGGGGATGGCATCACCACCTCATTGTTCTGGAGGTGTGGTGAGGAGCTGAAGGCATGTGGCTTTCTGGGTTCTCTGCACCTTGCTGAGTGAAAGTGTGTGTGGATGAGGCTTATTTTTGTGGAAAACAGATATGCCATGCATGAAACAGAGCTCTTATTTTCAGCTTCAAGCAAGGGTTTGCCAGGGAATAGGTAATGATGCCAATTTCAGTGGGAATGAGGTTGGAGTATGAGGATTCAAAAGACACTCTCTTCCTCTCCCTCCCAGGTTGGATTGGGTGTTGAATCAGGAAAAGAAAACATTTTGTGTGTTGACATAAGAAGAGTTTAATAATTGAAAAAAAGTAAAATGTAATACTAACAATAATAGTGATAATAATAATAGTAATGAGAGCCCCAGAGAGACAAGTGATACACAGGACAATTACTCATCACCTGATGACCAATGCCCAGCTTGTCCCTGAGCAGTGACTGTCCCCTCCTGGCCGACTGCCCAGTTTATATATTGGATGTGATGTTCTGTGGTGTGGCATATTGGATTTGCACAGCCTGGTTTTTCTCAGCAGGGGAGCCACCTAGGTGGCTTCTGTGAGAAGCTGCTAGAAGCTTCCACAATATCTGGTAGAGCCAATCTCTGATGGCACCAAAGATGGATGTATTGCTGGCCAAGGCTGGGCCAATTAGAAGTTGTGGTAATGCCTCTGTGAGAACATATTTAAGAAGAAATAAAAACAAAGGTTGGGGTGCAGTTTTAGTTCCAGTCAGAGAAGAGCAGAGGGAGAATATGTGAGACAAACAACTGTACAGACACCAAGGTCAGTGGAGAAGGAGGGGAAGGGGTGCTCCAGGCAGTGAAGCTGAGATTCCTCTACAAGCCATGGTGCAGCCTATGGTGAAGCAGCTGTCCCCTTGCAGCTCATGGAGAGCCACAGGGATACAGAGATCCACCTGCAGACTGTGGAGGAGACCCATGCCAGAGTGTGTGGATACCTGAGAGGAGGCTGTGCCCCTGTGGGAGACCCGTGGAGAGATGGGCCCTGCTCCCATGCTGGAGCAGCATGTCCTCGAGGGACTGCACCCCACTGAAGAGTGACCTGTGCAGCAGCAGTCTCAGGAGGACTCCTGCCTGTGCGATGGACTCTGGTTGCAGCAGTTTGCAGAGAGCTTGCTCATGAGATGGACCCATGTCAGAGAAGTTAATGGAGAACTGTCTACTGTGGGAGGGATGCCACAGTGCAGCGGGGAATGACTCCTCTCCCTGAGCAGTGGGAGAAGCCATGGGTGATGAACTGTCCATAACCCCCGTTCCCTGTCCCTTTGTGCTACTGGGGTAGGCAGCAGACTGGGAAGGAGGTAAGACTGCAGGGAAAATGTTTTTAAGGGCTTGTTTTACTTCTCATTATCCTGCTCTGATTTTGTTAGCAATAAATTCACATTATGTCTCCAAGTTGAGCCTGTTTTGCCCTTGATGGTATTTAGTGAGTGATCTCTCCTAGTCCTCACTTCAGCTTACAGACCCTTCATTAAATTTTCTCTCCACTGTTCACCTGCAGCAGGGAAGTGAGTTGTGGCTTTTTTTGAGTTCCTGGCACCTGGCCAGGGTCAACCCATGACATGTGGAATATCACTCTGGTCAGTTTGGGTCAGCTGTCCCAGCCATGCTCCCTCCCAGTTCCTTGTGTAGCTCCTCACTGGCACAGCATGGGACAAGGAAAAGTCCTTGACTTAGAGTAAGCAGTACTGAGCAAAAATGTCAGTGTGTTCTCAACCTCATTCTTGTACTAAATCCAAACCCCAGAACGTTGCCAGGTACTGGGAAGAAAATTAACTCTATCCCAGCTGAAACCAGGACAATGGAAAATGCTGGCAGCACAGAAAAGCATGGGGCCTGCCAGGAGAGGAGTGGAGGGGCTGCACAAACCCTTGACCACCAGAGTGTCACAAAGAGAATATGAGGAGGCTGAACTGGGAGGGATAACACAATGCTGATGAAAAAGCAAAGGCTGCTGTGTGTTGGGGAACACAAGCAGAATGAAGGGAGGTAGATGAAGAAGAGCTTCATTCACTGTTCAGCAGGAAAGAAGAACAGACAGAGGAGGATGCAGGGAATGCAGAGGAGTTTGGTAATTTATTTTTTTAGATTTAATCTTCATAAAAATGCAGATAATGAAAGAGGAGGTGAGAAAACAGGCCACAACAGGAGAGGTAGGATAAAGGAGAATGTAGATGTATACCTTGTGTTCAGTGTGGGGTGTCTGGGAGAGATTGTGAATATGCTGGAGAGAACAGGAAGAGGAACAAGCCCAGCCAGAAAAAGAGAGTTTATCAACCCATCTTCAGGGTGATATTGAATAACTGTTCACTGGATGCTTTTGTGTTTGAGACCATTTGTACCACAGAAGATGATCTCAGGAGGTTTTTGGCTTATGGCATGTCTGTGTGTCTCTGTCAGATGAAAATCCAGAGCCCGAACAGAACAGGGGGCTGGGTTAAATCACAGTGCTGAAACTGTGGACAGTTAGCTTCAGGAGCCAGCTCCATGCACACAAGATTTCAGATGGCTTCATGGAAGGGGTAATTTTTTCAAGGCTAAGGAAGTGCAACTACAGAATGAAAATCTATGGTTACTCCCTTAGAGGAGCCAAAATAGGGTATCATTCCCCACTGCAGCCCAGAGCATCAGCCAGGCAGACTTCCTCTCCTCATCTTTAGACCACTTGTTTCCAAGCCAGTGCCAGAGAGAAGTTGGGAGGTTGGGCTAGGTGCAGTGATTAGGCAGGTCCCATGAAAATGAGGGGCTGCAGGGCCTGGCAAGAGTGCTCAAGGTGGCCAGATTGGACGTGTGAACTGATATGAGTTGGTCATAGCAGGTACCTTGAATAATCCATGGGGAGAAGCAGGAGCTTCCATGAGTTCATTCAGTCAAAGCAGATACAGAGCCAAGGACTAATTCTGACATATTATATCCACATAGGCCTGATGGCCAAATGAAGGCCACAATACAATGCTTGAAATTCCAGTTGGTCTTCAATATTTATTAAGGGTTAAAGCTTTTTTTGCTTTTGTTCAAATTTGCCAAGCTTCAGATGCTCTGCAGTTTTCAAGTGGAAAATGGTCTGGTCTTCAAAGTTTGTTTGCCAGATGTTATAGGTAAAAATGAAATATGCACATTTCAAAAGAATTTATTCGTGACTGTGGTACAGTCCTGACAGCCAACAATCAAACTGACAGTGCAACACCCCTGGGAGATAGGCTGGGTGAACGTGGATTTGGCCTCTCTTGCACCAAATCCCCCTCGTCCACACTGGCTGTTCTGAGGGAACAGTTCTTATACTCTTTATTTCACTTGCAGCAGAGTCCCTTTGTCTCTTTTCAGAGTTCTTTATATTCAAGTTGGTTCTTTTCTTCAGTCTCTACTGCACAAAGCCTTCATCCTGGAATAGATTAATGCTTCTCCCTGATTCCTGGAATCCTGTATTCAGGTGGCAGGTGTTGATGGCCCTGGTTATCTCAGATGGGTATCTTTGTGGGCCATCATCTCTGGGCATCTCTGGATACTGCCACCATGAACAACCATCTCCTGTGCAGCCGAGGTCTCCTTCATATGTAAATGTCATGGTATCCCCTTGCCAGTCTGCCACGGTTTCGCCATCCTGAGAATGAAATCCCTAGCCCCACTTTGTACAGCCAGTTTGGTTCATATATTTTATAGAAGTCTATATTTTATCTGCACGAATTATTAACTATATCCCCAACACCAGACACCTCAGATGCCTGCCCTTTGGGCTATCACAGTCACTGATTTCAAAGCAACCCTGGAGACTGTTTGCTTAGATCCAACCTCCACATCTGATTTTCTCCTTTATTTGTTTTTTTGTTCAAAAGTTTAAACTGAAATAACATTTCAAAATCTTGAAATGCTTCAGGAAACCAACTAAATTTTCTCCACTCTAGTCAGAAAACTGTGGGCAGGAAGAGAAGGCAGCAAACTGACTCTGCAGGGCTGAAGCTCCAGCCTTGGGGCCTTCACTCACCAGGAGCAATGTCTGAGCATTGCAGAATAATATCTGATTGCAGATGTACTGAAATTAACATCTTTAGTAACCATGGTTTATTGAATATTTCTTCTGCTGTAGTATCAGATGGCTTAAACCATGAACTATGAGTCTGGTGCTGTAAATCATAGAATCACAGAATATCCTCAGTTGGAAGGGACCCACTCAAGTCCATTTCCCAGCCCTGCACAGTACACCACAAAATCCCACCATGTGCTTAAGAGTGTTGTCCAAACAAACAGTCCTTGAACTCTGGCAATCTTGGGGCCATGACCATTCCCTGGGGAGCCTGTTCAGTGCCTGACCACCCTGAGTGAATAAATTTTTTCCTGATACCCAAACTAAACCCCCTGTGACTCAGCTTCAGGCCATTCCTTTGAGTCCTGTCACTGGTTACAAGAGGGAGGAGATTGACACCTGACCCTCTACTCCCCTTCATGATGATGTTGAAGACTGTAATGAGGTCTCTCCTCAGTCTCCTCCAGGCTGAACAGACCAAGAGACCTCAGCTGCTCCTCATATGGAGCCTTAAGGCCCTTCACCATCCTTGTTGCTCTCCTTCAGAAGCTCTCTAATGACAATGTCTTTTCTATTTCATGGTGCCCAAAACTGCCCCCAGCACTCGAGGTGAGGCTGCCCCAGTGCAGAGCAGAGCGGGACAATGCCCCCTCTTGCCTGGCTGGCAATTCTGTGCCTGATGCCCCCAGGACACGGATGTCCCTCCTAGCTACCAGGGCACTGCTGACTCCTGTTCAACTGGCCATGGACCAGGAACCCCAGATCCCTTTCTACAGCTGCTCTCCAGCCTCCCATTCCCCAGTCCATAAACACAGCCCTGTCCCAGCTGCAGAATTTACTCACACACAGAATCACAGAATGGGCTAGGTTGGAAGGCACCACAATGGGTCATCTGGTCCAGCCTTTCTCCTCAAGCAGGGTCATCTCAGAACACGTGGCATAGGGTTGTGTCCAGACAATTCTGGAATATCTGAGGTGAGGGAGACTCCACACCCTTTCTGGATGATCTGTTCCAGTGCTTGGTTACTGCACAGGAAAGAAGCTCTTCATGTTCAGGTGGAACTTCCTGTGCATCCATTTCTTCCTGTTGCCTCTTGTCCTATTGCCTGCAGGCACTGACAGACACTGATGAGGTCCCCTGTCAGTCATCTCCTCTTGAGGCAGAACAGCCCCAGCTCCCTCAGCCTTTCCTCATAAGAGAGATGCTCTGGTCCCCTCATCATCTCTGCAGCCTCTGCTGGACCTGCTCTAGGACCTCTATGTCTCTCTTGTCCAGAGAAGCCCAAAACTGGACACAGCACTCCAGAGGTGCCACACCAGGGCTGAGCAAAGGGGCAGGATCAGCTCCCTTGACCTAGTGTCAATTCTTTCTCTTCCTAAAGCCCACAGCGAGTGCCCCATTGGTCCATTGGCCAGTGCACCTCAGTGCACCCACAGACCTCCTTGGCCTCCAGGGCACTGCTGGCTCAGAATGTCATGTTGTCCACCAGGACCTTGAGGTCCTTCTCCACAGAGCTATATCTACTTGCATGTGAACTCTGCTTTGGTACATTATTGCTTTAAAGAACAAACCTGAAAACTGTTAATGTAAAGAGTTCTGATTTTAAGGAAGTTCAGGCTTGGCTCTGAACATGCATTTTGTGGCTTGTGGCTGCTTGCAAAAAGAAGCATCACAGGAGCACAGCACTCCTTGCCAATCCTTGTTTCGAGTTCTCTGTGAAATCTTGGCACCATGTCCCAAGAACACTGTATGGAAATAAAGCTTTTGTTTAACCTATTTATGTGGGCTCACCTCCTGTGAAAGTGATTGTCTGCCTGGCAAAATCTGTAACTCTGGCTGCCTGAACACCATCATCACATAGAAAGTGCTGGGGGGAATAACTGCATGGAGAGATGTCATTGAAGTTGCTCTCACTGACTTCAACACAGCCAGGACAAGAGGGAAGTATGACCCCCTACTCATGGTAGGGTCAAGCCTCAGGTCCTGTTTGTAGGTTGACCCCAGGAATTCCATTTCTCACACAATGGAAGGAAGGGATCAGCCTGAAAACCTTCTCCTCTTTACTCCTGCCACTGTATCTTTGTCCTTCTGGCTGATATTATAAAGGCTGCAGACTGTGCACACTGGTGTTTGTGGGTGTGGAGAGGAACAGGAAACATGAGAATAATGTCCTGACCAGGTGAGGTTAGAAGACAAAAGTTCTTCATTTAGTTAGGATGAACATGCCTTGGTTGTCCACCCAGGCACTGTTGTCCACATGTGCCCAGCCAGCAGAGAATGGGCAGGTGGAAAGAAAATGAGTGAAGAATCTCTCCAGACAGGAAGGCCTCCAGCTGTAATGAGACAGGAGGCTTCACATCCTGAGAGGTCTCTAGCAGATCATTCCCCTTATCTGGAAAAACAGGAGGCCCTAAGCAATGAGAGGAACAAGCCTTGCATGTTTCTTCTGTGGACTCAGAAAAAGAAAGGCACAAATGGATGCTCCTCAGAAAGCACTGGAGATGCCTTTATAATTAAATGGCATCTGCTTGATACCTTTCCCTGGCCAGCTAATAAACTGCCTTCTCCTTCCAGACACCCAAGCTACATGTTTGGAATATCCCTGGCCCCAGATGTGTCCCAAGGTTGTTTAGGGTGGTGATTGTTGGGCTAGGGACCAACTGCTGGTAGTAGGATTTTAGCGGGTGAATCCAGCACTCAGGAACTGAACTGACCTGTTCAGATGCAATCACCACAGAAAGGCAAAAAAGTAATGCCCCAGTCACTGGACAATGTGCAATAACTGGTGGGTTTGGACAATATGGAATCATAGATTAGAATCACAGAATAATATCCTGAGTGGGAAGGGAGCCATGTGGATCATCAAGTTCTTCTCCTAGCCCTGCACAGGACCATCCCAAGAACTCCACCAAGTGCCTGAGAGTGTTGTCCAAACACTTCTCCAACTCTGGCAGGCTTTGTGTTGTGACTATGTCCCTGGGGAGCTTGGGACTTCGGACATAATCTCCATGTTGCCTAAAGCTATGAAAGTCCAGAGACACTGTGTGCTATTCCCTGTACATGGCTTCAAAACAAAACCCCAAGTAAATATGTAGTCAGAATGATAATAAATTCACTGAGTGGTGAATCAAGGTGTTGTTGAGAAGTTATTCTTGTTCCTCTTGTTCTCCTCTGGACATAGACAAGGCCCATCAATATGAATATCACCTTTGTTGTCCTTCTCACTGTAACAGGTCATCTGAAGAGAAAAGGCTGAACACCATGTTTAGGCAATACCTCTGATGTTTACGTAAGTCACAGGAGATGCAGTGTTGAACACATTTACCCTCAGCACCTCACACTCAGTGCTGGACACATTTCTAGGAGGTGTGACAAGCTACCTGGCTGCTCTTTGCACCTACAAGGGGAAATGAGTTTAAAATGACTTGGAAATAAACCGCACCAAAGATGAATGAATATATCTTCTCCAAACTTTCACCTTCTGTGCCCCTCTGCTATCTCATACTGGCATTGTGTAGGAAAAGGCATGTCCATGCTGCAGCAGTTGTTTTTATGCTGCCCTGTATTTGCCACAAGAACTGGTCCTAGAAAAACATTTTGCTCTTGATTTTGTACAGCTCACCCAGTTTCAACAGAGTTTGTAGAGAGGAAGGAACACATGGAGGCCTCCCTAGTCTCTCCAAGCTGGAAAAAAAATTTCATATAGTCCTATTATTTTCATGCTGAAATATTTTATCTGAAATAAATTTTAACCAATCACAGGAAAATCTTCAGCATTAAAAAGACCAGCTACTGCCAATGGAACAATTAACTACTGCTCACTTCTGTAACACCAAACACAAGGTACAAATCTGACTAAAGTGTTTTCTGCTGTATATGTCACTGCACACATATATATGTATATATACATTCATATGTGTGTATAGAAATGGATATGCATGCATACACTTAATCAGCACCATTCACCACGAGAGGGCAGGAGAAGAATATGAAAATCAGTTGTCCTGTGTGTTCCCTGCAAATGCTAAGGAGCAAATAATTCAGTGGCCAGAAAATATCACCACTGTTTTCTTTAATAATCTCCAATTACTTTCTTATTATAGAATCATAGAATAGTTTGGTTTGAAAGGCACCAAAGTCATCACTCCCCCTGAAATAAGCAGGGACATCTTCAATTAGACCAGGCTGCTCAGAGCCCAGTCCAGCCTGGCCTTGAACACTTCCAGGGATGTGACAATCACAGCTTCTCTGGGCAACCTGTGCCACTGTTTCAGCACCTTAATCAAAAATGTTTTCTTAATATCTAAATAAAATCATCCATCTTTTAACTTAAAACCATTACCCCTTGTTCTAGTGCAACAGGCCCTTCTAAAAAGTTTTTATCCTGAATCTCAACCCTTACAACAGCCTCATAGGGCACAGTTGATGGCTATTTTTTGTTTTGTTTAGAAAGTCTCTGCATTTTTCTAGGATTAAATGGTTTGAGCTAAGAGTAGTTCATCATGGGTTAACCCCAAGAAATGTCACAAGAGAAAGGTGAGAAACTTCCTCAGTTCTGTGGCTAAAACCTCTTTCACGGTTGGCATGGATGTTGGCATGTGCATATGTGGAGAAAGGGAGAAGTATGGAGGTAGGAGCTGTATGTCTACTCACTTTTCATTGGGCATAAGCGGATATTCACTTATGTATGGTAAAAGGACTGGTCCCTTATCAAGAATGTCTTACCTGAGAGCTGAAATTTCTGAGACTCAAACCTAGCATGGATAGGTTTGTCCATTCTCATAGTCCTGAGTTCTGGGAACAGCTGATTTCATCCATTAAGTTGTGAAGTGTGCTATCAGCAAGAGAGAACTTTTGAAAGTGTCCAATGAGAAAAGAAGAGCTTCTCTTCTTTTCACTCATGATATGGAGAGAATAAAAATACAGTAATCTTGATGCCAGAGAGCAAATCCAAAGAAGCACACCCCTTCATCCAGGAGATGCTTGTAATATGGCACAGACAGACCTTCCAGATGGGCCATGAGATCTGTAAGGATCACTGTCTAAAACACAGTACCTTTGACCTGCAGAGGAAAAGGGGTGTACAATCTAACCCCAGAAGCTGCATCGCAATTTCTTAACAAAGATCTTTACATTTTTATATGAGAACCTGCTTTATAGGGGTATTGAGGCTCTTCATGGAGGAATCCTGTTCAGGGCTTTGCTCAGTGGGATGATGGATGTCAGACCCTCAAAGCAACAACAGAATGGCAGAATCACTTATAACATTTGTAACACATCCAGAGATAGCATCATCAACTGGCTTCTCTCAAGGAAACATAGAAATTATCTTGAGGAATTGATATATCCAACCTGGGCTGAAAAGCTGGGATTTACACCAGCAAGAGGTACACCCAAAACCAGCAAAAAAAATCCCCAAATTCTCTGTTTCCTGACTACAAGAGGGACTAATTTCCCTTAATTTTGAATCTGTGTTAGTCATTCACCACTCCCTTGTTCACAGGAGAAAGTTGGAGCTCCTTGTGGGTGACTCATCTGCTGGAGAATGAGATGAATCACAAGCAAGAAGAGCTTCTATTTCCCTCTATGAGCTGTGGAGGTTATCAGGATCAGTGTCCTTTGACAGATACTAACCGTGTACATGCCTGTATTTGATCAGAGATATCACATCTTTTTCACCTATGACGTCATTCTGGGGTTACAATTTTCTATGAGAAAAAGGAGACCAGGAGTTTACTCAGCTCTTCAAACTTGCTGTCATCACTTCTACCTGTCAGGGAGCTGGTGATACATATTTGAGCATAATTATCTATGTTTCTGTGTTGGCCAGATTTCACCATTCCAGTGCACTAAGCTTCCCAGTGGAAAAGTTGCCTGTGCCCTGGCTCTGAAATTTTTGTTGAGTGCATCCCACCTCTGAAATCAAGATGTTCAGCAGCAAATTAAGTTTCAATGTTTGGAAGAATCAAATAGATGAACAGGATTGTTTCCTTCAGTTTGTTGCCCTATGTCTGCTTTCCCAGTCCATTGAACTAACTCCAGCATTCCCCTATGTCTCCCAGTGTATTCCCAGCTTCATTCTTTGGTCCAAAGGGATTTTTATGATGCCTTGGGATTTTGGCCTTTATATTTTTCAAATCCTGTACTGCATAAGTGCATAACTCTAAACTCTCTATAAAATGTTAGTTAACTGTCTTCACATTTTGGTCAGACAAAACAATCCCTCTCGGCCTGAAATTCAAGGACAGCCTACAGCCTCAGGCCCCGAAAAGTATAAACAAAATTGAGTTAGGGAGGGAAGCAAACACAGGGAATGTGACTTCTTTACCTGAAACTGTAATTGGGGGATTAACCCAATATGTAAATGGACCAAACTTATAGTTGTATGAAAAACTTGTGACCGTCGTTCATCTTGGGTGTAGCCTCTCTCTCTCAGAGGCTTTCGACTACCAAAGGTGTACCTATTTACACCCAAAGGTGTGCCTTTAATAAATACCTACTTTTCATTCTCTTAATCTTGTCTAGCCTGTGTTCTAGGTAGTTGTTGGGGACTGGGTTTTTTTCTGTTCTTTCCCTGTTATCTGTGGAATTTTGTTCCCATTGAGTTGCTAAGAAGCACTGATGGTGGGGGAGGGGAAACTCCTTTGGGTTGTTTTGGGAGTTTCTCTAGTGGGGGGAGAGGGGGAGGAGATACCGTGAGAATGGGGACAGGTAAAAAAGGAGACAGGGTTGGGGGTGTTATAGATGGATAATGGGATGATTGGCTCTCGCAATTAAGGGATGAATATTGTGTGGATATTAAGAGAAGCTTTATTGATGGATAGTTACGTTACTGTGGTTTGTTGTTCAGATATCCTCTGTTCTCTCCATAGCCCCCTTTTTGCCCCTCTGTGTTGTTGCCGTCAGACAGCCTCGGTTATCTAGGACAGGTAGAGAGAAGACTCGTACAAAAGCTTGTGGTGGGGGGGTGTGGCATGACAACACCTGACCCTCCAATCAAGTTGCAAGAAAGCAGTCTCCACCAATAAATGGTGAAGAAGAGCTGACTGACAGACTGTAGGAGGGGCCAGGCCTGGCTGATGCACACCCTACCGCCCAGGGTATAAAAGGTGAAGCATCCCTCCTGAAGATGAGCCAGCCATGTGGTAAGCAGCTGTGAGGAAGGTTCCCAGGCCTGTTTCTCCTTATTTAGTCCTTTTGTTGTAATTTTTGTTGAGGTTTTAATAAACCTTTTAAAACTTTGAGAAGTGAGAGGTCGTTTCTCACAGGGGCAGTGCTTTCTCGCTTTCCGGCATCAGAGAAGGACAGCCAGGCTGTTGCTCACTGCAGGGAGAATTCACCAGCACTGCTGGAGCTCAGCCCTGAGACACCAACCTCTGTCTGCTCATGCTCCCTGGGAATCCTGAACTCCGCCTCTCCCTGCTCTGCTCAGAACCAGGCCATTGCTGTTCCACCCCCCACTGTTTCTTTGCCTGCTGCTTCTCCTGAGAGCCCCTTAATTCTAAAAGGAGGGAGGGGAATTACATTCTCCATTCCAAGGGAGGTTTTTCTGCCTTCCCTAGCAGACACCTGTCTTGTAAACCACGACAGTAGCCACTCCAAGACATCAGTAGATGGTGCAGATACTTTTCTCCTCCTACAGTATGTTCTGCCCGAAGCAGTACACACGGGGACCGGCATGACAGACTGTCTGCACAGCAAGGACCGTGCTCAGGGTTTAAGTCAGAATTTCAATAATTTTCCTTCATGGAAAAAAAAATTCCAAAATATGTCATTGTGGGTGGAAGTTAGGTCCTAACATACTGTGCAGGAAGCAGAGACATTTTGGAAATAACACACCTGTAAGCTATTAAAAAAAATTACATAGTCATGGAACAAGGGCTTGTTATGGGAAGGATCAAAGGGTTTAAGGAAGATGACAAAAATAGAGCATTTCTAACCAATTTCTTTTCTCCCTAGGATATGACTGCAAATTTCTTTTCTTTTCAGTGCTTGCCTAAAAAAACCTGACATAAAAGGAGCAAAATCACACTCTCAGCCAACGGTGGTGAAATCCTTTTCTGCATGATCTGAAAATTATCTGTGTCATCAGCACCTTCAAGGCCTTGTACACAGAATGACAGTAATCCTTTTATTAGCTTCCTTCCAGTAAGACATCACATAGCAAAAATAAAAAGGTGGAAAGGAGGGGCAACAGAAAGGGAAAATTTATTATTTCAATGGTGTTTGATAGTTTAAACTAATTTTGATAAGGTATGAATCAGTACCAGGGACTGAAAATGGCAGACATGAATAACATTCATTCCCCCACCCAAAAGGAAACCAAGAGAAGGAAGAATGGATGACATTTCACAGTTTAAAGGGAGCTGGAGGTTTAGAGTAAAACATGATCTTTAACCCTCTTAGCACAGACAACAGAGGAAACTGTTCTGCTGCTTGTTTGGCACCACCTGATTCACAGATCCCCCTGCCATTACAGTGGTAGAGTAGAGTTATGAGAAATATTTGCAATAGAAACCACATCAGTCTCAGTGGTGTGCATTTCAAGATAAACCAGGTTTGTCCCGTGGAGCAGTTTCCCGAGCCTGCTGATTAAGCTTTGGGATGTTCAAACACAGGAAAGAAGATGTCCCTGGAGATAGTAGGAGGCAGAAAAAGTGGTGCACACACAGTAGTGGACAAAAACAGCTGAAATCTGGGTTGGATACAAGATGCTTCCAACCATCCTAGTTGGCAGGCAAGTGTAAGCAAGGCAGGAGCTCTCTGTCCTTATTGGCATCTTGAGACATTCACCTGGCAACTCTGCTTGCAAGCCATATGTCAGAGTCTTGCAGGGCAGTGGTGTATGCTGAAGGTCCACAGAGGATCAAAAATAAAACCAGAGGGCCCTGGAGTTTTGTCCCCTCATGCAAATTCCATTTGCCCCATTTCAACCCTCCAAAAATTATGAGACTTTGAAACTCCTGTGTTATGGGCTTACTTGTCTGGAAGTTTGGCCAATGTCTTTTTCCTCTCCCTTCTCCCTTACTGCCTCACTGCTGCATGCCCCAGCAACCTTCACATTTGGGGAGATATTTCCATCACAACTTACTTGTATTGTCTTCTCTGGTCTCTCAGTCTGCAGAAGACCCTTATCACCAAAGCCATGTCATTTTTATCCTGCAGTAATACCATCTTACACCAGGAGTTTCCACAATATCTGCCACTCCAAGTGATGTACAACATTCCAAAGCACTCCAGAAATGTCTTGAGCACTGTGAACTTTGCATTCTTGCTCAATTTTCTGTCATTGCCTACCAGGGCATCAAGCAGTGCCTGGGGACCCTGTCACCTAAGAGTGACAAGGTAAGCCAGGACTAAGCCCAGGACAGGGCTCATCCTTCCAATCACCGATTCATAGTATGGGTGCTATGAAGCTGACTGGTCATGTCTGGCTGGGTGAGGGTGAAGTATCCCAGGAGAACTGGACATGTGTCTTTTACCCTGCTTTTGGGATGAATTTCACAGCTATGTGGGTCACTGGTAGCTGATTTGGAGCTACTTAAGGTATGTTTCTTTTGCAGCTGTTCCTGAAGCTGTCTGCATCTTGCAATGCCAATGTCTTCATGGCCCAAGGTGAGGTGGACCTGAGAAAGATTTTGGCTGGGACCAGAGGGGACTGAGCCAAGCCTAGCCCAGGGAGATGCCAAGAGCAGCTTCTTCTTCGAGTTCAGCTGAAGACACAGTACCTGAGAGCTGTAGGCACCATATGATGAGACTGATAGGGGACAGGAATCACACCTGACCCAGAAAACTTCCCTTTTCTGCTCACGACCAGCATCAGCACCAAGACAAGCCAAAATCCCAGCATGTGAAACATCACCATATTCCCAGCATCAAACTTCTCTCAACACCAAAGGAATAGAAAATGGAGCCAGAGCAAACCTCTTGTTCCTCGTGTTTGTTTTTTCTTTTTTTTTAAAGAACAAGCTATAATTGGAGCAGGAGGAAATGGAGCATAAATATTAAACTTTGTTTAGTCTTGGGAAATATAACTTAGAGTTGGGCATCCTGTTGACATGATAGAACCTATTTTAGGTGTGAGGTGCCACACCTCTAATCTTTTGCAAGTGATCAAAAACTGCCAGTTCTTTTCTTCTTATCTTCTTTCTTTTGTCTTATTTTTCTTTTTTTCTTTTTCCTTTTAAATGTAATTTCTAGAAAGCAACTGGGCTAACATCAGTTCAAGATAATGACACTTACAGAGGCAGTGATGTCTTGGAGCATCTCAGCAGCTGGAAATTTTGCTTTCTGTTCATGCATTTCTGCTTGTCTTCATGCCAGCTCCACCAACCAAGCCTGTTCACCTCTACTATGGAAGAATGGAATCCCATGAGACTTGGAGGGGTGAGGATATGGTGAATATTGACTTTGTGTGACCAGCACTGACCTGTGGGCTTTTTGTTTTGAAGTGGCATTTGCCAATTGCCACATCCTGCTGCCCTAGTACAGATGAATGTAGGATTTGTGCACAGCAGGTACCAACAGAAATTATTGTAGGACTGGTGCTTTCAAGCAGTTTCGGAGGCAAGATCCTACAAGTCTGCAGGTGTGATGTCCCTCCTAGAGTGCTCAGGTTCTTTCATGGGGTATACATCAATGCTGTCAGATAACATGGCTCCTCACATCAATCACATTGAGGGTTAGCTCTCTTGTGGGTACCCTTCCCCACCAAACCAGATTGTTACTTCCAAGCTGTGTGTAGTCCTTGGGTTTTCTTCAGGGCCTGGATCAGGTTGGCTGCTTCTGTTCTGCACAGTCCTTCTGCACTGTTCTAGGACAGCTTTGCATGCTGTCCCCATGTTATTCAGGGCACTCTAAAAGAAAGTGAAACAACGATCTCAGGGTAGTGGGTCACCATCCAGAGGTAGATAACTGAGTGTTATGCACCTGGACATGTCCAACTTCCACTAGAAGAGAGTGAGGTTTGTGTGGATTAGGCCAGGGATCACTCCCTGGGAGAGATATCTTTAGTGGGAGAGATGTAACTGGAAAAGCCATCTGCACTTAGGTGTCACTGGGAATAAACCATAGGCTGACCCAAGTTTCTGCTGCCCACACACCAGAGATGGAGTCTAACAACAGCAGTATCCGTAGGAATTATTCCTCCTGCTTCCATGTAGTCTTAAATTTCATGTGGGGAGACTTCCTATCCTTTCTGTGATGGACTATTTTCCTGTTAGCTAGCCATGCACCACCTCGGAAATACAACTGGCTCTCCACGTCTAAGCAGTAGGTCCATTGTGATCCTCCAGGCTTGGCTACTGTGACATCAAGTTGGCCATCAGGTTGTCCTGCTGTGGTGACAGGAGGGGGTACAATATAGGCTTGTTCCTTGGTCAATCCATAAGCATAATGGCTTCCAAATAAGCTGTTGTGGGCTATGAGTTTTGGTCCATAATAATAATAATAGTAACAATAACAACGCATATACAGCTACACTTGTACATAGGCAATAGTGGAGGCAGTAAAAAAAAGTTTCCTTTGTTACCATTATGTATATGTTGCTATTACATTGATTAGTCTTATTACAATCTTATTGCAACAACATGAGCAAAGTGTACTTACTGAGATATTTAACAAACCACATTTTTCACATCTGTAGATGTTTTTATCTTGAATTTCCCAGTATGCTGCAGTTCTGAAGTAACTCTGACTCAGAGGAGCTGGTGTGCTACAGAGAGCAAACCTGTTGCAGAGAAGCAAAAGTTGGAGCCTGCAAATGTGTAGCAGAATTCACGAACCTGTTTGGCACATGATATGAAAGGTCATAGCTTTCAGCTGATTTTAATAAGCAGATCCGGGAGAGCGGGACAGAATTGATGCTGTCTGGGAGAAGGGAGCCAGCACTTCAGTTTTTTGGGGTAAAAGTTCATGGTCATTGTTGTAGATCGAAAAAAAAAAAAAAAAAAAAAGTTGATAAAACACACAATGCAGAAGGAAAACCTCTTCTCTAAGGGAGATCACTCAGTTGAAGTGTTTTCTGTAAACGCAGGGGAGAAGGTGGGAGGTTTGCAGTGGTCCCTGGGATGTTTTCTTTGATCCCTGGTGCCTGTGGGAACTCCCCAGCTGGGTGGCCCGGGGAGGTCTTAGCCGGGCTGGTGAAGTCAAGGCTCAGTTTGGTCATAATGCATCCACTGAAGAGCTGGCAAAACCCTATCAGAAGTTTACAGTGCTGCAAACAAACATGCAGAGCCAGTGAACACCTGCCCAGATATCCAGGCATGTGTGTGCAGACAAAGACAACCTAGACAATGTGCATGTCCCCCACCAACTTACACAACAGCAATACATCTGTTATGTTTGCCCAATTATCCAATCACAAATAAAAGGCCAAACAAAATTAAATGTAACAATAATTTAAATGAAATTTTAAATAAAATAGTTTTCAATAAGTTGGCGGTATAGTTTGGTTATAATAAAATATAGTCTGGTTCGGGTAATGACGCATAAGCAAAATTACCGCGGGGTACGGAGCGCGAGGGCCTTGGGACCCCTGCCACCTCACGTACAAGCTTGCCAAGCCCAAAATTCCCCCCTTTATACTGTCTATTATCAGCATCCCCTCCTATTTTCGATTCATCACTCTGGTGTCTCCACCTTCATCTTTATCTTCACCACACATGTGCCACCATCTTTTAGGGGGCCGCACCACTCTTTCGGGGTCGTCCAGATGAAGGCCGCTCTTCTTCCTCAGGTGTACTTTATTTCACTTTTGGGTTACACATGCGCACCAAGCTAATATCATATATGCCAAAACCAAAATTATATAAGCCAATATCATAAATCTTGTAAATTAACATATTTCTGATTTCCACCCAAGTTTCCCCTCTTTCAATTAATTTTAGCAAGCTTTATCTGTCTCCTTTTCCTGCCTTGAATATCTGCAGAAAATAATGGGGGGGGTGGACCCTTCCCCTCTGCTTTCCTAGCTTTTTACCTTTTCAACCATTTTGTTATCTCCAAATATTGATTACTATATCCATATTGATTCCTGTTTCAATTTTATCAGCATGAATCACACCTATTTATCACACATCTAAAATAAAAGGGAGCTTCACAAAGTGAGAAATGCCTTCACTTTTAAAATTTTAAAAGGTTTATTAAACCTTAACAAAAAATACAACAAAGGACTGAATAAGGAAAAACTGGAGCCCGCATGACTATCGCCCACATGACTATCAGCCATGTGCTCCTCTACAAAATGGATGCTCTGCCTTTTATACCCTTAGCCCTTCCCAACATTTTGTCAGTCAACCCCTTCTCTGCTGTCCACTGGGGGAGATTACCTTCTTACATTTTGATTGGAGGTCGGATGTTGTTACTCTGCACCTCTTGGTAATAAGCCGGCCCTCTCCAAATGCCCTGGCTACTGAGGCTGTTACAAGGGAGAGGGAAAAGAGGACTATGGGGGGACATATTACAATAACATCACTATGCATCTTAACATACACATAATATCTATCTCTCAATTGTGAGAGCCAACTATTACATTACATGTCTATAACAACGCCCAAAGTAAAGAAAGAAAAATTCATCCCACAGCCCTTCTTAGAAGGTATTTATGTTATTACCCATTCAAGCATTAAATTGAATTTATCCTTTCCCCCAAGGCTGTGTTTGGCCATCCCACTGCTGTGCCATGAAGACACAAATGACCTGTTAGGACACCAGACATGATGTGCTCACCCTACTCCCATGTACCCTTTTCCTACACACCCCATCCTGCACGGACTTAAAATGTAAGGTTTGCAGCCAGCTCAGTGCCCCTGATTTACCCCGACCCCTGAGAATCTCCAGGCTGACAGCTGTGAGACAGGCATGGATGACTTCAGAGACAAGCAAGTGTCCCAAAGCCTGTGGAGGGGATTTTTTGTGGTATTCACAGACTGTTTCATATGTCAATACGAGAGGAGCGTAATTACCAGCTGAGAAACTGCAAGAAATAAATCAAGGCTGAATGAACAAAATGGAGAATAAAGAGAAGTGCAGAGGACACACTTATCTTAAAAGCATTACGGATGTATGTATTTATGTAGTCTGGGGAGCCTGGAAATATAGAAGAGCTTATGACTGCAAAGGAATGAATTCAGGGACTAGTCTATGGGGAGTATTTTTTTTTCTCTGTGACTTCAAACTTCTCTCAGCGCTTGCAGAGTTTTAGTCATCTGGCATGCAACAGAGGTACGACTTCCCCAAGGAAACTCTTCCTTGGCTTGAGCTGGAAAGGCTGCTGGGAGAGTCGGGGGAAAAAAAGGCTGCAAGCAGAGACGAAACCTTCTCCTCCTCCAGCCACAGAGCAGGTATGTGGAGATGTGTGTGAACCTGGGAGCCTGCTGGAAAGCTGCACTTTCAGCTGTGGGAGAGCTGAGGGCTCTGGTGACTTTGAGCTGTAGCTTTTGAAACTAACACAGATGAGGAAGGTACTGTATAAATAAAATGTTCTGTGTTTATGAATAGGCTGAGGAACTGGCTAAGCACATGTGTAGATGGCTCTATCCACCCAGTTTTCTATTTAATCCATCAGGGACTTGCACTATGTGAGTTAGGTAATTTATATTAAGGAGGCACCAGTTAGTTTATAACAGTACAGTTGTCATACACAGTATTCATTATTATTCTTCATATTTGCAGGAATAGAAAATGGGGAGATGATTGTTTTTTTTCTTTCTTCGCAGGACTTCAGTCTGTTTATGGTACTACTGCATTATAGCCTTCTGAACTAGGAGTGCTGCAGAGATCAGCATTGTACACTAATTAAATACCACTCAACCAACTCTCCAACACTGAATCCTAATATAGCCTTGGGCAAATCACACAATCCCTGGGTAAAATACGCAAAATGCTGTTTGGCTGGTCTGCTCTTCTTTCTGTCAGTGCTGTCATTGAGCTCTCCCAGCTGGAGCACGAGGTGTGAGATGGCAGATTATTTTGCTGCTCTTAAGATCCTGACGTCTTGAATGTCACCTTTGGGTGAACGATGATTTACTGAGACAGCTTTGCTGGATCTGGACTGTTATAATGAGAATGAATGTTTAGGCAATATTTGGAAGTAGTAAAGTTTTAGAAAATCATAGTTTACATAAAAATCACAGTAAATTTTCTAAGGCTAAGCCCAGTTATAATTTGGATAAAAGTATTTTTGATAAAAGACAAATATGCTTCCCTTAAATAGAAGCAATAATTTGGCTTTGCACAACAGTGATAATTTGGGGTTTTTACTAAGATGTATTAATTTATTCTTTAAAATAAACATACTACTCTAAAATGCGGAAATCCTCTAGTTTTCAAGAACAAAAATTTACAACCTGTCATCTCTTTTTTAAGCAGATGGTTACATCTTAGTGACTGTATCAGTGCTTGGCCTTTTACTAAAACAGTGATGGGTGGATTCAAGCATGGATATCAGTATTATGTAAATCAAATCTATCAGAAGTAATTTTCCTCACCTCATTTTGTTTCCTACTGGATTTTATAAAATCAGTACACCTTTTCCCAAATACTGACCTCACTGTCTATAAAAAATAATATTGCTGAATTAAAAGTGTATTTTATAAACTGGTAAGAAAATATTCTGGTTTGGTTCCTGAATCTGAATTTTGTTCTCCAGGGAGAGTATTTCATGCTTAGATAGTTTAATTTGCAAATGCCAGTACATGTAACTTTTTGCTGATATAAGAGTTTTCATTTTCCCATCTCCCTCTGTCCCTTTACCCATCACTCACAAATTCTCCAGGCTTGTGGGTTTCATTGAGTTCTTCTTCATTTACATTTTCTTTCCTGAAGAGAGTAGGAGGAAAAAGGGTGAATAAAGTAGGGAATCTGACTAAAACCTCAATAATTGGAGATGTTAATTTTTGGTGGGGAAATGCTGTTGGCTGAACGTCTGATAAAGATGTACATGAAGAGAGGGCAGAAATAGAACGAAGGAAGGCAGCAGCTTCAAAAGACAGGAGGAAAACCTTGGCTTTACAAGAGATGGATGAGTCTCTATTTTGATCTGTGGACTTGACGGCAGGAAGACATGGGGCTGCATCTGCCTGTGAGATGCCAAGCACAGTGTAGATTGCAGGAACAAAATAAACCAGGAGAATCAGCTTCTGGAGATTCTGCAGTTGTAGAGTGTCAGGAGCTGGAGCTGTGCTTCCTTCTCAAAGTCTGTTGCTCAGAATGGCATTGGATACTCTTTTTAATAGGGTTAATATTAATAGTGTCTCCATCTCCCCTGTGGGATGAATGACCACGGAGCTATTCCAGCCAAAAAGGAGCAAGACTTGTCCCACTCCTGCGTTTACAGTTCAGACCTACTTTCTAAGGCAGGAACTTGTTTTATTGACTTCTCTAAAGAGTTTGATTCATAGAGCTTGACACAGGACTCAAACAAAAGCAGTGCCTTAGAAAGCAGCAGCATTATGAATGGACAGACTCCAAAAGATCTGGAGACTCAAGACACAAAATCGTCAAGACATTTTCTTGTTCCTCTGAAACCCTTGGGAGCCTGCAGCAGTTCACAAACTGACTGGTGAGAGCCAGCAGCTAGGATTTGCTTTTTCTTCTTGCTCTGGGCCATGGTGGGGAAAGGGTTTTGAGGGGAGGTCTGATAAGGTGTCCCTCACTTTGGGTGACAGAGGATGAAATTCAACTGACATTCACAGAAACTGAGTAGGAAGTGACTCCTGAGACACCACCGGATAATAAGGATTTCACAGGGCTTGCAGGTGCAAACCCTTTGTGGTGGGTTTCAGTGCTGGCCAAACTCCAGTGCACTCACTAGAATATACTTACTTATTTCCTGCTGTGAGATAGGATTAGGAGGAAGGCAAAGTAGGCTCAAAACTTAAAAGGATATAAAGAAAACTTTATTAACAGTAACTAAAAAAAAGAAAGAATAATAAAAATCAGAATAAAACTTTTAGAACACTTCTCCTCGCCCTACAACCTTTTCTTTCTCATTCACAACACACAGAATTAAGTCAGTTTATCACTTCTAGAATAGCTTTTCTTCAGTTTACTTAGGGAGAGGAGTCCCTCTAGTAAATTCATGGAGACTTTTCTACAAGAAAACAGTTCTCTTGTGGCGTCTAATTTTCATGAATAGCAGCCACCCAGAAAAATTAAACCTGGAATTGTAAAGTCCCTCCCATTTTTCACAGATTTTCCCACAGCTGTGTTTATGGACCATGTCAAGTTATGGGATACTGTTTTAAGGATGAGATGTTCAAAAGCAAAGGTTCTCTTTATTTATTTCCCAGATCATCTTAATCTCCGAGAATAGAGGTCTTTTTCTTCTTTCCCTGGGGGCATAGAGTCTTCATCACTTTTCTCTCTCCTTGTTCAAGCTTTTTATTAAATTCACAGCTATTTCAACATTTGCCTGCTTTAACACAGGTTTGAACAATCCTTCCCCCCATAATTCTTCAATGCGTTATAGAGAAAAAAAAGTTTGATGGATCAATTAAATTTTTCTCTACAGCTTTATAAGAGGATTTTAGTCCTAAGATTAAGGCATCTCCTCACCCCTCCCATCTGGGACTTGACTTCTTCATCACTGACCTTGGTGTCTTTATGTTGCTTCTCTATGTGTCTGCACTTTGTCCTTTTCTCTCACTCGAGGGAGGACTGAAGCCCTGAAAGAGTTGATATCTTGCCCAGGGCCTGCAGATGGTCGGTGACCCTGACTGGGCTCAGTAGCTCACAGTGGGAGCTGTGAGGACTGCAGCTGGGCTGGGGCGGTGCCCGGTATCTCAGCAGCCAGACCAGAACTCAGCTGCCAGCGCACTGCGGAGGGGGCCATGGCTTCTCCTCCCGCTGCCTGGTGGGTGTGGACGAACCCCAATGGCAGCAGAATCTTGGCTGAGCCGGCCCGGTCCTGCCTGCTCCTGGGACCCGGCGGACCCCAGCTCAGCAGTGGGCAGGGCTTCATAGCGGCCCGATGTCAGCAGCCATGTCAGCAGCCGTGTCAGCAGCCCGATGTTAGCAGCCATGTTGGCAGCCGTATCAGCAGCCATGCTAGCAGCCGTATCAGCAGCCGTGTCAGCAGCCATGCTAGCAGCCGTGTTAGCAGCCATGCTAGCAGCTGTGGCACAGCCCGGCTCTGGCCCCGCGGCCTCCCCTCCCCTGCCCACCCGCCAATGAGGCCCGGCCCCACAGCAGAGCCCGCCCAGGCCGACCTGGCCCAGATGAGATAGGGGGGCTGGGCCGGATGAGTTACTTGCTCACAGGCCAGAAAAGAAAAGGCAGAATTCCCCGGGTTTTTTGGTTTTAGCATGGGAGCTCACAGAGGTGTATCAGTTTTCTCAGTGGTTTAACAGATTGTCAATTCTCAAAGCTAATTACTGATTGTTTTTTTTGTTACACACGGAGGAAACTGCTAGCAGCTTCTCTTAGAACATCACTTCTGTGATGCAAAACCAGCATACCATTTGGCATTGTTGGGATGGGACAGCCCTTGCTATTTTGTAGGCAAAAAAAGCTTGATTCTCTAGTCTGTGTGATGGAGATGATAATGATTGGGGCTTTGAGGAAGTGGTCTAATGGAATGTGTCCTTGCACATGGCAGGGGAATTGGATTATCTACAAGGTTCCTTTCAAACTGGGCCATTCTCTGATTCTATGACCAGTCTCTGACTGAGGCAGGTGACACTTGCCCTGCAGGGTGACACTTGCCCTGCAGGTGACACTTGCCCATACCATGCTAATGTTTCAGCACACTTTAAAGTGTAAACTGCTGGGTAGCCCAAAGCCAAAAATACTGAAAATTTGGGAAATCAGCCAAATGCTTTGGAGTCTTTGTTCACTGCCAGATCCCCTTTGGGAAAGGACAAAGATGGCAAGGACAGTACCAATCTTTCCCATTGCAGCTGGTGTCCTCTGAGAGTGTGGTTTTATTGAAGCAAAACCCTGAGCAGTAGAATCAGTGCATGCCCTTCCCTCCTGCTCTGGCATTTGTTTCTGTCCAGGCTCTTCTTTACAGTTCAGCTGGCACAGCTACCTGGTTACTCAATAAAACAGCTTGAGGAGCAGAGCTGTCTTTTTGGAAAGCACAAAATCTCTGCTATTTTTATCCCTGTAAATCCAAACTTTCTAAAGTGCTCTGAACATCCAGGTATAGAAAAATTGGAAGCTGCTATCATCCTGGCCACTTGCTGCTCTTAATTAGAGGCATGATGTTTGTAGTTAAAATCAGATCAAAATATCGTACTAAAAAAAAAATGTATTTATTTTCCTTGGAGACCTCAAATATTTGAGGTTTTCCTTGCAAGGCATCTGTGCTTTTCAAGTGCTATTGCATACTGCTGACAAGGCAAGCTCTAAAGCCAGAGCATCCAAAAGGTGTTTAAATCTCTGAATAGCACAGTGGTCCCCAGTTTCAACATGAGTTTCCTGCTTACCCCACGGGGATTGCAGATGGAGAGCTTTACTCCAGGGAGCATGCCAAAGGGATGAAGTGGAAAACAGCACTGCAAAGTGAAGCTCAAGACATGACATGCATGGGGGAAGGTGATCAAAACTAACGTGAAGAGAGCCCAGTCAAGGGAAACTCTTCTGAGATTGTGATAATCTCACTGGTGGACAGTCCTCCTGAGAGCTTAACGAGTATTCTTCTATCCATTGCACCTAATCATGCCCTCCCCTGTCACCTTGCCATAGTATTTTTATTGCTGGACATGCAACATGGTCCAGTGAAAGATGTCCCTGCCCATGGCAGGGGGACTGGAACTAGATGAACTTTTAGGTCCTTTCCAATCCAAACCATTCTGAGATTCTATAAATCTGTGATTTAAACCTCTCGTTTCAGGGTACATTACCAAGCAAACTAAGAGCCCAGCTGTTTGGTGTAGTATTTCAGCCATGGGAAAATTGTGTTGTGGCAGTTCAGGCTTGTGTCTCTGGGAGAAAACAGCAGGGAAATCTGTGTAGAGGTGGATTTTCCTGAAGCAGGACTTAATTAGCAAAAGGAAATGAGAAAACCAGCTGCTCCAGCTCTAGAGGGCAGCACAAAATAATAAATAAACAGCTGAACTTGGGCAATTTGAAATCATCTTCTACATGACAAAAGCACCCCTTTGCAGTGGGAATACTTCCCACTTGATCTAGTATATTCAGCACTGTCTACTTACAGCCAAAAATTCAGCAGCTCATCTGAAAATGCCTTTATGGAGGCCTTTAGCCCTAATTCCTGCCTCATGCCATGAAAATCCATCAAGGGTGTTGTAGCCAGCAATGGACCCACTCCTGCCAACAGACTGCAATCACACTCTCATTAATAGGATGATTGCAAAAAGAGAAAAATTATTTCTTCCAGAACAGGTTTCCAGATTTTGGGATTTATAATTATCAGCCATGAATTTTAAACATTTAATCTGCAAACACTGTTTCCTTAAAGACGCAGAGAGAAATTTAGGTGCAGGAGACTGCAACCCTGCAGGAATGTAACTGGCAGACACACCCAAAATAAACACACTGTCATGCCCCACGCACACAGCCAAACAATGGCATCGCCAATAAGTTACTTATCCTCTGGAGAAAACCCACAGCCTGATCCTGACAGCTCCTCTGGCAAAAATCCCCTTGTCTCTCAATGCCTGCCCCAAGGAAGGGCTGCAGGATGTCACACAGTAGCTGACTCTGTCCAGAGCACAGCGGTGGCTAGGACCCAGCAAGAGCCCGGGGAGGAGTGGAGAGGAAGACAAGCAACATAATTTAAAGCAGACACTGTCCCAAATATGGTTATTTCCCTGAAAATGCCTTCATTCTGAAGTTATGAGTGAACCACTAGGTGTCCTGAATGGGTGAACATGAGCCTGAAGAATAATTGCATCAATACCAGGACTGAATTGATTTTGAAGAGCTGGACATGCTTTTTAAAGAGATGATAAGCAGTGTTTGGGGATGCAAGAAACCCTTGAAACAAGGTAAATGTGAAATAGTCACTCTTTTACACCTGAAGGCTCTTACTTAGTAGGAAAGAGTCTTGTGTGGAAAAGGATCAGACCCTGAGGAGTGTGATTTTTGTTCTGTGTGTTCTCTTGTATTTAACTTTCCTTGGCACGGGAGAGCATCTCCGTTAATTGTCTAGGCAATAATAAAAATTACGTTTGGGGGAAATCTGGAAAGTGCTGCTTTTATTAGCTGCAAACAACATCTGTGAAGTAGTTTCAGGATTAATAATTGTGATAGAGATGGAGGCAAACATTGTTCTGAAGTGGAAACTGGGAATAAATTGTTACTATTTCATAGTTTGAAATGTGTATTGGGGCAAATTACTGGTCTTCTCTGCTCTCTCTGCCTTTCCTACTTTTTAAGTGGGCATTTTTCTAGAATTATTTGACTGACTTGTTAATATTCCTTGGGGATGATATTGACTTAAACCACCTGCATTTTTCAGCTGAGGTTGACAGTGCGTGATTTTGAAGTGCTGTAATGGAAAGCTGTGGATTTAAATAGGGTTCAGAGCTCAATCCTCTGAGTTATGCTGGGGTTTCTATCACAGCTTCCAGTGGGAGCAAACTGGCACTGATGATGAAGCTACTTCTACTCTGGGAAAGCCTCAAAGCAATAAAATCTCCTTTGAGTTGTTGCTACTGCTGCTCCCAAACTGTTTTTGTAAGCTGTGGATGGAGAGATCAATGCCAACAGGAAGGGTTTAGTGTTGGTAAACATCCTCTTGCACACCAAGGGAATGGGGGTCCTGTAACCCTGAGCTTGGCACAGGGAGAGCGTGGGGGATGCTGAGACCTGCCCAGAGGGTAGAACAGAGGGGAATGTGTCACACCAGAGGTTGCTGAGAAGGATCTAAATGTTGTTCAGAGAAAAGCTATGCAGGAAAAGCTCCTCCACTGGACAGCTGAACTGAAAACTACCCTAGGAATAGAGTCTCCTTGAGAAAGGAGGTTGGGCTGTACCATGGCAGGTCAAGAGGAAGTAGCTTCAGGTTGTGCCAGGGGAGGTTCAGTTTGGATATTAGGAAAAATTTCTTCACCACAATGGGTGTTAAGCACTGCCACAGGCTGCCCAGGGCAGTGGTGGATAACCCATCCCTGTAGGGATTTAACAGATGTGTGGATGTGGCACTTAGGAACATGGGATAGTGATGGTATGGCAGTGCTGGGAGAACAGTTGGAGATGATGGTCTTAGAGGGCTTTTCCAAACTAAATGGTTCTGTGAGGACAGAGTCTATGTTGCCTTATGCGGGAAGAGACCACCACATCCTTGATGACCTTCAGTATGTGACAGCCACCTTAGAAACACCTTGGGGGACAGCTTCCTTGCTTATTACAGATTTGCCTTACACAGCAAACCATTACATCAATTTTTTTTTAATTTATTTCTTTTTGATGTTCAAATACATTAATTTCCCAGTTGCTTTATAAACCTAAAATTTAGGAAGTTATAAAGTGTGTTAAGCCTCTGGACTGTGTCAGGTTTATTATTTAAGAGGCAAAGAGACCTTTTTTTGCACTGACAGTATGATAAGGGAAGACATTGCAGATCACATGGGCCACATACTGTTCCTCAGGGTGGTGCCAGTTGTGGCTAATATCCTCAGCTTAATTCATTTTGTCTGAACAGAAAGGATTTCCCTTTGAGGGCTTGGAGAAAAGCCTTGTAATCATTGGTATGTTCACCTTCTATCACCACCTCAGCAAACTAATACTCAAATGATAAAAATAGATTTCTCCTCCTTAAAGGAGGTTCCAGCTGCTCCAAGCATGGGGAATGAAGAACAGAGGGGGACAGTGGAAACATTATAGATGGTGATATTGGCAATTCCTCTTTCCATCAGATGATTTCAGCATATTTTGCAAACATTGATTCAAGGGTAGAGAATTAACAACCTTGGTTTGGTTTTAACAGGGAGGAACACACTTCTGATCCCATTACTGAGACCTGCTCTTGCACCTTGGGGTCACAGGTCATGATCCATCACTGGGGTTTTCTTGTGAAATGGAAGGAATACACAAACTGTACACAGAGTAGGTGTGGTCTAGTCCTTCCCAGTTTCTCTATTCCTAGTACACAGCTCTGTTCTCTGGTTCTGGGGAGGGTAGAATTAGGCAGAATCTTATCAGGAACTTGTTGGCATTGCTGTTCAGTGACTGTCAGTGCTGTAAGGGGCCATCAGCTGCATCCATCCAAGTGGATAAGCAGAGGGATCTCCATCAGCTGAGAATGATCCCATCTCTTTTGTTTCCAGCTCTTCAGTGCTGTGTGGGCGGAAGCCACTGAGTACATTGATGCCAGTGGTTTGTGCATGGGTTTGGGGTTGCATTTGGAGCTGTTTGAAGCAGTAATACCTGCCTTCGGCTTTGGTTCTGTTTTTCCCCATTGTCCAGTGACAGGCCTCCCAGAGGTCTTTGCTTCTTTTGCAGTTCTGTGCTCTTTTATGGAATGCTTTCCAAACAGTTACATTCTTACGAATTCTCTGTTTCACTCAAATCTATTATGTTTTATATCCATTATATTTATATATTATATCTGTCTCTTTGTAAGGCTGACAATTTGTCCTTGTCCATGGCAGAGGGATTGCACCAGATGGCTTTTAAAAGTCCCTTCCAACCCAAGCCTGAGAGAGTTCAAGAAGCATTTGGACAACACTCTCATACACAGGGTGTGACTCTTGGGGATGGTGCTGTACAGGACCAGGGATTGAACCCAGTTATTTTTGTGGGTTTCTTCCAATTTTACATATTCTGTGATTCTGTGGGACATATGGTTCTATGATCTCCTGTCAAATGTATTTATAAGCCTGTCCATACCTGGAGCATGTAAAATGAAAAATCTCAGTCCACTCCTGTTCTGGTTTGAAAGCAAAACCAGTGAGAGACTCCAATTCAGAAATACAATTTATTAGGAAAAGGAAAAAAACCACCCAAAATACATGCAATAATACAACAGAAAAACCACTGACAGAGTCAGAATACAACCTGACACGCTGCTAGGGTGGTGGTAGCAGTCCAGATGAAAAGGTCTTGTTGAAGTGGTGATCCCATAGAAACCATCTGGTAGCTCTTGTCATCTGGAAACCAGTGGGTAAGGGCAGCTTGTTCTGTCCCAAACCCCAGATTATATCCAGGTGGGGATGCTTAGCTCCTCCTCCCTGGGCAGAGCATCTCACAATGGGCTGGTATCGTTCTGAGTCATGCGGTGGGTCCTTGATTAAACAAAAATGGCTCCTGGAGGGAGTTATCTCTGAGTCATGAGGCAAGACATTTATGGGCTCATTAACAGGAGATAAGGAAAAACAATGCCTCTCCTGGTTTCAGCAGCTCTTGAGGATGGGAATAGAATGCATCTTTATATTGTAACCTAGGACAACTCCTTAAGCTGTTGGCATTAACTCAACAAGGATACACATGTAAAAGTTCTTTAATGCTCTGGGATAAGAGGAGTAGGCAATGTTGTAGGAAATGGCAGCTGTTCCCACTTCTGGTTGTTACTGAGCGACACCTATTGGCTTTGCTCAGGATATGGCACCCAGAACTTAAGCCCAATTGAAAGCACCGCTGCTGTGTCTGTGGGGGGTGTGTGAAGATAACTCCCTCTTCACTAGTTTTCTTTCTCCATGATGCCAGACACCCTGTCCAGCTTGAACATCTGGACTTTGTTGACTGTCCTGGATATCATTTAGGCAGCAGCTGAAATCACACTGGGGAAAACCCATTAAATGCCTTGGACCTTCCTTTCAGATCCTCAGAGATGGCTTAGTTTATTGCACTGCTTGTGTTCTTCTCCATATTAGATGATGACCTGGTGCCAGCTTTTGCATGTGTTGACCACTGTGTCCCATATGAAATCTAACTGTAGTTATTTTTACCCACAGAGCCATGAAACTGTACATCATCTTCTTCCTGGCAGTGGTGAACAAAGAAACCTCTAACTACCAACTTCCCGAGGGGACATCCTGTGAAATGGTAAGGCTGTCTCTCTACTTAGGTTCCTTGAGATCCTGAGTGAGGTTGGGACTCCCTTGTTACAGGCACTGCACAAGAAGCTACAGTGTCTGAGAAGGGAAACCCCGATGACCAGGATTCCTGAGATGGCAGAGGTGGGATTTGCAGGTTTAGGGGATGCTTAGCAGTCTGTCATCAGGCTGTGTCCTTGTTGTAGTCACAGGACACTAAGGGGAGGGGGAGAGGGGTGGGCAAGAAGGGTCATTATCTCAGCTTTTTTCCTAAGGAGGAGCTGTTTAAAAGAAATTTGACTTGATTTCCCTAAGATTGTACAGGGTTTCTGTGGCTAAGACAGAGAAAGAACTTAGACTTCAAATCAACTTCTTTATATCATTTGTTCTTTGTACTTTCATTAAAACATCTTCTGTGAAATACTTCTATACCAGGTCTTTTGTAATAACAAGTAGACTGACCTCCTCTGCCCTGCCACAGCATTTCTGCCAGGGAAGTTGTACCTGACTTCTGCTGGAGTGAAGAGAAATGACAAAGACTCTTGCTCCAGTACAAAATCTGCTCCTTGAATTTTTGCAAGCACCTGGTACAATATTATAAATGTTATTTGCAACTGAGATTTCTCTCTTCCCTCCCCAAGTGCTTCTGACTGTACCAGGATGTTTAAAAATACTTTCTTTTCCCCCCCTTGAACATTGAAGCTGTTCAGCACAAATCCTCAAGAATTTCCAAAATAGGGAAAAAATAATTTGCTAGCTGTACACATCTCCCTTGTGGGACTCATTCCATTCCTGCCCACCCTGCCATATTGCTGCACTTCCTGAATTCCAGAGAAATTAAGACCTAGTGTATATATAAAAAGATCTTGGGAAGGTGACTGGGTAGCTCAGCTCCTTGGCTGGAGAGGGAACACTGATGCAGCCACTGTAACCAGGGCAGCCTGGGTCCCATGTCATAGTCGCACGAAGGCTGGATGAGCCATGCAATAATCCCTGCAGTTTCATCCCCTTTCTTGATGGGTCACAGACCAGGCTTATTGCTGAGAAGTAAACACATGCTTGCTTGCACTAGTCCACTGTAAACTGCTTTCATCAAGCCAACAACACAACTACTCTGGGATAAAATGAGCCCTGACAGAAAACACACTGCTGTCGGGGGCCAGGATGCTCATCTGATGTAAATCAATAGCTCAGTGTTGCTAATGTCCATACTGATTGCCTTCCTTCACTGGCATTTCATGTGGATCTAAACAGCTCAAAGAAAGAAGGAGCTACTGGATTAGCTGGCTAGGTGTCATTGACAGTCCTGTATTGCATCACAGCCTCACTCTTTTATATGGTACTTTCCCTGTGGTGACACCTTTAGAATAGCAAAGGCTCAGAAATGGAAACTTTAATCTCAAATCTCACAGAAGAGGCATGAGTTAGAAACCTGTGCCATGTTCTGAGTCACCACTGATAGTTCTATTGCTGAACTAAACTCTCCTACAAAAGGTTTTAGGAACTAAGCAGTCCCTACCAGACCCCTGACATGGGGTGAACTGCACTGATTATACCAGTTACAGCACATCTATCAGTTTGTGAGACAGTAGGGAACATATCAAATGTCAGGATGTTCTTCCTAACTCACATTATTTTTCAAGGATAGACAAAGCTTCAACTGTATCATATTTTACTTCCCAAAGAAATATGATTTTGCTAATTCCTGTTAATTGGCAAAGGAGGAGATTTCAAATAATTTATAAGAGGGAAGGGATTTTAGAAAATTCTATTTCACCTTGCTTTGAGGTGATGCAAGGACAGGTACATAACCAGATGTCATAGGTCAGCTGATGTGTGGTATCTGGGCAAAATGCTAAGGTTTGATTGCCTGAGCAGCTCTTCTAAGAATGGTCAAGGACACCATACAAGTATAGGTCAGTGCCAAGTGGCTCCAGCCCAGACTCTTGGTTCAAATGTTCATGAATTGATAAAAGAGAACCCAAGGGCAGGCTTGAGTCGAACTCCTTTTTGTAGGGCTCTTACTGAGGTGGCTGACAACTTCCACCCAGTGCTGGGCAGTGAAGAACTGGAGTCAGAAACCAAATGATGCCCAGCTTTTGAACTGTTGGGTAATTTTTTATTTTTTATTTTGCCAGCATCTTAATGGGACCAAGTGGTCCTCACCCTCCAGTACTTCTTGGCAATGGACTTGAAACAAACTGATGGCAGCACTGGCAGAGGTGATGGAAGTCAGAACAAGAGATTGACAAAAGTCTCTATTCCAGTCTCAGGCTACCAACCCATTGGACTAAGGGGTGACAGGCGAGGAGATAAACCAAACAGATGCTGTTTGCTCCATTCCACAGAGACATGCTTCATCTTTTTTCCTACTGCTGATGACAATGAAATTCATGCAGTTTGAACCTTGGGGGAGAAAATATGGTGCAGAGGAGACAAGATAAGAAATTTAGTGAGGATCAAAATAGTCAGTGAAAAGGAAGGAGAGCTTAAGAAGAAAAATGAGAGGGGAAATGTTATAGGAACAAATGGCAGACAGTGTGAGGTGTAGATTTTATTAGTCCCTTTTATAACTGGGATGGTTCCGTGGATGCAGATTAAAAACCAAATCATGCAAGATACATGGTGAACAGTAGCTGACCTCTCCCCCATCAACTTCAATGAAAAGCAGATTGTTGGCATTGACAGGAGTTGCATCAGGACTTTGCTAAGATTCTAGCTGCTCAGGAGGAATGGAGGGTGCTCAGCAATTGCTGGGATCTGGCTGAAAGTGTGAGAAAAAACCTGGCATCTGCCTTAGGATGCAAAGCAGTTTCTTCTTTTTCACTCTGGATTTTTGTATCCTCCTGGCTTCTTCCTCTTCCACAAATGAGTAAGAAGAGGTTTCCTGCCCTGCTATTCATGCCTAGGAAATAAGGCCCACTCTGGGCATAATTTAACTGAAATGAGGAATTGTACAATGACTTTGCAGGAAATAAATATTTTCAGGGAGAAGTCAGAAAATTTCCTTCTTTTTTTTTTTTTTAATTTCTAATTTTTTTTTTGAGCTGCGGGAGATTTGAGTGAGTTGGAGGGAAAAGAAGAAGGGGTTTAAGTTTTAATAGCCAGTTTACTTGGGATCATTGGGAAAAATGTGTTATGGGAGCAGCTTGTGTACATCTAGAGTTGAAATGAGCACTTGCACTTCTCTGGCACATTCTTGTGTGGTCTCCAGAACTAAGATGATGCAAAAGAGATGCACAAAATGCTGACTAGTGCCCCACTTCTGCTAAACAGATCTGCCACTTCATTCACTCAAAGTTCATATAAAACAGTTGAGATTTAATATCTTTGACTTTTAATATTTGCTTGATTTCTGAAAAGCTTCATGTCATAGTATCTGGATTCTGCTCTTCCTTCCTTCCTTCCTTCCTTCCTTCCTTCCTTCCTTCCTCTTTTCTTTCTCTTTTATCCCTTCCTAGAACTTCCCTTCTCCAGACACCCAAATACATTAATAACAAGACTTTTTCTCCAGCAAATTAAATGCTGCCTAAGCCTTTCACATTCCAGTTCCTCCTGCTACTGTATGTTCTTCTTAACAACAAAACCGAACTTGATGGTTATGTAAGGATGGTTGTGTTCATGTTTCTAATGTTTCCTTATGAACGTGCACATAAAGTTTGTCCTTCTGCTGAGAATTGGCCTGAAAAGGCCTGACCCTAACTGCACATCCCATCTTTTTCCCTCTCAAAACCTGAATTTCCATAATTTGTGTTTTCAGTGTTGTATCACAGTGTCTTGTGTGGGTGGCTTCATAAGGCATGCTCTCCATGCAAGTAGAAGGGAACTGTTGCCTTAGGAAAAGGATAAACTGGAAGATAAAAGTGGAATGAGTTTGGAGATTGGTGTCAGAAGTGTCTCAGTTGTTGAATGACCCTGTTTGATTAAAGCTGCCTTGCTTAACTAAGCCATGGCTAAGGGAAGGCATATTTCACCATGTGACTATGAAGGAGAGACAGGGTTTCTGTTATAGGATCCTTATAGGTTTATATACCTCCTTGCTCTGGAACCCATGTTGCCAACAGAGTGAAGCTTTTCCAAGTACTGCTTACGCTGCAAGTAGAGTCTGCAAATTGTAATACAGTGATGAAAGTGAGAAAATGAAACATCAGCACAAAAATGAGTGCTTGATTGCAGAGAAACTTGGGACTGTTCAAATGAGTCTAGCAGAAAGGTACAAAAAGGAGAACTTTTAGTAGGTATCACATGCAGATTAAACTTACTGTTCAAAGTCAGAAATCTCTTTAAAATTAAATGAGTGCTGTTAGTTGCAAAGGAGCTAATTGGGATTGTTGTTCTTGCTGTCTGAATGCTCAGAAAAAGTGATCAGTGTTTCAGAAGCAGCATCTGCCTGGATGATGAATGTTATTTTTCTTATATTTAATGCAAATACATTTTTCATTTGTCATATGACAACTCCTTTTCTCTTTTTCTGGCAGGCAAACTCTCAGGCATTTTGCCACAACAAACACCTCCATCAAATCCCTCATGAACTCTATCCAAATGTAAACAAAATAGATCTGTCAGGAAATCTGATTCAAAGCATTCCTGAAATGTCATCATCATTTTACACTTCTCTTCAGTGCCTGGATTTAAGCTCTAACCAGATAAGTTTCATCACACCTGGAGTCTTCGCACACATGAAGAGTTTGCTGGAAATAAATTTAGCCAACAATCACTTATATGAGCTTGCTCAAAATGGCACAGAGGGGATTGGACTCTTACCCAAGGTGGAAGTACTGGACTTGTCCCACAACAGTCTGTACAATGGGATGGCTGAGTATTTCATTAAAGAAGCTCCAGCACTGCAGTATCTTTCCTTGGCAGACAACAGCATTATAATGATTTCCCAAAAGATGTTTCAGGGATCTCCCAATCTTGTGGAGATAGATCTTCAGAGCAACATCATCATGGAAATAGAAGAAGGTGCTTTTGAGACTCTAGTGAGCCTGTCCAAACTCAATCTCTCAAAGAATTCAATTACTTGCATCTCTGATTTTAACCTCAGGCAGCTGGAGATACTTGACCTTAGCAGGAACAGCATTGAGACCTTCCACACCACAAAATCAGATGATGAATATAGCTTAAGGTGTTTGGATCTGAGTGAAAACAAGCTGTTTCATTTTCCAGTGTTCCCTCAGGTAAATAAGCTGGTAACTCTGAATTTATCAAAGAATTTAATCCAGCTCACTGCTGAATCTCCTCATCATAAAACGGACTATGTGAAAAATGAATGGCTAAATGCTTCTTTCCATCTTCTTGACCTGAAGCAAAGTAGAAACAAAAGTTCTCTTTATTTATCCCAGCTTGTATATTTAGACTTAAGTTATAATGAAATAAAATCCATTCCAGATGAGTTCTTTGAATCAATGTTGTCCCTTCACACCCTTAATCTCAGTAAAAACTGTCTTCAGTCATTTGTCATAAGTTATGACAGTGCATTGATGTCTTTAACTGTCCTTGACTTGAGCTACAATGCTTTGCAGACCCTTCTCCTCGATGCTGGTACATTGTCAAACTTGAAGGAGCTCTATGTTCAAAACAACTATCTTCAAACACTGCAGTTTGACATCTTCTCAAATCTTCCTAGCCTTAGACTGCTTAACCTACAAAGCAATAATATCAGCCTTTGCAGCATGTACTCAGGATTAGCTAAGCAAAGACTTGCTGGAGAGAAAAGTGGTTGTGTATCATTTGTCAATTCTCCTGCTCTTCAGTACTTGTACCTAGCTGACAACATGCTGAGCATCCTACCAGCATACAGCTTCTACAAGACTTCTCTGGTTGTCTTGGACCTCTCCATGAACCCTGGACTGAATATAGAACTTAAAGCATTATCAGGTCTGGAAAAGTCTCTGGAATGTTTGTATTTATATGGTAATAGCCTGATAGATTTAAATATTGACTTGCCTTGTTTTAGTCACCTTAAACATTTAAACCTCTCTGAAAATCAGCTGAACTGGCTGCCTAAGTGGGGTAGTGACTCTCCACTAGAGGTTCTGGACCTACGGAACAACAGGTTCAGTACATTACAGAACAGCAATATTTTAGCATTAGAAAATTCACTTAAAAACTTGTATCTCACTGGGAACCCACTCGACTGCTGTGGAAACATCTGGCTTTCATCCATGATCCAGAACAAAAATGTCCAGATCCCCAATGTGGAGCATTTAACGTGCCAGCATACTCGGAATTTTGGGTACCAGGATGAAATGCACATCAAGAACATTAGACCAGAAGACTGTGAAAAAGAGGATCTGAAGAAAATCAACTTCCTTACTATATTAACATTTGTGTTGGTTTTATCAGTGATCATCATTGGTGCGGGTTCATTTTTTTGCTTCCGCAGGCAAAACTTTACCCATCAGTTTAAAGCATAGTAACACAAAATGTCTTGAAAACTGAAGAAATCAGGTGCTGCACTGACAGTGTGTAGAAATAAAGGGTAAAATTCTCATCTTTGATTTTCAGCTGTGGATTTTAAATGCTTTTGAAGTACCCTGAATTACACCATGTATGGGTTGCACGGATTTGAAGGAGAATTTGCTATGTTTTGCCGATCCATGGTTTAACTCAAAGAGGAGTAAATTTGCCCTTGTGTGCAATATATATTTAACTGAGTTTAATGTGAAGAAAGTCATCTCTGGGGTGAAGGCTTTTTTAAAAAAAATCCTGGAGCATGAATTTCCACCAGCTAACATTGAACTGAAAGAAAAACTATTGGAAACTCACTGCATATGATTTCATTTTAATGCAGAAGAATAGTATATCTGTTTTTAAAGGCCACGGGAGATTAGACTGCAAAAAAAGTGTTTTGAAGATACCAGTGTGAAATAATGCATAGGGAACCCAGTCCTGGGCCATTATTCAGATCTTTCTACTGTCTTTCCCCCAAAATATATTATTGTCTAAAGGATGTGCTGCAAGAAGAATTCTGTAGGTCCTCATTCTGTGATGTGTTTAACATGGCTAGCCTGTTGCATTGCTAGAAGTTGACACTGACAAATGTTATGTCCCATACTCTCACAGAAAATTCACCGTTTTGGAGAGAACATGACAGTGAGTGGGAGCCTGACCTGCTAACAGGGTTCAGTAGCTTTGAAAAGGAACTACATCAGTTCTTCTGTTAATGCCAGGAACTGCCCATTCGGGCACACAGAAGTAGTGGTCAGCCTGAAATCTGTCTAGGTAAATAACTCAGAGTCAAATTGCTGCTCCATTTCTGTTTCTTCCAGCTAGTGAATGTCAAAACTACCACACTACAAAATGGTGTATAATTCTATTTTTTAAGCAATTATGAATGAAACTGGCAGATGGTTTTCATTATGGAATTTTTTACAATTAAAACAGCTTTGAATTTTGTAAAAAGTACAAGGCAGTGGACGTATTAAAGCACTAGCTTGGAATGCTCCACAGATGGAAAGAAATGTCTTCCTATTTTTCTATGGTATTTGGACTCCACCTTAGACCTTTACCTCTGGTCCTGAAGCAGAGACAGCTGCTTTATATTATAGAGTACAACCAGTCGAGAATAAGGAGATGTACTGGAGATGTAGGCAAGAATGTGGGACAGGTTTCTCAGAAAAGTTGTGTTTGCCCCATTCCTGGATATATTCAAGGCCAGATTGGATGGGGTTTGGAGCAATCTGGTCTAGCAGAAGGTATCCCTGCCCAGGGCAGGGGATTGGGACAAGATGATCTTTAAGGTCCCTTCCAAACCAAACCATTTTGTGATTTCTGTGATCCTATGAATTTGAACAAACCATCAGCAGCAATAGGGCCTGATTTAACATTTACCGAAGCAAATGGCTCAAGCACTTAATCTTGTAGAAGGCTTGCACAAGCAGCAATCCCAGGGATTAGTTGGAAGCTCAAAAGCAAGCCAAACTGTGAGCTCAGATGCTGATTTGCCACAGACTGAGTTCATGGCTTTTTTGTCAAGCATGGCAAGACTATTTCTCCTACTGTGAGAGCCACTGTTACCTTGGCTGCTGTGACTAGAATTTGTTAATAACCTGATGACAGAGCCAAACTCATTTAAGTAACAGTTTTAACATGGCGATTGTTTTGCTCTACAAAGAGGAAGTTCTTGTTATTACTGTGAGACTAATTAGATTTGCATTGACTTCCCTGGGAGCAGAAATAGTTTTTGGAGGAATAAGTCTCAGAAGTGCAGCATGGCTCATTTGGATTTTTCTGTTAGCAGCATAGGCAACCAAGTAGTGATATGAACATGCTTCAGCCAATTCTTTTAATCTGGGTGAGATGAGAAGTGTGAGGGGAAGAAAATATGAATGAATTTACAAAGAGAGGGAAAACAGGGAAAATGGGAGCTCTACAATACATTGTTCAAAATTGTTCAAAATAGGGATATGTATATGACAGCCCCACCTTTTGCCTCTCCTCTGTGCTACTGTGCCTGCAAGAAGACTGAATGACAGAGTACCCGATCCTCCATCAAAGGTAGCCATCACTAAGACATTACACATCTTTCCACCAATCATGGTTTTTGCAAGGACTTTACAAAGAATCAATGAATGAAGGTGTCAATTTTGGTTGCAAAATTACAGGCTGTATCATGCCTACTGTCCGGATTCCACTGGGATGGGGTTCATATTCTGTATCTTTCCACCAATCAGCCCCATTGTCCTAGAAGGTTGGTGTCATGGTTTAACAAAGCAGAATATGAACCCCATCCCAGTGGAATCCGGACAGTAGGCATGATACAGCCTGTAATTTTGCAACCAAAATTGACACCCTCATTCATTGCTTTTTCGTAAAGTCCTTGCAAAAACCTCTGTTGATGCAAAGAGCTCCTTCTGCTGAGCCAAGGGATATCCTTCTGTGATTCTGGCACCTGTAGTAGAGCATTTGGGATTTGCACAGTCAATGCAAACTCTGTTTTCTTTAAGTTGCCGCATGAAACAAATGGCTTCCTTTCTGCAGCTGTTTGCATGGGACAGGACAATAGAAACACAGAATCCTTGACTGGTTTGGGCTGGAAAGCACCTTAAAGACCATATAATTTCAACCTCGCTGCCATGAGCAGTGATGCCACTTACTAAACCAGGTTGCTCAGGGCCTCATCCAACCTGGCTTTGAACACTGCAAGGGGCGGGACAGCCACAGCTTCTCTGGGCAACCTGTGCCAGGGCATCACCACCCTCACAGCCAAGAATTTCTTCCTGACACTTAATCTAGACTTCTCCTCTTTCAGTTTGAAACCATTGCTCCTTGTCCTGGTACTATCTGCCCATATAAGTCCATCTCTCTCCTTCTTAAAACCCCCTTTCAGTACAGGAAGGCAGCAATGAGGTCTCCCTACAGTCTTCTCCATGCTGAACAGCAATAGATCTCCCTTAAGCATTTCCTACCACAGTTTGCTGTGTTTTCTTCCTGAAACAATCCTCTGTTGTGGGATCAAGTAAGTACTGGAAGCACTAGAAACACTCCGAGAGAGGGTCCCTATGAGCTCAGCAAGTCTTGATTCTTGTTGGTCATCCATTGAAAATCAAGTCTCAGTTTCCAGAAACTTGATTTTTTTCTGCAAAGCCAAGACAAAATAACAGCCTCACAGGGTACCAGTCTCTGGCCACAGATTTCTGCTGGGATTCTGGTCAGCCCTAAACTAGTCACGATGGGTTAGTTATACAAGAGAGTAATTGCCTCCTAATATTTTGGGAACTCAAAGCATTTCCTCGCCATATCTATTCCCCAAGTAATTCAGTACTCTTTTATTTGTCTGTGGAGAAACAAACTGAAATTAAACACGATTCTTCATAAAAGTATCAGCAACCAGGGAAATGGGTTGAAACTGAAATGAGAGGAAGAAGAAACTGAAAATGCATGGAAGAACTTTCTGAGGAGGACCTGTCAGGCTATACTACATTCTTTTACAAGCAAAGACATTTGGAGGCTGATGCAACATGATATTAAGCAAAATTTTGGCCAATATAAGGGAACAATCCTGCAACACCGAGTCTCTTTTCTCCCAAGCTATTGATCATGGCTGTTTTGCTGTGTTGCAGAGCTAAGTGAGTTCCACAGATTCCCTCCTCCAGTGCATTTCTAGCAGTTGTTTCATCAGACACATATCTGGGAGACAATGGGAGACCTGATTGCAGCCTTTCCATATCTAAAGAAGGCTTGTAAGAAAGAGGAAGAGTGTCTTTTTATGCAGGAAGATAGGACAAGAAAAGGGGGAACAGCTTTAAAATAAGAGCAGAGATTTAGATGAGGAAGAAGATCTTTACTGTGAAGGTGGTAAAACACTGGTACAGGTTGCAAAGAAGCTGTGGATGCCTCATCCATGCAAGTGTTCAAGGCCAGGTTGGATGGAGCTTGGAGCAACCTGGTCTAGTGGAAGGTGTCCTTGCCCATGGCAGGGGACTGGAACTAGGTGTTCTTTAAGGTCCCATCCAACCCAAACCATTCAGTGACTTCATGATTTTCCAGTCCACAAGCAGTACTCTGTGAAGAAATATTCTGGAAGGTGGCTGTGGAAGAGTATTTACTCTTTGCTCTTCCTGGCTTTCCCAGAAAAGGAAGTGGAGAAGGGAGTCCCTGGTCCTGAAGACTGGTGAAGAAGACACTTCCATTTTCAGGTAGAAAACCCTGAAAACCCAAAGGGAAGAAGGTTTGGAATGGGCAGCTAGGCTGGAGGTATGGCACAAGGAGAAGAGAAGGGGAATAAGAATAGTTAAACCAGGAATCTGGAATCCAAATTACAGAATCACTGAATAGTTAGGGTTACAAGGCACCTCTGGAGATCATCTGATCCAACCCCACTGCTACAGCAGGTTGACCCAGAGCATATTGCACAGGATCGTATCCACCTGGGTTTTAAAGATTTCCAGAGGAGGAGACTTCACAGTCTCTCTGGAGAACCTAATGTAGTACTCTGTCACCTTACAGTGAAGAATGGGGAAGGAATGGTCTGGATGAAATTAGAACCAGAAGCAGGAACTATACTTGTTCGGCCTGGAGAACAGACAATCTTGAGGAGAAGTCTTTTGTCATTACTGGATGGAGAGCTACAAGGAAAAGCATCAGCTCCTCCCCAGAGTATTCAGTGAAGGGACAAGATACAATTGCTGAAAGCTGCAGCTGGAGAAGTTCACATTAAAAAGAAGGGAAAAATTCTTCATAATGTCAGACTCTGGAAAGGCCTTGGAGACTTTCAAAACTCATCAGGGCAAGGCCCTGAGCAACTACTTCTGACACTGAAGTTAGCCCAGCTTCAATCAGGGAGCTGGAATGGAGTTCTCCAGAGGTTTCTTCTGTTCCAAATTATTCTCCTAATCTTTGGAAAACAAGAATGGGTCATGCATTTAGGTAAAGAATAGAGTAGCAGAGAAACAGAGCCTGTAACTAACATCTGTTCTCTGCACTGAAGCAGTGGAAGGGATTTGGCAGGAGAGGTGTTCAGAAAGGTGGCAAAAGTGGCTGATGATGACAGATGTTGACAGAGCTAGTCAGCTCTTGGAAGTCTGAGTTCACATAATCTTTCCTTTTTTTTTTCCCTCCTGAGTTTTATAGCTCAAAATTAAAGTTAATATTTTCAGCATTTTCCATGAAAATTCTGAAAAATATGAAGTTGGTAAATGTCTCCTTTGTAAGGCCAGAACTTCAATTTAAATTCATATATTCCTACTGGTGAAAGCATATACAATTTCAAAAAAAAAAAAAACATTGCTACATCTAGTTTGCTTTTATTATATTTCTTCTAGAGAAGACAAGAAAATATTTCAATCGGCTAATGCTAAATAACATCCCTCCCAGTTATCACTAAATTAAGCAGAGAAAATAAATCAAAATAAAATAGGCATAAAATATTAGGCTGTTGAAATTATAGAAATCCTTTAATGTTTTAAAATATCAATTAGTGCTGGGACACAGGAAGAACACAAAATAAAATAATCATAGTTCCCTTTCAAAATTCCAGAGATGAGGTAAGGTTTTCATTAAAAAATGTTTTATGTTGTAGAAATTCCTTCCATCATGAGTACTTATATTGTAATTCATATTTTTAAAATAATATTTACAAGCTTTATGTATTCACTGCCTTTCACTTTAAAATGTTACAAAAAATTCTGACAAGAAGCATAGATTGAAGAGTTTCAAACCCTCATTTTCACTGATGGTTTCCTCTTGGAAAACACTTTGTACCAGACTTTAGCATAAGTTACTTACCTCGCATATGTGATTCAAGAGCCCGTATTTTCTGTAATGTGTAAATGTGTTACACCATAGGCATCAGGCTAGTTATTGAATTGTTAAAATGGACCCATCACCCCTAAATCAAGCTCCTTTCCTGTTTGGAAAGAATGATGCCCACTGAGGTGAAGATCCAGAAAATTGTCTTTGTGCTTTAATTGCCACTCTAGATATTTAAACCCAAAATATAAATCTTTACAGTCCTTGTTTAGCTGCTGGTTCTTCCACCTGGTGCCTGAAGTCTCTAGAAGACTATGTTTGATGTGGAAATTTCCTGTGAATTTCTGCTTCTTGGAATACTTAGAAGTGCCACAAACAGCACAAAACCAGTTTCATATGTGTGTAAGCCCCAACAGAACTCTTACTTTGAACTTTCCTCTCCTAAGTAGATCAATATTGCCAAAGCATGGCTTGTGGATAAAGCTCTGTAGGAAACGTGGCTGGAAATGGAGCAGCCACGATAACTCCCTGTCTAGATGGCTGGTCTGGTTCTCCCCCCTCTCCTCATGGGTGTTTTCTATTCTTTAAGTGCTGTCCTCCTTTCCAGGCCAGCGGGAGTGCTACATGGATCCTATCAATTTATCCGCAGTTTTGTCTCAATATGCAGAATCTTAAAGGAGATTTAGGTAACCTCTGGAGGACAGAACTATTCTCTCCACACAAAAATCTGACTGCTGGGACTGCAAAAGGCAGAGGAGAAGAACTTGAACAAAACACTTGGGAAGTACCATGTTCCCATATTTAATGAAATACTAATTAAAACAGTGTTATTTCCTGCAGAGGAGGACATTAAGTCATGATGTGTCATATGTGCTCTGAACGCTATGTTATAGGAGAAAAGAGAAAGAAAAATCACCACAACCTCCATCTACTGTTTCATAAGGAAGACTGAGGTGTGTGAACCACCAGTGATTAGTTCTGTCTCACTCTATAGCCCAGATCACAGCATTTAAGTCAATGAGGGAGGCTAAAAAAAAAGTACCATCATGAAGGATTAGGACATCTGAGTACCCTGACAGGCATCTAAATTCCCATACGGTCTCTACATCCACGAGCTGGAGAGTCAGTTTGTCTGGGAGACCCACAGCCCTGACATGGAACGAGCCAAGTCTCTCTTCAGCTTCACTGACAAGAGCTCCACAAAGAGGTGTGGAGAATTGTGAGGGCTTGGGTGGTAAACAGATTGTAAGTTTACCACAAGCTCATATGCTGATGTTTGCATTTATGTGTATATTAGAATCATGTAATTATTTAAGTTGGAAAAGACCCCTAAGGTCATAAAGACCAAGAGTTTCCCCAGTCACTAAGGCCACCACTAACCCATGTCCTCAAGTGCCACATCCACATGGCTTTTATCTCCCTCCACAGATGGTTGTCACCACTTCCCTGGGCAGCCGGTTCCAATGCATTCAATTATTTTTCAGTGTTCTTTCAGTGAAGAAATTTTCCTGATAACCAATCTAAACCCTGGCACAACTTGAGACTGTTTTCTTTTCCTATTGTTACTTGCTAGAAGAGACCAACCCCCATGGGGTTACACCATCCTTTCAGGAAGCTGTAGAGAGTAAGAAGATCCCCACTGAGCCCCCTTTTCTTCAGGCTGAGCCCTCCAGCTCCCTCAGACACTCCCTTAGCAGACTTGTGCTTCTGACCCTTCCCCAGCTCCATTGCCCTGCTTTGGACATGCTCTAGCACTCCTGTGTGCTTTTGATCATGAGGGTCACAAAACTGACCCCAGGACTTGAGGTGTGACCTCAGCAGTGCCCAGCACAGAGATTATTGTGGTACAGGTCCTGCTGGCCACATTATTGCTGGTACAGGCTGGAGCTTAGCCTTACCCCAGGGCTAAAGGCTTGAATTAATTGTCTAAACATAGACAGCTAGTTCAGTCTATGGCAAGAAACTAGTGTCATTGGGAATGTTCCTGGTGTTTGGGCTGTATCAATACAGAATTTGCAGATATGATATGGGATAGAGAGGCAAATGAGCTATCCTTGACACTCAGCTGGTGCTCAGGCAGCAAAGCCCAGGGTAGCTCAAAGGCAATTGAACAGTAATTTGTCGGTATCCAGTCAAACTCACAGTTGGACAAGAAACTTAGAATTCATTTGAAAAAGAGATGTTCCACCTGCTTTGCTTTATGGCTGATATGTTAGATCTGATTTCTGAAGTCTAATGTCAGCTTGCCCTCTTAAAATGAATCAAATCCAAAAATCAAGACTGGCTTTCAATGAGGAATATTTTGCACAACTGTCTGCCTGTGCACATTCCATATCATATTGTCACCTTTTCTCACAATGTAATTGCTTTTCCAGTCTCCTGCTTCTTTAGGCTGCTCACATGGAGGCTTCCAAGTAGATGCAATCAAATGCAATGGCATTACCTGTTTATGCACTACAGGATGTGTCACTTCATTTGATTTACAGCACATGCTTTCTACTGCTCTTCAGCAGACCTCTGGATTCACCCACACAAAGTATTCTCAGATGTCTCCTAGCAGAGTACCTGAGTCAGGCACAGTTAAACAAATCACTGAGGTCTGTGGAGCAATGCATTCACCCTCTCATCACCCAAATGGTGTTGGTGGTTTTCCTTACCACTTCTTGTTCCACAGCTTGTTCAGATTTTGGTCTTGTGCAAGAGTTATTATAGGAATAAAGACCTATCTCAAAGAAAGATCTTATTTTATTTGGATGAAATAAAATTAGCAGCTCTCCCTAACTTCCTTCCTCCAATAATAATGATAATAAACTTTCTTAAAATAATAAAGGCCTAAAAGGGATATCTAAGTTTTCCATACAAACATTCAAAATTCTTTTGCTTTTCCACTGCACTATTTCAGATATTCCACAAATTTGAATATGCTATGCACACTGGGAAGGTATGGCAGTTATTGTTTTGGTTAAACCAGTGCAGTTTTTGAAGATGCCTCAGCTGTAAATGAGTGAGGTGAATTTACAATCTGTTCACCAGCCAAGCCGTCACAACTCTCTGCACCTCTCCTTGCTTGTGAAGTAGTATAAATCACCAGTTTAAATAATCTTCATGTTTCACTTGACAAATGGACCAGGCAAAGACTATGTCCAGTAACATTTACATACCAACCAGGGATAATTTAATAGGTCATGAGACATGGCAGCTGCTCCTATTTGCCTTCAGCTGTCCTGCTTTGCAGAGCTCCCAGGTGGGGCTCCTTAAGATCCCTTTAGGGCTCAAGTATGAGATTATAAAACATGGCAAAATTTTCCAGCAGACACTGTGAGACAGTTCAAAAAGGATTCAGCAGTGACTTGGAAAGGTGTGAAAAATGGGACCTTTGCAGAAAGGTTATGAGAATTGTTCCACAGCGTAAGGGGGAGAATTAAAGCACATAAACAGAAATGTGTACTTTAAACATTCTGAACAGCAGGGAAGAAGGAAGAAACACACAGAAAATGTAAGTCAAATGTTGGGTGGATTTTTGCAGTGTCACTGGTGACCGAAAAGTAAATATATGTTGGAATCAGTCCTGAATCTGAAGAATCCAGCAGAGTCTGTCTCCTGGAAGAAGATTTATGCTTGAGGAAGGGAGCAGATGCTTTCCCATCAGTTTGGACTTACAGGTGTAGGAATGCAAATTATTCAGGCCTTCAGAGGCAACTCTCATTATCCTTGATGTCAGCATAAGAACTTGAATAAGAGTTGTTCCATAACAATTAAATCAGCATTTCCAAATTCCTGCTTGGGAGCAACCCTTTGGTGGGATAGTTTCTGTCACATCAGTAAAGGCACTACTGTTCTTGGTGCTCGCTTTTTGCTCTGCAAAAGGTGCCAACAACACACAGGGGACTGATGGTGACTGATGCTCAGTAAGTTCAGTGCATCAAGCAACTGCTTGGACTGTGCTCAGGGGACAATTTGAGTGAAAACCGGTGACACCATCAAAACTGAGGCTTTGTACAAAATATTCACTTTTAATGCATTTGTTTGTCCTCCAGCTGCTGTGTTTATTCTATCTTGACCACTGCCTTCCTCTCTCTCTGTTTTTCACTGGATTCCTCTTATCTGTTTTAAGCTGTCTGTCCCAAACAGGACATAAACTCAACAAAATTTGATCCCAAGCTGCACTTTTGAGCTGTATCATATTTGAGTGGACTGGAGATTAGGTCAAGAGAATTTATGCGCACATATTTCATCAAGATGTGAGACCTCTCTTCCTTGTTTATTATTCCTAAAATATTTAAATATTAAAAAATAATATTATTGACTAGAAAAAATAACCCCAAAGCCCTGCTCTAATTGAAACAGTCATTTCCATGCACCAAATTATTGTAGTATCAGCCAAATCTGTGTTCCAAAGAATGCAGGCAAACATGAATTATGGGCTGGCACTTGGTCAAAAATGCAGCTATTGTTCTCAAAAACAGGATACAGACCAAGGGGAAATGATGTCTAGTCTTGACTGTTCATAGCATAGGAATAAAACCCCCACCATAGTCCTGTTGAAAAGGAGGAAGATCAGATCTTCATGAGAGAATTCTTTTATAGACACATTCTCCTGAATCTGTTGATTTCCACTCTGGATCATCAGGCACAGATAAAAGCATTTGCTTCATCCCTCATATTGTGGAGTGTGTTATCCCTAACATACAACACACACAGAAGACTTGAAAGCAGCAGCAATTGATAACTTATAAATTTGGAAGGTACTTTTTAAGCCATATTTTTTCATCAAAATCTACTTAAAATTAAAGAAAAAATCAATGCAATCTTTGAAGCTAGGTAGAGAAAGAAGAACTGCTCTTTTTGCATTCCTCTGGTGGGAGCTTGTCCATGTTACAGTCATACTGAGAGTCCTGCAGGGATCAGGTATGTTTGGTGTATATCAAAACATATCTGAAGATCTTCTTGGCAAAACAATCAGAAATAGGTGAAAAGAAAAATAACCTTGCTTCTTCCACATATGGGGAGTCCTGCTTAAGTTCCTCCAAATACATAGAGAGACTACAAAATGCACCTCCATTTACAGCCTCCTCATCCAGTAAATTGCCTGCTTGCACACAGTTCTCACCCTTCAAAGTGTGTTGGTAGCTCACACACCATATTTGCAGCAAAACACATTTTGCATTGGCCAGGGGTGAAACTGTGCACAAAGTGTGGTCTTTGCACTAACCTCAAGACATATTTGCTGAATTTCTTTCAATAGCCATTTCCCAGATACCTCAGGATTAGAACTAAACTTGAGGTTTCCAGTTTAATAACCAGAGCAGTGATCTGCTCCTTGGTCAAAGTTCAGCTGAATGGGACTTCCCTGTATTGTTCTTCTGGCAGGATGGCTGCCCTCCATCCTCCCTTGGGTCAGGAAAACCCATGTGAGAGCACCTTTCTGTTATTTAGCAATACTTAGATACATTCAAGAGCAGGTCCTCTTTGCAACAGAGGGAAGGAGGGAGGAATAGAGCAGGGAAAACAACCCAGGGGGCTCAGCAACAGACTTGCTGCCCTTTTAGAATGCTTTTGGATCCAGTGGTAGGGCATAAATCGTGCCAACCCCAGACTGGACCTGCTCACTGCTGTTTTCCTTTCATTCAGTAACATGTGTCACGAATAATTTCTTTATAACCCAGGCCCATATCAGGCTGTGAGTGTACTCCTCAATTTAGAAAACAGACCCTCGAGGAGGGTTGCTCCAAACAAGTCCTGTAGCAGGGAAAATGCTTTTGGGAGAGGTCTTGGACAACCCTTGCCAGCAGCTTAATTTTTTTCTTTGATCTCCCCAAGGCTATGTCTACCTAGGTGGATGCAAGCAGTGTATTTGCTCCACCTGAGTGCTGAGCTGGTTGGCTTCAAGCCATTTCTGGCTGGGATCTGCATGTCTTCATGTGCCAGAGCTCAGCTTCCATGAAGGAGCTTTCATGGGTACACAGTCCCAGTCAGGGTCAGCTCATGCCTTACTGTGTCTCTTTACACTGATAAGACCAAAGTAAGGTCAGGCTGAAGAGCCAGGAAGTGATGGAGCTGTTCTACAGCACTGCCCTCTGTTAAATTAGGAGAAATCCTCATTAAGCTGCAGCCATCTAGCCTCTTGGTCCTCTTGGGCTAGCAGTGATGGCTCAGTAGCCAGATGGACAGCTCTGTCTGTTCAGCTCTTGCATTTCTGTTTTATCCAGTGTAAGGAGGCCATCCTAGACGGGGCAGCAGAGCATGCTAACATGTCTCACCACACCCAACTTGGGGATGGTCCAGGCATTGTTGCTAACGTCATAAACCCAAGAGAGCTGGAGTGGTTGGCAGCCACCTTGTGAAGGACGCGTCCTTATATCATTCATGATTAGTTAACACAAGCAGCCCCATTTCCCTTTGAGGTCTTGGAGAAAGTTGTGGTACTGGCAGGATAGCAATGCTCCAGTGAAGAACTAGGTTTGGTGCCTGTGGATGAAGGAATAAATAAGGAATGGACCAGTTTTGCAGTCAACTCACATAAATCAGTGTGTGTCCTGCCTAAGGACTGGATTAGGTGCAGTCGCTTCCCACTGAGGAAGAGTGATCCAAACCTTATAGCAGAGGCTCTTCATTGCTTCTGCAATACTGTGGTTACACTCCAGTGAAGCAAAGAGCTCAGGGGGACAGGGCTGAAGCTTAAGCAGACCCTAGGAACAAACCACAGCCCTTTGCTCACTGTGTGCTGGAGAGGGCAGGTGGGCTGGGGAGTGCAGGGGGGCTGTACAGCAGCCTAGGGGAGAGGTAGTTCACTAATCCAGCAATGTTGTTCATGCAGAATTTCTGGCTGCCTGCTCCTGACTGGGGATGTTTAACTGATAACCAGTTCCCTGGTTATCAGCTGTAGAATAAGATAATCAATTTAACAAAACAAATATTACATTTTTCTCGCAATGGAAGTATTGTCCCTTTTGGGGTGGCTTGGAAAATGCCCAAATGGGCATGAAAAATCAGGGGTGCAGGCAGACATCATGCAAGGTAGCAGATCCTCTTTTTCTGGGGTACTTTTAATCTTCAGCCTCTACTTGCAAAGCGTCAGGGACAGTCTGAGTGGCCTGGGGTGCATGTGAACACAGGATGCAGGACAGTGCTTTTCATGTTTTTTTCTGTTGTCACCTTTTTTCTCTACCCAATTAGCAACCATGTTTACAAAGCAAAGCAAAACCAACAGCTTTTCCGCTGGAATTACTTTCCTTTGGTTGTGTCCTTGCTCTCCGTGCAGGTGGCTCCCACTTGCCACATAGCTAGCAGGACCTACTGTTCATTTTTCAAATAAATTCTGGCTTGAATCACAGTGCACATGAATTGTATTGCTGGGAGGGCAGAGATCTGGAGGAGAGCAAGTAGCTGTCATCACTGGGTAAGAATGGAAATTGCAGCTAATTAGTCACTATTATTTATTGATTTACAACATTTAAATTCATTAACAGCATTTGAATAACTAAGCTCCTTTCTTCTAAGGCTGCCAAAATCACCACACTCCAGACACTAATTATTAGATTGCAAAATACTAAAACTGAGCCTTGCAGGAGTTAATTAAGTGGAGCAGTGTAGGTGGAAGCTGGATTTAGAAGCTGTGAGTCACAGTCCCTTGCTTGTATCCCTGTACTATTTCCATTGCCTGTACTGTTTGCAGACCTCTGACTTTTGAAACCTGGAAGCTTTAGCCAGTTCAGTAGAAATAAACAACAATCTAGAATTAACATCAGAGGAATAAATAACCTAAAGAGTAAACAATGCATATAACAGTGAGCTGACAACCCAGCTGTGAAAGGTTTTGCATGTTGGAGACATTGCTCTTCACAATAAAGTTAATTGATAGCATAACCAAAGTAGGGCCACTTGGAACCCCAAGAACTACAGCTCCTAGGTTCTGTAAATTAGATTTTAAATACACAGAAAGAATAAGTTTCTCTGTATCACCCCGTATATAAGATACACACCTTTTAGTACAATTACACTTATAGCAACCTTTCTAAATCCAATAGTGCCCCTCTACAGCTGCCAATAACTTATTTAGTGGCTGGGGCTTGGCACCCTGGCTAAGAGATTTTTTTCTAGGATGAGTATGTATGTGATAATTTTGTTAATAATTGTATTAATCATAATACCTTGTTTGCTTTAATGTGTGCAGGGATTAATTAATAAGGCCATTAAAGGAATGTTTTTGGTTGAAAAGAGAAGGGGGAGATGATGTACTTTGGACCTGATTAGCATAAGAGATTTGATAATCAGGATGCCTTGGCAAGAACAAACAGAGCTTTGAAGATTGCAAGAAGATCAAATCAAGAAAAGAAGATTGAGTCAACTTCTACAAGCAAGAGATGTTGCAAAATGTATAAGTTTGTTTATGTGATGATTAACCCAATCATTGTAGTAAAAAATTACTAGACTTCCTAGAATAGTGTATATGTAGTCCACAATAAATTTGGATTCTGACTGCCACAACTCAGTCTCCCCTCCTCTCTCCATTGCTGATAAGACAGGAAATTCAAGAACGCATTAAGGAAACTAAAGGAGTATAAAGGGAACTATGAATTGAAACCTGATAAGGGACACTATTCATGCAGATGGGGGAAAAAAAGTGTGAACACGCACAGTATTTTCTTAAGGACTCTTAATCCACTCATGCTGTTGTGGAATGAAAATACAAAGACCTGTCTAACCTGGCCTTGAACATTCCCAGGGATGGGACAGCCACAGCTTCTCTGGACAACCTGTGCCAGGGCCTCACCACCCTCACAGAAAATAATTTTTGCCCAATATCCCATCTAACCCTGTCCTCTGGCAACGGGAAGCTGTTCTCCCTTTTTCCCTCACTCCAGGCCCTTGTCCAAAGTCTCTCTTAAGCTCTCTTGGAGCCCCTTTAGGTGCTGCCGGGGGCTTTAAGGTCTCTCCAGAGCCATCTCTTCTCCAGGCTGAACACCCCCAGCACTACCAGCCTGTCTCCAGAGCAGAGGGGCTCCAGCCCTCTGAGCATCTCTGTGGCTTCCATGGGACTTGCTCCAGCAGATCAATATCTTTGTGATGTTGGACCCCAGAGCTGGAAGCAGCTCTGCAGGGGCGGGTCTCATCTGAGGAGGATAGAGGGGCAGGATCCCCCCTGCCCTTTTGCCGACATGGTGGGATCAGCCTGGAATTAAGGGGTTTCTGAGTGCCAGCACGCATGGCCAGGGCATGTTGAACTTTTCATCTCTCAGCACCCCACATCCTCCCCTCAGCTGTTCTCAATCCATTCTCCAGTTTTCCTTTGTTTGCGCTTGGGATTGCCACAACCCACATGCAGGACCTTGCACTGGGCCTTGTTGCACTTCCTGAAGCTCACACCATACCACTTCTCCAGACTGTCCAAGTCACTCTGGATGACATCTCTCCTCGCCAGCATGTTGACAGGGGTCAGGGAAAACAGCTGTTTTTCCCACTCTGCTCTGCTCACCTTGAATATTGTCTGTAGCTTTGGGTACCATAATATAAGAAAGACATGAAGCCATTGAAGAGCATCCAAAGGAGGGCAACAAAGATGGGGAGAGGCCTTAAGGGGAAGCTGTAAGAGTGGCTGAGGGCACTTGGTCTGTTCAGCCTGAAGAAGGGACGACTGACGCGACACCTCGTTGCAGTTACAACTTCCTTGTAAGGGGAAGAAGGGCAGACACTGATCTCTGCTCTTTGGTGACAGGCCTGAGGGAATGGCCAGAAACTGTGTCATGTGAGGATTAGATTGGATATTAGAGAAGGTTCTCCCTCTAGAGGGTGTTTGAGTGCTGGAACAGGCTCCCCAGGGCAGTGGTCACAGCAACAGCCTGACAGAGCTCAAGAAGCATTTGGACAATGCTCTCAGGCATGTGGTGTGACTTTCAAGGATGGTGCTGTGCAGGGCCAGGAGTCAGACTCGATGATCCTTGTGAGACACTTCTAACTCATATTCTATGATTCTGTGATATTTTTAGCTTATTTCACTTGAGATAGAAAAATTGAGTTTGAACAGATTTCTGAAGATAATCAGACTTAACTCCAACTGCAGAAGGTATTTTTCAGTGGGACAACCATAGTTATTGTACAGAAGCTAACGTCATATAAAATAGAGTTGCATATGGCCTTTGTTGAACATTTGCATATGGATAAAATATTGCTTTGTGAGAGGTTACCATGGAAATGAGGAGAAATAGCAGCATCAGTCATCAGCTCTACAGACTTAATTCAACCCAATGTGCCAACATTATCCCAGAACTACTTATAAGGCTTCACATATATATCATTCAGCAAAGACAAAGTCTGACTGTGCCTTATCCTCCTCAACTGGGACAAGAGGAAGTGGAATGGAGCTTTGATCACAAACACTTGCAGACTCAAGAAGCCTCACTGCACAGGTACATGGCTCCAACAAGGCTGAGATTATCTTCTTTCTTTTTTTTTTTTTTTCCTAAAAAAATCACATCAGGCTGACCTGAAATCGTGGCTGCACCTGTACTGTATGTCCTGCTGAATTTCACCAGGAAAATTTTCATCAAGAACCACATAAAACCAGCATGAACCTGCTGATGTCATTGATTAATGTTGATGACACGTGACAGCTTCCCTGATGCTACTACTGGATTTACTGTCACAGGGCAGCCTCGTCCAAGGGGACAGATTCCATCACAAAAAAGGGCAGAAGAAGGCAGACATGGCATCTCAGATGCCCATCTCCTGCCTCCAAGCCTGTACCCAGACTGCTGTGCTACCAGACACTCTGGAAAGGAGGAGAAGGAGAAGGAGAGGAGAAGGAGAAGGAGAAGGAGAAGGAGAAGGAGAAGGAGAAGGAGAAGGAGAAGGAGGAGAAGGAGGAGTGAACCACCTCAACAGAAGATGGTTTGAAAATTTCATTTGAAGTTGATACAACCTATCTGTTTAGTTTATTCTGTGGTAACTAAACCAGGAATATAATTGATGTGGTTGATCTTTACCAACCATCTCTACCAGCTCTAACCTAGACAGAGAGAGTTACCCTTCAGAGCAGCATCTGCAGCCTTAGCTGGGCCCAGGAACAATTTGTTAGCTAGTAAAATGCCACTTACATCTTTCATTTTGTGGAAAATACAAACAACAAAAAAAAAACCCCAAACAAGCCAACCCCAAAAAATCCAACCAAACAAAAAACTTACTGGAAATTTATAGCTGAAAGCAATTTTGCAGTAGTCTCAATGAAATACAAAGCAGATGTCTTCAAGAAGCAAGAACAGAGCAGAGCTGACTAATGCCTCAGTGGAGCAAAAAACTTTAATCCTTATTTCGAAGACTGAACTGAGAGTAAATCTGTCTTTCCAAACTTGGTTTGTGCTTCTTTAATAAAGCAGTTATCCAAAATATTGTATTTGGTGGGGGTTTTTTCTTATGAACAATGCAAAACCCCCTTACTCATTGTTTCTTATAGTTTCTTTAGCCTATTGTTTGTGTTTGGAAATACTTGTTCCCAGTTTTGACTCCCAGCAGATATGCCTTTGATATTTTTCTGAATGAACTAAGATTTATTGCATTCTAGTTTTAGTATTCCAGTCTCAATTACTTCTATAGCATTACTTGACATTCGCAGGAGCTCTGGGATTCACATAAATCCAGATGAAGCTTAAGTACAACTGGATGAGGACTTGAAAAGCACTAAGAGTCAGTCTTTAAAGGAGCCAGCACAAATCAATGGATCATTGCTATTAGAAAATGTGCAGTTTCAGTCTCCCAGTTTCCACAATATGTAGACAGCATTCTGACACCAAGAGACATTTAAAAATGTGTGCTTGATCTTTGACAGAAAACAGGAAAATATCAGATAACAGTTATTTGGAAAATTAGTTTAATTCTCAAAATTATATTTCCCATTACAGCACACTGTTGCCTGTTTCATAATGGGTCGAGCTAGGAGAAACGTCAAAAAAGGGGAAAAAAGTCATAGATCATTAATGAGTTCAATACCTGCAAAAAATTCTCGATCCTGGTAATTAAAAACATCACCAAGCATAATAAAATAGACTATCATCAAAGGGATCTTATATTTTAAAAAATATGCAGATTACAAAGGGAGACTGTTAATGATATATAAAAGTTGCATAATAATGTAATGATTGACAAAGCATCATATGAAATACTGTCTTAGACATTTAAGTTATTCCCTTATTTATGTAATTGTTGTCCTCATTTCTTTCCACAATATTTACTTCCTCAGGCATTTTGCAAAGTTAGTAACAGAACTGTGAGGTTTTGGGCTATATATGCACCTCTGTTATTGAAAAATCCTGTATAAAAAAGAGGTGTTGGTTTGACCTAAGACCTCTGAAAGGATCAAGATGGGCCATTTGCAAAACTGAAACTGAGAAAAAAACCCAGACAATTTCTAGGAAGAGCCTTTCGCTTCACTTTGTAGAGTCTTAAATATTTTTTCTCCCCCCAAAACTGGCATGATTTTGGTCTGGAATCTTAGCACCTTCAGGGTGACCTTATGAAAATGGTTCTTCAGACCTGGTCTCTGGGTCCTGGTCTGATGGTGGTCAGATTCATTCCATCATATTTAATGGTGGGTAGATAATTTAAGGTATTGGGTATTGGTTTACAACAAACAGGGATACAGAGTTACCTTCGGAGGAGTTGCATGCCAAGAAATTATTATTTTACTTATTTTGGGGTATGAAGGATGTTCATCACTCATTTTCTCTTTTCATGGCCAACAGCAGAAGGAGAACTTAAAGCGGGTACAGAACTTTTCAGAAGCTGAAATTAAGTGGCAGATCTAGCTGTTAACACTTAACCATTACTGTGGGATTAAGCCATCTTAATGTCTTTTCTACTTTTATTTTAAGTCTTTTCTACTGAATTCAACACTATACCTGATCTTTCCCTTTTATTAGAAAGAGCTCAGAGAAGAACTTGCTAAGGGAGGTCCAGAAGTGCTTGATCCACCCTTGGAAACTGAGTGAGGATACTGGTGACCATTTCAGGACTTTCCCAATCTTTATTTCTGTAAGACTGTATGGGATCAGTGCTGGCTCATATTCTTCTACAATCAGTCTCTAAAAGTACCTCTTTCTCTCCAGTGGTAAAACTGCTGAGCTCAGACACAAATATTAACATCACATACATCTATATTTAATCTGGCAAATCCCACCAATTTGATTCAAATATAAAACACGTATTGTGCAATTTAGTCTTTAATACTTGTAGTCTTGATAGTGTTCCTGGGTATCTCCTACGTTCTAGCAAAGGAAGATCTCCAAAGCCATTGCTATGCATATGATGTTTATTACAAGTAAAGAGTCTGTGATATCTGCTATTGAGTGATTATGTGAGAGGTTGAAGATCAACCTCAGAGTTAATAATTCAGTACATTTTTTCTGATTGTCTAAAGGCCAGATGTTTAAGCAAGAAGATGATCAGCACTGAGGAGGAGCAAGGTTTGGGGAAAGAATGCTAATATAGAACTGAAAATTGCACATTCTCCAGAACCTTATGTGACTATATGTCATGTTGGGCTTCTTCAGATTGCACCAGGAGCCAAATTCCATGTATGTCCTCCAACAAAATGAAAAATTCTAACAGTGAGAATAGCTACAGTCTGGCTTTGAACAAGCAGGTGTTAATAAACTCATGGGATCAAAGAAATGTATTTGAATATCAAGGTAATATGAATTTAAAAAAATAAACACTGAAGATCACGTTCTACTATATATTGTTACAATGGAGCTGAATGGAGAAATTAGGGCAGCACATAATAGTCAAAGCAATTCAAAGAATTAGTCTTTGGAGAAGGCAGAGATTTCTTCATGTGTATATGAAAAGGATTATTTATACCTTTTATTCATATTCTGGGGTCTTCCTGTTGAGTCCTCTGCTCTGTGGTCTCCTGGCTTGTCCCACAGGTCCCTGTGGCGCCCTTTGTAAGGCAAGGAGTTGGTGGCAGCATGAGTCCTATTGCCTTGGGTTCCTATCACCCAGAGCTCGCCCTGCAGCTTGCACACCGAGCCAAGCAGCAAGAGGTAATTCCACGGGGGAGATTGCCGACTCATGGACCGCTGACTCATGGACTATTGGAGTGTACCAATATTACTGAATGGGACTGCCTCAATCTGTCTGGTCCCAGCTGCTGACCAAATAGCCACACATGTGGAGTTTTCTCCCCAGAGACGCTATCCAGTACCTGTGGTCGCAGCTGGGCACGTGGGGACAAGTCCGGGCATGTCCTGAACTCCTGTGCTTACGGCCGGAGCTTGCTGTTGAGGGGGTCACTCCTCAGGCCATTCTGAGCTGGAGAAACCTTTAAGGCGATGGTAAAGGAAGGAGTGGGTCCCGATGGAGAGTTTTTAATCCAGAGTTTTTATTTCGGGCCTGCAACACCTCCACAGGACCCTCCGACAGAACTCTCCAACAGCTTGTCCTTTTACCTGGGGAGAGGGGCAGGGGAGGGAACACAGGGAGCACCAGCCAGGGGTGGGGGGGGTCTCAGGTGAGAAGGACACCTGTGTGAGCCAATGGCCCCCCAGGGGGTGGAGAGCATCCTTTGAACCTGCCAATCACTCAATGCTCCCCTTGGAATTTCTGGGTTGATAGACAGTGCCCAGCAGGGGTCAAGGGTGGGGAGACTTCAGGGAGAAACCAAGGGAAACTGAGGCACACCATGACATCACAGCGCAACAATGAACCACAGTAACCCACCAACTCAAACTAAGAGAAAGACTGAGCATGCAGGTGAATTAGCATGAGAAATAAGAGAATCATTCAACCAATAGAGGGTAGGATACTAATTAATAAGAGAACTAGGTGACTTGTAGCCAGTGAACCAAGACTTCCTTGTTTGCTAAAATGTATATATAGTGTAAAGGTTTGAGACTGCTAACTTTCTGTGGGTTTACTACCTAGCACCCATCTTTGAAATATAAAATAATCAAATACCTCAGCTCTGCATGTGAAATGTCTGCACACCAAGAGACAAATCCCACTTTTAGGGACAGCAACAATGTTATGGTAAATGGGTCATTAGAAGCTGGGTGCCCACTTGAACAGCTTCAGGTGGAGAGCATGTCTTGGGTTACAAATCCCAGCCTTTTATAGGAACAGCACTTCTTACTTCAACTTAATTTAAAAGAAATATAACTCCTATTTCACTTCATTGCTAAGCCTGATGACACATTAACTTTACACTACAGGTTTGTCACATTCACATTTTCTGAAAAATCCCTTTGACCAGGATTTTTCTCCTGAGAAACTGAGAAGCCTCGGAGAAAAATGAAAACAATTCTTATCTCATGTGCTTCTCCTGTGTTTTGCTCCTTTGGAATGTGGCTGGAGATTGTTTATCCAACAGGTGATTATTTCATTGGGTTTCTGCTGTGAATTATTTTGACTTATTGGCCAACCAGTGCCAAGCTGCATTGGGACTCTGGAGAGAGTCACAAGTTTTCATTATTATCTTTTTAGCCTTCTGTAAGTATTCTTTAGTATTCCTTAGTATAGTTTAGTATAGCATTCTTTTATATAATATAGTATTATAAAATAATAAATTAGCCTTTTGAGAACATGGAGTCAGATTCATGATTCCTTCCTTCATCAGGGCACCCCCAAATACAACAATACAGGTTGGCAACTTGACATATGTTTTTTCTAACATGCTCAAAGCCACATGCCAGTGGTAAAATTCTGGCATCAAGGGCAAGGGTTTTGATTTGAATGTGGCAAGATTTTCCCTTGATTTCTGACCTGTGGACACTTCTCCCTCACTCTGGACATTTTTGATCCAGTTTTAAAGGTTGTGGAAGGACTTTCACCTAGGACTGGCTGTCTCAAGCCCTCAGTGTCCTCTTGCAGTGCTCCTTGATCATAGCAGCAGTAATATCATTGTCCAACAGCAAAATGATGTGACAAAATGAGTTTTTCATAGAGACTAGGTTTATAGACCATAGAGTGTTTTCCTTTAGAGATATTAAAGGTGTAAACAGGATCAGAGCTTTCTTCCTGCAAGGATTTATGTATGTTTTATGCTTCATTTATCAGAGTGGGCTAATTGACATCAGAACTTGTGTACATAAAGTTGAATATGTATATAAATACTATCAGCATGAGGGGGTTGCAAAGTAAAAGAAAGCCCTTAGGCTAGCAGTTAAATATAATCAAGTGGATGATTACGAATTGTCATCTTAGCTCTGGTACTTGGCTTGTGCACATTCCAAATGTGCAAGAGCATGACTCTGCTCTGACATGCCGGCAGGGGAGAGATTGCAGCAGGAGCATTTCACTGCAAAACTGAGCTGGACTGAGAGCAGGAACGCCTGGTGAGGAGACCTGAACAACAAGCAGCATTTTGGAAAAGGTCAGGGGGGATGTGTTGCCAAACCTGAGCCATCCTTCTTCAAACCCGCTTCTCAAAGGTCATTGCTTCAAGCGAGTGGAAGGACTGTGCAGGGGATGAGGAGTGAGTTTCTATTTTAGCTCAGGGAGCTGCACAGATCTTGCTGTAGGTTTGGGAAAAGGTCTTGTCACCCCCTTGAAAAATAAATAATGATTTTATCTCAACACTGTTTCCTTCCAGAAGGAGCAACAGATTTGCACAGCTGAAGTGATTACTGACATTACTCAGAAACATTTACCTTAACACCATTTATCTTGACTCACAGGACAATCTAAAATGGACGCTTTCAGAAGTTTTTCTTTCTTAATCAGTTTTTTCGTTGCACTTCTGCACTCCTAAATTTTAGAAATGGCATGCAAGGTAACAAACTTGAGTGTAAAACATATTGCAAATTTCATTATTATCTTTTTAGCCTTCTGTAAGTATTCTTTAGTATTCCTTAGTATAGTTTAGTATAGCATTCTTTTATATAATATAGTATTATAAAATAATAAATTAGCCTTTTGAGAACATGGAGTCAGATTCATGATTCCTTCCTTCATCAGGGCACCCCCAAATACAACAATACAGGTTGGCAACTTGACATATGTTTTTTCTAACATGCTCAAAGCCACATGCCAGTGGTAAAATTCTGGCATCAAGGGCAAGGGTTTTGATTTGAATGTGGCAAGATTTTCCCTTGATTTCTGACCTGTGGACACTTCTCCCTCACTCTGGACATTTTTGATCCAGTTTTAAAGGTTGTGGAAGGACTTTCACCTAGGACTGGCTGTCTCAAGCCCTCAGTGTCCTCTTGCAGTGCTCCTTGATCATAGCAGCAGTAATATCATTGTCCAACAGCAAAATGATGTGACAAAATGAGTTTTTCATAGAGACTAGGTTTATAGACCATAGAGTGTTTTCCTTTAGAGATATTAAAGGTGTAAACAGGATCAGAGCTTTCTTCCTGCAAGGATTTATGTATGTTTTATGCTTCATTTATCAGAGTGGGCTAATTGACATCAGAACTTGTGTACATAAAGTTGAATATGTATATAAATACTATCAGCATGAGGGGGTTGCAAAGTAAAAGAAAGCCCTTAGGCTAGCAGTTAAATATAATCAAGTGGATGATTACGAATTGTCATCTTAGCTCTGGTACTTGGCTTGTGCACATTCCAAATGTGCAAGAGCATGACTCTGCTCTGACATGCCGGCAGGGGAGAGATTACAGCAGGAGCATTTCACTGCAAAACTGAGCTGGACTGAGAGCAGGAACGCCTGGTGAGGAGACCTGAACAACAAGCAGCATTTTGGAAAAGGTCAGGGGGGATGTGTTGCCAAACCTGAGCCATCCTTCTTCAAACCCGCTTCTCAAAGGTCATTGCTTCAAGCGAGTGGAAGGACTGTGCAGGGGATGAGGAGTGAGTTTCTATTTTAGCTCAGGGAGCTGCACAGATCTTGCTGTAGGTTTGGGAAAAGGTCTTGTCACCCCCTTGAAAAATAAATAATGATTTTATCTCAACACTGTTTCCTTCCAGAAGGAGCAACAGATTTGCACAGCTGAAGTGATTACTGACATTACTCAGAAACATTTACCTTAACACCATTTATCTTGACTCACAGGACAATCTAAAATGGACGCTTTCAGAAGTTTTTCTTTCTTAATCAGTTTTTTCGTTGCACTTCTGCACTCCTAAATTTTAGAAATGGCATGCAAGGTAACAAACTTGAGTGTAAAACATATTGCAAACATTTTCAGTTTGTCTGAGTTTTCCTCAATGTCGTAGGTTAAGAAGGAAGTGTGGGTAAACCACGTAGGTTCAGAAAAGAGAGTAAGACCAGAGAATTTTATATTACAAGATATCATGGAGGGGAGGGAGTTACTCAGTGGTTTGTTGATACCAAAATGTACATGCTGAAATAAAGACTTTCTGTGATTTTCCATAAAAGGCCTGGAAGGAAATAATCCCAATAAACAAATCTGACAGCACACTGGCTCTGGCAGCATGCTGAATAAACCTGAGTGCTGTGAGTTACAGCAGTTCCTTCACCAGAAATACAGGAGTGCAGTGGGAGAAAGAAAACAAGAAACACAGTTCTTGGCACCATCAGGGACTGCACACTAGACTGTGTAAGGATGACTCTCACAGCATATCTGTTGAAAAAAAAAAGTTTTGCAAAGGAGAGAGGATTAAAAAGAAATATTGCTCAGAACCACTTCTGATAGATGTTGGGAATATCTACAAATATATTAATGCATATATGTTGAAATAGACCTCCCCAAGATCTATTATGACTGGTTTTGATCTATTAATATATTAATGTATTTATCATAATAGATCTTCGCAAGATCTCTGAGGAGTAGTTTTGAGCAATACTTCTTTTTAAATTTCTTCTCCTTTGAAAACTATTTCTTTTTAAATTAGCTTAAATGTTGGACTAAACTGCACAACAGGACCTGAAGCTCTAAAAATCACATCTGGTTGAACTGTTTAGCTCTGGAGCCCCCAAGAAGAACCTGGACCTGCTGGAGCAAGTCCAGTGGAGGCCATGGAGCTGCTCCAAGGGCTGGAGCCCCTCTGCTCTGGAGACAGGCTGGGAGAGCTGGGAGTGTTCATCCTGGAGAATAGAAGGCTCTGGGGAGACCTCAGAGCCCCTGGCAGTGCCTAAAGAGGCTGCAAGGGAGCTGAAGAGAGACTTTGGGCAATGAGCCTAGAGTGAGAGGACAAGGGGGAACAGCTTCAAACTGTCAGAGGGCAGGGTTAGATGGGATATTGGGAAGAAATTCTTCCCTGTGAGGGTGGTGAGGCCCTGGCACAGGTTGTCCAGAGAAGCTGTGGCTGTCCCATCCCTGGGAATGTTCAAGGCCAGGTTTTACGGGGCTTGAAGCAGCCTGATCTAGTGGAAGGTGTCCCTGCCCAAGGCAGGGGGGTGGAACTCGATGATCTCAAAGTTCCATTGCAACCCAAATTATTCAGGGATTCTTTGATTGTGTGACTATATGAACAAAAGGATGTGATGCTCTGAGCTTTGATGTGGTCTTTTGGTTGAGGTTTCCACTCAGACTTGCCAGGATCACTTCTGTGACCAGACCTCCTTCCTCAAAGATGCAAAATCATGAATGGCTGAGCACTTTAAAGACCCCAGAAAACAGAGGTCAGCATCCCAACTGTAGCTGGCTACAGCTGATACCAGATATCCACAGTGTTCAGGCCCAAACAACTTTGTTTAAAATTGCAGCTATAAGTAGAAACCTGCACTTTCTCATTGAGCTTAGAAAAAAACTTGTTCTGAGCCTTGAAAGGTTCTGGAGAGGAGGATAAAAGTACCTTAAGTATAAGCTGATCAAAGTGTATACCCTCCAGAAAGAGGTTGGGACTTTGCTAAAGAATTGAAGAGAACAGGATTTCCCCTTCCTTGAGCAGTCTCACAATGATAAGGGTCAAAGGATCTTCATTCTAATCCTGATTTTTACTCCTTTTATTGAACAATTAATTATATTCTGTGTTCTCGGGCTCTGTATTTCTTACTAACACAGGGTGCCAGATTTTTAGGGAAAGTATAATTGTATGTATGAATAGTACCTGGAGGTAAATGATGATTTGTTATAGAAATAGTGAACCAGTTCTTTCCTGGTGCATAACCTCCACCTGTTTTGTAGGTTGGATTGTTCAGCAAAAAGTGGCAGATTAAACTCTATACCTTGAAGTGCAAATGCTGCCAATAATGCTCTATTCCTATCTCTTTTTAATGCTGGCCACAAAAATAAGAAGCTCAAATCTAAAATTAGAAGCCAAACTTATTAAAATCCAGGCTTTTTAGCTCTTGTGCTCTGGTTTGGATAAATTACAAAGCTTCCATAACAGAAAGCTGAGGTCTTATTAACCAAAAGAGTCCAGCAGTTATTGTTTACGGGCTGTGATGAATGAACAGGGATTATATCCCTTTGCTGGTGACTTTGGACCACTTAGTTCTGGTCAGACCTAAAAAGGTTCTAAGAATCCAAGTCCTTTTTGCTTCAGATGACTTCTAGTCCTGACTCCTTTTTGTGCATATGGTACATAGTCCCACCTCTCTTTACATGCAGAGTAACAACTGTCTTCTTAATTCATTGCTCTGTTGTACTGTCCTAGGAAGTGGTGACAATCACAAAATTCTAGAATGGTTTGGGTTGGAAGGAACCTTAAAGCTCATCTCATTGTAACCCCCCATTCTCTGTCTTTCTGCACCACTGGAAGAGAGGGAGAGTTAAGGAAGGAGGGAGGGGTGAAGGTGTTTTTAAGGTTTATTTTACTTCTCACTTTCTTACTCTGATTCTGTTGGTAATAAAATCAATTAATACCCCCAAGTTCAGTCTGTTTTGTTTGTGATGGTGTTCAGTGAGTGATCTCTCCCTTATCTCAACTAATTTCCTATATTTTCTCTCCCCTCTCCAGTTGTAGAGGGGAGTAATAGAGCAGGCTTTGTGAGTACCTGGTATCCATCCAGAGTCAACCCAGTACACATGCACACTTCCACTGGACCAGGTTGCTCCAAGCCCCATCCAACCTGGCCTTGAACATTTCCAGGGATGGGATGTTTTGTTCAATACAATAGTAAAGATTGGCTGTATATTTACAAAACATTGCCCTCTTCTTTTTTGGTGTTTTCTGATATAGTATTTAGTATATATACGTATGTATGTATACATACACACACACACACTCTGTATAGAGTTTCTTGTCACAGAAGAAACTAGCAGCTAGGGTGATCTTGCATGCTTTATTAGGCACTGCAAAGCAATGACATTTTAAAAAATAATTTTAATAGTCACAGCTTTGATATATCTGTGTTAGCCATAGTTATCTTTGGCTGGTTGCAAGTGTTAGTATGAGCTATCTTAATATTTGAAAAGTGACTAAGAAGCCCTGCTGGCCATCTTTGAATTTTGACAGAGTTCAGAGGGCCAATACTGTCTCCTCAGAAAGCATTGGTGGGGTTTACATTGCTCATTTTCTATGAAAGAAAAGTTGTGGATGAGCAGAGGAGCAACACAGGTCTTCAAAATCAGCAGTGGGCTGTCTTTCCACGGGACACAAAGCACTACATCAAGTGGCACCAGATATGGAATCAGATAATGCCATTTCTGTACATAGTAGTTTCCTACAACTCTGAGCCATAAATGCACTCCTTAAGGGTTCAATGGCAAAAGATAACCCACAGCTCCCCAACCTGGAATATCTTAACCCTCTGGCACCTCAAAACTTTCTAATAGAAGAGACATGAAATACAAAGCACTCTCAGTGGCAAAGATAGAAAAAGTTCCCCATAAAAAACCCTCCCAAACAGTCAAACGATAACACATTTCTGACCTCCCACCGCTAAAATAAGTACAGAGCACTAAAACCTTCTAATAATACTTCCAAGGCAAAACAGCCCACTCCATCTCCTTCTTCCCCAGAGAGGATGAGAGAACAAACACATGATACATTAGTCATAGGCTCTAAGATCAGAGGAGACCAAGATCATCTTGTCTGACTTATTGTGTAAGAGGTCATTGGGATTTTGGCAGTTAATTCAGGCTCAAAATTGAGAAAAATATCCTGTAGTGATATTTGGAGAGTTGTTAGCAATGAAAATTCAATCACATTCTCTGTTCTAAGCTGCTCCAATGACTTGTTACACATCTAGATCCAATCTCCATCCTCTAGGTCTCATTCTACTATTTTCTCCTAAGACTGAAAATTCTCCTGTCATCTTCCGTAGCACTCTAAGAATCTGATCAAGACATGTTTTTCTCCTAGCTATAACAGCTACACAGTCTCAGTTCTTTGTGACTTTTGCTACAAGGCAAATTTTTAACACCTTAATTATCCTTGGTTCTTTTGCCTGAATGTTTCCAAACTTGGTTGTTGTGTTTAGTTCCCCTACTAATGCATTCTGAGATATCATGAGATGATTATGTTCATCTAAGCAGAAACTTCACAAGTCTCTTCCAGCCTTGGTATTTGCCATAATCTTCTTCATGTAAGTGTGCCTTTCAGTTTTGATACTGTATGATTTTATGTTTTCTTATGGTATTAATTTCCCCCTTTATCCTTTGCCTTTTTTGTGATGTTTTTGTCATCTGTGAATACCTGATCATGGGCTTCAGGGACATCAAGGCTCTGGTAGGATTATCAAACTGCAAATGGTCAATATCTCTCCCAAGACCTGGTATTCCCTAAGAAAATTAGTAGGGAGTGATAACTGAAATAGCAGAATATGGAAAGCCTTGCTTTGATTAAGCTCAGTGATTTATGAATATCGTCTCTGGAAACTGAAGTTATTCGTCATATGCAGATGGAAGTTCTTTGCTTCACTTTTTGTTACATAGAAACATCAGTGTTGTCCACTGTCATTACCTTTTCACATCAAGTTGCATCAAGAGTACCTCATTTCAGTCCTGGATAGATCAACACTTGAAACATGACAGGTTTCATTCTCTGGGAAAAAGCCCAGAAGTTTGTTCATGGTGCCCTCTTTGCACAAGGGTTGTCCTTGGGTCTGTAGTTTCCCTTTCCCACATGGAAGACACTCCAACTCTTCTGCTGTCTATGCAGAGATGTTTGGGACAATAAAATGCTGCTCCTTCATTCCCTGCTCATGCTGGATCTTTCCTCATTTGGACAGATGTTTCCATCAGATGAGCTGATCTGATGTTTGGCATGAGCCTGAGGTTGCCTAAATGAAGTTTGTCTTCCATGAGAGGATATTCCCTAAGGATGTGTGTTCCCAGGGGCCCAGACTTCATGGGATGCTGCTGCAGGCTCATCAGCAAACTTCTTGGACCCCTGGACCCCAGTTGTAACCTTTGTCCACACTACCCCATTTGAGCAGAGAAATCTAGCACCCCAGCACTCCACCAGCAGTGGGAGGAGCAGCATTCTGGTGAGTAACTCTCTCTCCAGGCTCTTGGCTGTTTGGCAGTAGAAGCTAAGTCTTCAGCATTTAGGTTATTACTGAGGTCCCAGATCAACCTCCCTTTTTTTTTCAAGTATCAATCACTCCAGCAGCTGACAACTCCACCCAAAGCAAAACAGAGACCTTTCCTTCTGCTGTGGGACCGAGCTCAGCTCTTCCAAACACATGGTTTTATCATCCTTCAGCCTCCTTCAAGGAGTTTATCAAGTTCAGCTGGCACAAAGCAAGCCATTAACACTTACATTTATAAGAAGCAAGCAGAAAAAAAAGAGTATGTCGAATACAGGAGTCTCATATTCCCCACAAGCTCATTTCCAGAAAATGTTGTCCACTGATTTTTCTTCAAGTTATTACAAGCAACACTATTTTCTTTGATTCCAAGTCATTAGAGATTTCTACGTGAGTTGGCTTACCAACATGAGCTGGCTTACCACAAAATCCTCTTGCACACACATAGCTTTTACCTCAAAACCAATCCACTGATTAGGTCTTTGAAGAAAAAACTAACACAGCCCTTTTATGTGAGAATGTCCCAGAACAAAGACTTTCATACTCTGAGTAGGGGGTCTGATCCAGCAAGGAAACAGAACAGACCCCAAATTACCAACCTCCCTGAAACAAATTTTTTTTTAAAAAAAAGGATAAAACACCCCAAGGTGAAAAAAGTTCTTAATTTACTTAATTTGCAAACAATGTCATTGCTTTCAGAAAAGGACGTACTTTGTTGAAAATTAAAAATCAGCTCTTGGCATTCTTCTGTGGCTACAAATTAGTTAACTGAGGATCTTATACACATGTGTATGAATAATATAAATAATGCAGGCAGATAGCAGAGTTGTGATAAAAAATTAAAGGCTGTTCACAGATGAAAAATATATGTATGCGAGGAGGTTGAGTCACAGCTCCCAGGGCGCACTGTGTGAATTGCTACTCTGAGCCAAAGTGGAAGCAGTGTTTTTGTATTTAATTCTTCTTGGCTTTATTTAGTGATTTTTTTCATTACAAGGAAAGAAGAAATATGCAGGTCAAATTTTACTTTCATTTTTATCACTTCAAATCCAAGGAGTCTGCAGAACCCTCCAGAAGCTCCTCCATAGGCTTGTCAGGAATGGGAATGTTGAGCATAACTGACTCATCTGCCTCTTCAGTTCCTTGAAATCCCAGATGTGGTGCCTAATGCAAGAGGGAGCCCTTTGTGTTGTGCTCTTTCTTGGAACTGCTTGTCTTTGCTATCACAGCTCTGATAGTTACAGGACAGTGAGTTCTGTGGAGCTTATGCTTGTAAAACACCCACTGTTAGACCATGGATTTCCTTGGAAATGCTGGGAATTGAAGTATCTTCAGGATTTCAACTTTGCCCATTTTTTTGGTTAATATTTTATTAGTTATGTTAAGCAGCTCTTGATAGCAACTGGGTGATGTCTACTTTGCTTGAAGGACCATGTCTCTGCCTACCCATCCAAGAGGACTGGACTAGCTGGATTCAGAAAAGGACAGATACCTGCTTAGGGTCTGGTGATGCCATCCATGTATGACTTTGTTCTCAGTCACACTATTAAAATGGAGTTTGATTCATAGATTTTAAGACCAGAGTGGACCAATTTGATTTTTCTACCTGATTTCCTGCATAATGCAGGGAACAGGCTCCTCTGGGCAAGCTTCTATTTGCACAAAAGAGTATTTATAAGAAAAACATTCCATTTTGACTTAAATATGGCCCTGATTAAATGTGACAAAAGATAATTTTTTCCTATTTTTTTCCCTGCATGCTGCTATTAATATGTATTTAATTAGTTCTACACTGATTTTTAAAAAAAGGATCAATAAGGAATGTAAGAAATGTTTAAGTCCAAGATTATAATTTGCAATTTTTACTTCTGGGGAAAAAACACGCAGCTAATTCCTGATTTAGGCCGAAGTGTTCACCCTTTTTGAAACACTAGAGAATTCAAAAAATTCTGAAGTGAGGACATACTGGTCTGTACTATCCTTGCGTTTTTGGTGATCTTCCTTCAGGACTGGTAGTGAGGATCAGGATGAGTTCACAATCCCTTCCTGATTTATGAACATGATCCTAACATAAGATGCTCAGCTTGCATCTTAGCAGATATTCCCAGAAATATTTAATATCCCATGCATTTGTCTGTCCTAGCAGTCACTTTTTGTTCAACTGGTATATTTTGAAGTCAGGAGGATGGAGGAACTGGGAGGTGCTTGTGCTGTTTTTATTAGCTGCAAACATTTCCTTAGTACCTTATATCATATGTGTCATCTGGAGGCAAACAAACTATAATTCTAACCACCATGAAAGAGTAAAAATAATGAATACATCTGCTGCAAAGAAGTTAAAAAATGGGAGATTCTCCCTTTGAAAGGACGGTGCTGTCATGGATGGTGGTGGAAAAGTAAGCTGCTCAGAAGAGCTTGAGGGGGTGTGATGTCCTTGGTCAAAGCAGAGATTGAGTCTCCATTTTTACAAGACTGAACCACTGAACGGTTCCAGGCAGGACTGTCTCTTCATCATTACCTTCATCTCCTGGTAATTTTGTCTGGTGCTTAAAATTATCAATAATATCAGTTTTCCCTCTTCAGTTCTTGCAATATATAATTATATAATTATAGAATCATAGAATACCAGCCTGGTTTGCTTTGGAAGGGACCTTAAAGCTCATCCAGTTCCACGCCCTGCCATGGGCAGGGACACCTTCCACTAGACCAGGGTGCTTCAAGCTATGTACAATCTGGCCTTGAGCACTTCCAGGAATGGGGGAGACACAGCTTCTCTGGGCAACCTGTTCCAGGGCCTCACCACCCTCACAGTATTTAGTGCCCAACTCGTGGCTTGCCAGCAGGACCTGAGCTGAGGACTCTAACTCTTGTTTCCAGCATTAGGTCTAAGGGGTAGCTCTTACACTCTCTTACAGATCACCAAGAGCCACATTTAACATTGAACATTTCAGCAAATGATGTAACATACCCTATTATATTTGCTGACTAAGTATAGTCTCTTCTCACTCCAAAATATGCTTATTTGTCTGTCTCATTTGTAATCTTTTTGAGAGAAAATTGTCACTCCTCACATCTTTCCATGGTTCCTTGTGCAGCAGGATCTCATTTCTGTGCATTTCTGTACAAGGCTACGGCCAATGCCGTTGAAGCTCTGCCAGTAGGCTACACACACACATCAAAAGGAACATCACCCTCTGTCCTGTATGCCACTTAAAGATTCTAAAAAACCAGGAACAACAGGTGCCAGAAATTTAGAGCAAAGAAACTGCATTTGAAGAGCTTACAATAAAGCCTACAAATATGATTTTGAAAGCAAAACCATGCTTTGGAGACTTTTTATCTGTTCTTTGAACTGTAGAGCCAAGTGTATTTTCCTTTCACATTCCATGCTCTCGGGGGATTATTGGGATTCTTCTGTCAGACTCAAGACTATCTCCATTTTCCAAAGAACAAATATTTTTATGTGAATTGTGGTTATCCAGCAATGATACTCTAAAAGCTCCTTTGAAAGAAAAAAGAAAGGAACCATCTCTTCACCAGACAAGTCTCCACACTTATCTATCAGAGCTCATTAGCCTGGAAGCCCTTCACCTGTGCAGTCTTGCCAGGGATGCTCCCAGCAGGCATTTTTGAGGCCAAGTTCCCAGCAGAGGACTATTTCTGTGAGAGAAAAAGAAAGTACTCTTGTATTTATTGCTGCTATCACATCCTTCTCTTGTTTCAATTTTAAGTTGTTTTAAAATTTCTCAGTTCCCTGGGAATTTTTTTTAACATGGTGGAAAGTGGTTACACCCTTAGGTTTTGAGAAATTAGGAAAAAAAAGCTTTCAAAATTTAGATGCTAAATTCCACCAAAGGACTAAGCATCTATTTGTTACTTCTGACACTAGAGCAATGCCAAACCCATTCAATTAGCTGCTTGTTAACCCTAAAGATCCCTAAAATCCCAGTTGTCTATGTTCCCAGTAGTGGCATTCCATAGCAGCCTATGATAACCTCCTGGTGGTAAGAAAAGAACTGCATAAGTTTTGGCATCAGCCTTTTAATACCCAGTTGACTCCTAAAATCCAGTGGAGCTCATAAACCAAATGATTTACTGTCTCCTCTTGAGCATCTGCTCTAGTAAATACATCCAGATGTTGCCCTGCCCCACAGAACAGCAGCGGGAGTGTACTGGCACGTTCTTTAGCAATACTGCAAGGGCACTCTGATTTTGGGGGAGTTTTATCTTCTGAGATAAAAACCTGAGAGAGAGGAGGAACTTGGATCCAGCAAGTCATGTCTTCCATGAATGCTTTAAGGTCACCTTGAGATAAATGGGAGAAACTTTACTCTTTCAACATCCTGTATCAGAGAGGATTTGGGTAGCACAAGAAGAAACCTGATGAATCCTGAGAAGCACCTTCCACCAGGTCAGCACTGGTAGAGTTGGTTCTCTTCAGAGCCTGAAGACAAAGCCCAGTCCTCCCATTACATTTTCTGGTTTTTATTAGAGGTAACTACTCAGCAACATAAATCTTGTCCTTGTTGCACTTCTTGTGGCAAATCCAGACAGAGCTGCCCAGGAGAGGTTAGGCATCTAATGACCGCTACACTGAATAATCCTCCTTGTAAATCTGACCCTGGAGAAGATAAAGACTACTTACTGCTGAAATTACAACAGCACCCAGAAAACAGAATTATAGAATATGCTGAGTTGGAAGGGACCCATCAGGATTGAGTCCAGCTCCTGGCCCTGCACAGGACACCCCAACAATCCCAACCTGTGCTTCAGGGCATTGTCCAAATGCTTCTTGAGCTCTGTCAGATTTGATGCTATGACCACTGCCCTGGGGAGTCCGCTCCAGTGTCCGACTGCCTACCTTCTCTAATATCCAGCCTGAACCTCTTCTGATATAACTTCATGCCATTCCCTTAGGACTGTCACTGGTCACCAGAGAGCAGAGAACAGTGTCTGCCCTTCCTCTTCATCTCATGAGAAAGTTATAACTGCGATGAGGTCTCCCCTCAGTCATCCCTTCTCCAGGCTGAACAGACCAAATGCCTTCAGCCACTCCTCATATGGCTTCCCCTCCAGACCCTTCCCCATCCTCATGACCCTTCTTTCCTTCTTTGGATGCTCTCCAATGGCTTAAGACCATTTTTTAAACCATGGTGCCCAAAACTGCCCCCAGCACTCGAGGTGAGTTTCTCCAGGTGTTTTTCCCAGAATAATCTTTTCCATTATTTTACTCGGGGCTGAAGTGAGTCTAATAACACACTACTTATTTAATCCTTGCTCTGTGCATCCTAAAAATGCATTCAGTTTTCCGAAATCCAAGATGACATTTTCTTTTGGGCCTCATCCCATTTGTGCCGTTTTCTCTTGCAAAGTTCCATGAATAATCTTTTGCTTCGTTTTATATTCACATCCTTCACATCTCAGCTGACTCCTACCCTGTAATCTTCCTTGGTCATCTCTGTGCCAGTTTTTACATGTAAACTTCTTTAATTCTTTCTCACACATCCCTAGCTATCCAGGAAGATGGTTCTCAGAAATGAATGATGTGCTCATGTGGAGACCTACCACAACCTGAAGCACACCCACAATTGCAGCTTGGGAAAGGGGTGCAAGAAAAGCTCTGCCTAACTGTCTTCATCCAGTCCCACCCTGGACCATATGAAGCATGAAAGACCTGAAAAATCTTCTTACAGCCATGTTTCAGACACTGAGGTCTTCTGGACAAACACCTGTTAAAGTTTCAAGCAGATTTTAGAGTTATTTCATAACAGCAGTGGCATAAGGGCTGCATCTCTGCTTTCAGGTAGGGTAGCTAGTGATTGGAATTGTTTAAAGCAAAGTAGGTCCTTTAGAGCAGAAAAAGAGTCAGAGACCTAACAGGGAATCACTACGTGGTCCTCAGAGAGGAGAGGACCTCACTTACTGCTGAATTAAAGCATTTGAACTTTGCAGTGACTGGGGCTTAAGGCAGAAAGGGTGACATTCAGCTGATCTAATGCAGATATATAAGTTATCAACTGAGCTGATGATACTCAGAACTCCTGCAGATGCCTCCACTTCATAAACATCAAAATAAAGGGAATTAATTTCACCTGAAGTGCTGCAGCTACATCAGGAGACTAATGAGACAGTGGTGTGTTTGTGAAGAGCAGTGTGATAACATTTGATAACCAAAGAGCAGAATACTGACCATAAACCAGAATTGTAAACATGGCCTTAAATTAAAATCCAACTCTTGGTTCACTTTGACTAACAAGGTCTTGTAACTGGTTATTGGAGGATTATGAGAGTGACACTGGGAATTTGGAAACAAACTGTAACATTTATTGAGTTGAAAATTACCACTGAAACTGTATTTTGGGGCTGTGGTCCTCCTATTTAACTTGTGCGCAACCAAGGAGCTTAAATGATATCATATGAAGCACATGTGTAAAAAACACCACTGTAACAAAACCAGAAGCAGAGACAAGTACAGACCAGAATGAACAGCACAAAACAAACAAAAAAACCAACAGCAGCTCCAACTAAATTATGAATGTTATGAGATTATGAATTTGGTTATGAGACTGATGGAAATAAACTTTTATTTTAAAAATGAGGACATCGGAGTGATTAAAATGGAGTTAAATTTCCGAACTGGAGCAACAAGAGGAGAAATTGGAAACTTGTACCACAGAACAAAAGAATTTTACTGAAAGTTTTCTTTAAAATAATGGAGTATTAGAAATTTAAAGTACTCAAAGAACAATACTTCAATCAATCAAGGATCAATTTATAATGATGATATTTTATATAAATGCAGGTTACTATTAGAAATAGCTAAATCCTCTTTTGGAAAAATTTTGATAGATGGCTCCATATTTTCTGCAACTCTGGATGAGTTAAATTAATGTTTTCCTAAGACTCAGACAGTGAACATCTGGTTTGCATCATAAGATCTGTAGTGTATGTTTGCATGTGTACAAAATAACTTCATTGCTGACCTCCCCCTTCATTGCTTGTCTTCTCTCTCTGCTTTGAGACCAGAAGAAAAAAAAAAAAAGGAAAAAAACCAAACACATGCCCTGTGATCTCAACACTTCAGTGAAACAAGACCTCAGCTTCTCACAGGTTTTCTCTGAAAAACATTCTAATAGAAGCATCAAGGAGGAAAAATGAGATGGTTATGAAATTAGTCATAGCTGTATATTTTTCATCCCCAAAAGATGTCAAATTTGGACTGCATTTTCCAGCTGAAAATTTGTTTCAGACATTTAAAAAATCTTATCTGAACTGAGATTATTCCCTTCTCCCAGACTCTCCAGCTGTATCCAGCTGAAGTGAATGTTGGTCTGAGAGGTCCCCAGGCTGGCTGGGCTGTGTCCTAGTAGACGCCCCTTTGCTTCAGATGTTTATCTGCTTTATCAGGAAGAGAGTCTGTGAACTTAGAGGTCAGGAAAAAAAAAGCTTTCAGAACTCAGAAACTTTGGATGTGGAAGACAATAAAAATGGAGAAAGGAAAGGAAATAAAATCAGAAGACAGAACTTTAAATAAATACTGGCAAAGAGATTTTGCTGGTGGCACATATGGCACTTGTATTTATATATGTATGTATATCATGTATAATTTATATTGCTGACTGTGAATTCAGTTTATGTATATAGTCTTTTGGACAAATCACAACTGTCTTGCAGGCATAACTTTTTCCCAGGCCTGGTCTAGTACTGGATTCTTTACCAGGCAGCTGTATTGAAAATGCTATCTTCATTAACAGAGTGTTAACTCAGCCAAGAGGCACAGCTCCAGAGAGCTAGAGGAAAGGGACACAAAATCCCAATGTCCTGACACCAATATTTGTCTCATTTTTTATTCTCTGAGAAACTAACTGAAGAAAATAGAAGGAAAAAAATAACCTGAATTTTGCTTTTCTCTTTGCTTTGGCTGCTCCATGGTAGGTCAGGCTCAAGGTTGAAACAGTGTGAGCACTGAGATCTCCTCTCCAAATGTGAGCTAATGACCATGGATACATGTAAAACACAATTTCTCTTGCAGAACCTATGTTCTTCCCTTAAATCCTAGACCCACATTTCTATCTCTCTGGGCCAAGGATTTCAAATGGACAATGAAGCTGCCTCTGGTATGGAGTGCCCAGTCCCAAGCATGAGAAACCTGTGCCTTGAAGGTGACCCTGTGGACAATATGCCTGTCCAGGTGCTTAAAACTTCTGGCATCTGAAATTAGCATTCCCTACAGGGACCTCCACACACTCCTGGGACCAGCAGTCAGCTGCATGAATAAAGCAACCTCACCATCTGCCTGCTCAGAGGTAGGTGCCATTTAGATAATTGCATTGGAGAAGAAAGGGCATTTCTAAGGACAATCCTGAAGTAGTACTTCACTTTTTCAACAGTGTTCATTCATAACTGATTTCTTTGGCAGTATTAGTACATAAAATCCAGCAGATAACCAGCTTTGCTTTAGCTTTCAGTTCTGTGGAGATACATATGTTTCCAATTAATCTGAAATATTATATATTCTAATATTCTCAAATATTAGAATATTATTTTGAATATGTGTCCTGGTATGCACAGTTATCAGTCTTGCCTCTTCTGCCACGCCCATGGGGTGATCAACTAATCCCACAGGAATATGCAGCAGAAGAGTGAAGGGAACAAAAGGTTATTTCTGAGCAATAAGGATGTCTTTCTCCTAAAGAGTCCCACTGAAGCCTGGAAAAGTAACACATGTCTCTGGCGTGGAGACCATCAGATACTGAAAAAATAATATGTCAAAATTAACATCTTAATTTGCCTCCTCTTCTGACCTGGACAATGACAACAAGGATTTTTAGAGGCAAAAAGCTATCAGACAACTAGCTATCTGCCAGATGCTGGGAATGAGTACCACTGCTGTCCTGCTCAGTGATCCTGTCTCAGGAGGTGGCTCAGCTCCTGGTACAATGAGATAAGCAAAGCAGAACTGGAACTTTTACAACCAACAAACATACTGGTGTTAACCAATCCATAAACAGATGCCTTATAGCATATCCACCAAGGTGATCAATATAAGCCTTTAACAAGACCAAAAGTCAGGTAGGCAAACAAATATGATACCACAGCTTCCTCACAATACCTAGGTGATATTTCCCCTCCCTTACAATAAATATTCATTTGAAGTGAATGTTGGACGAAACCTCCAATCTTTGTAGGTAACAGACTGAGGCAGAACTTTCCTTAGTGTGGGTGAAGTCCTGTTGCTGGCAGTTTTGTTGCTACCACTGCTGATTGCTTTTGATTTATGAAATAAAGCTGATTTTTCCTCCAGAGCATCAGCCTCTGATGGCATTTATCTGCAGTTGCTGATGTTAAACTGACAGCTCGCTCCACAAGCCTCTTCAAAACAAGGTTGTGACTTTCACTGATTTAGAACTATTTTCTCTTGACTGGCCTAACCTTTCTGGCTCCAGTATTTGAGTATTATTAATTTCTTCTTTAACTCAGCTTGAATCCTAGGAATTTCTACAGGCTTCACTGCTTGAGGTGTTTAGCTAAGAATTACTAAATTTTTTCTGTATCCCTGTATGAAGTCATATTATCCCCATATGAAATTGCTTAAATACATAGAGGCAGAGGCTGTGGTTAGTTTAAAGCTGTCCCATTCACCCCTTTGGGTTTTGGATTAAAAAAATCCCCCCAGTAAAGTTTATCAAAACTCTCAGGTTCCACAGTTTTTCAGGCAACAAGCAGCTATGTTTGAGTTTGCAGCCACTCCCTCTTCTCAAATAATAGTGATGTGATTTTGATAGTCATAGTCACAACAAATGTCTGGGAGAGCTTTTAGAATCTTTAGCATCTGGGTTTTTGCAGGACATAGCTCCCTGCACTTTGGTGAGGAGGGGAGTCTTTATGTTGTGTTAATCCTTGAGCTACCTAAAATTATTTTGAGACATTTGGTTAATGTTTGAGAATCTGGTTAAACATGCATTCCCTTTGATAACCACTGCAAGGGGGGAAAGTCCCGTGCTTTTCCCCTATTCAAACTATCTAATAAAGGTGGTTGGTGTTGCTATTTTGATCATATGTTCCACCTATGCTGCTCCCTGTGTGCTGAAAGGGGTCTTTTGGTTTGGGTTACCTTCAGATTTCTTACCATTATTATTGTTGTCTTGTTTAGAGGACAATCTTTTCCAAAAAAACAAAAGATATAACAACTCCATCAAGCTCTGTTCTGGTACCAAAATGCTGTATGCCACATCAGATTTTTTTCCTTTCACTTGCAGTAAATATGCTGTCCTAAAGTAAGCTTGAGTACCCCTTCTAGCTCAAAGAGGACACTGCTGTTCCATTACCTCCATGGTAGCATCTTTTATGTGTATGGAGAAGTCTAAGGTAGAAGAATACCACACTAAATAGAAAGTAATTCCAAATTTCTAAGCAAAGATAATGTAAAGAAGATGTCTCATATTTCTCTAGAGGTTTGTGGGATAAGCTCCTGGCTTGTAAGCACACATAGAGCATTTGAGCTTACAAGCAAAATTCCTGTTAATCCCGGTGTTTCCCCAAAGGACTGAGTAGGTCTCTAGGAAACAAATACCAATAAACTAGAGACACAGCGTCACCTTTTACTCATTTCTCCCAAGAACCCACCCTGATGTGTACATGCTGCAAGAGCCCTTTCACTTTTCAGCTGTGGCCAACAGATCTGCCAACAGCTTCTCTATTTTTGTCACAGACTCAGCATTGCTCATTCCCATATATGAACATTTGTGTGCAATCACTGATATGGTCTCCAAGGAGTGCACACTGTGAATCAATAGACAGCTTGACAAGAAGTCCAGGCCATCAAAACTGCCAAGTCTAGAGCATGACCCACCAATACATTATCTTCTTTGATACTTCTTCTCCAATTAATCTTAAATTCTATCATCCAGTTTTTGTCTCTGTAGACACTTATGCATGTCTTATAATATTCTGCCAGGGATAAAGAATTATTTCCTTTCTTGCACTTGTTGAGTCAATCAGGGCGGCTAACCACACCAGGGTGAGTTTATTGAAGCCTAGTTCAAGAAACCATGTAAGAGTTTGAACTGTCTAGGAACACTACTTACTAATACATGTGTGGAAAAGGAGGTTCTGGTACTATGAACACAGGAGCTCCCATGTGAGCATTCCTGTTCTCCTGGGGCATAGCAATGAGCCTCCTTTTGCCACACTGTACTAACAGGACATAAAATTTTTTCTGTACTGCACTTGTGCTGGGAGGGTGACCATGTGAGTCATCAGACGGGGATGAGATGAGGTGATGACACAGACAATTTGATATGCAGGGGAATAACCACTAAATCACATTAGTACTTTATACCATCGTAGCTGTGAACATTAACAGGACATCAGGTCTTAAAGGCTCTGTGTGTATCAACGCACTCCTAAATAAATTATTACTACAGACTAAAGTACTAAAGAAACTTAAGCCTTCAAATCTGGCTTGCCTATCCTTGTTAATTTTCCTCTAGTCCTCTGGCTCTGTTGAGGCTTGAAGTTAATCCAGGAGAAAAACCAATCATGCAGACTTTCTGACACTGGTTCAAAAAGCTTTGTACCTTCAAACACCTCCCAATGGCCTGAGGAACACCCAGAGCATTTGAAACCTTCATGTTCTCATCTCACTGCCACACTCTCCTTGTGGGATCAGCACAGACTGAGTGGAAATACACACAGAATCATAGAATAATTTAGGTTAGAAAAGACACTTATGATCTTCCAATCCAACCCTAAAACCAACACTGCTAATTTGGGTTGGAAGGGACCTTCCAGCTCCATTCCCTGCCTTGGGCAGAGACACCTTCCACTAGACCAGGTTGCTCCAAGAACTGTCCAACCTGCCCTTGGATATTGCCAGGGATGGGGCAGCCACAGCTTCTCTGGACAACCTGTGCCAGGGTCTCACCACCCTTACAGGAAGAATTTCAGCCCAGTATCCCATCTAGCCTTGCTGTCTGGCAGTTTGAAGCCATTCTGCCTTGTCCTGTCCCTCCAAGCCCTTGTTCAAAGTCCCTCTTCAGCTCTTACAGCCCCTTTAGGCTCTGGCAGGGCCACTGAGGTCTTCCTAAAGCCTTCTCTTCTCCAGGCTGAACACCCCCAGCTCTCCCACCCTGTCTCCAGAGCAGAGGGGCTCCAGCCCTTGGAGTATCCTTGTGGCTTCCTCTGGACTCATTTTAGCAGCTCCATGATGTTGCGGACCCTAGAGCTGGAGGCAGCACTGCAGGTGGAGTCTCAGCTCAGTGGGACAGAGGAGCAGAATCCCCTCCCTTGTGTTGCTGGTCATGCTGCTTTTGATGCAGCCCAGAATACTATTGACTTTCTGGGCTTATTAGGACTTGAAGGGTTCAGAGCAGGGTCAAGGCTGGGCATGTTCAAAGCAAACCATTGAGTCTAGAGAGTGATAGCCATAAACCACAAATATCAGCCTTAGACCAGGTCTCTGTCACTGCTCCTCTGGCTTAGTGGCATAGAAAGTCTACACACCCTGTTATTAGGAGACAGAGCCTAGAATGATGTGCTTCTAACATGGAAAGCACAACTCATTGCCTATATTTAGGTAAGATGAATCAAGGCCCTTCTGAAATGTTTACATTGCCTTTTATTTATGGCTTGAACCGGAAGATAGCAATTATACACATCCCAGATGGAGAAAGATGTTTTATAGACTTGGTTATACCAGGAACCCTGTTGCTTGCTTTTTCTGTTTGGCTGTTTCTTCACTTCTCCTACAGAAGCAGCAGGAAATCTTTAGGGACTGGCTTTCCCTCCTCCCCTGTTTCCAAGAAACTGCACCTCTTTGATCTCTTTTAGTAACAAAACCTGGGCCTGCCCTTTTTCCAGCGGAAACAAGTGACAAACTCAAAGCTTCACATCCTTATCTGGGTATAAATTGGCACAGTATCTGGACTTCAAAGAAATTCCCCAGATTTATACTTCTTGCAGACCCCAATCCTCTAGATCTCCATGGTCTGTGGGAGCCTCTGCTGCCAACCTTGGTCAGCAAATTAAAACATCATTAAATAATCTTTAGTCTAATGTTTATTTCTCCAGGCTGATGTGGTTGCACTGCTTGTTGCTGCACTGCATTATGCTAGAAAAGGCTACAGCAAGGCTGTTCTGCCTTGGTGGTGGATTTCAGTGCCCATTCTGCTGGGAGTCTTGGATGTGTTTGCTCGCATGAAAAAGTGAAGTTTAATGTTTAGGTGGGAAGAGGGAAGCAAAAAACCAAACCACTGCAGAATTTCACAGTGGAAAATCTAAGGGAGCAGTTTCTTCTTTTCTGTCTTTCCTCCCTCCTTTTCAATGACCAAGTTTTACATTGAATCTAACATTCTAAGTGGAAGAAGCCCATGGTTTCCTCCAGAGTGGGGTTATGCAGGTGATTTCTGTTGCCTAGACTCATTTTACAGCTTTTACCTTAGCTAGATCCTTTACTGAGATTTGTCTGAGCAATTGGTTTTCATTGCACCATCTTGAAGACCTCTGGAACACATTCACTACTGTGTTCATAAAGAAGGATCTGGCAAAAAAATCCTTCTGCTACACATAGATGCTAAGTCACATAGTCCCACTGCCCTAGGAAGCCCATTCTGGCCATGCTGTGTTGTTCTCTTACAGTAAAAGGGGTGTACTCCCACCTCTGAGCTTGGAGGGGCCATGCCTTGAAGTCCTCAGATTGATTTCTGGGGTCTCAGCTCCTCAGGCAAGTCTATTTCAGAGCTCTCCAGGAGAAATTACTTGCAGAGAGCTCCTTCCTACGACTACTGCCCAGGACCAGGGCCAAGTCCTCCAAGCATCTCACCCAAAGCTCAGCTTTCTATTCTCAATTCACGGTCCCAGCAGCAGCCTCACAGCTCTCTGTGCTCTTCATCACCTCTGAAGGTGGGAATGACAGGAGGATGGTCTCCTTAGCACATGCCATTTCAACTTTATTATTTTTTTCCCTGCAAAAACTGTGTTTATAATCTTAAATCTCAATTCCTTCCATGAAAGCATACCTTCAACCTCCTTATTGGGTATTGGAGGAGAAAGTCTTGGTTCATTCTTCCCTCTATGAACAGCTTCTGGTCAGTTTGTAAGAAAGAATGGGATTATTGCTTTTAGATATATTTTAGATGAGCCACTGAAAAATGCAGTTTCAGATGTAGTTCTGCTGGGGATGGCTTCTCAAATGTTGAAACTATTCTTTCAGGAAGGTCATGCTGTCACAACAAACAATTCACCAAAATAGAATCAATACCCTGGGAATCTGAACATCAGAGTGGAAAGTCAGCTTCCTGGCAGACATTTGTGAAGTGCTTTGAAGATGTGAAGAATGACACTGTGGCTAAGAAGTATTTGTTCCCTTTTTTCATACTATGGTGATGCTGAGCTTAAGTGTTTTTTTCAGTGTATGTAATACAACAGAAGCAGCATCTACTCCACACTTGCGGATTTTATGGAAAAAGAACACAAACCAATCCCCACCCCCCCCCAACACCTCCGCCACTTATATAAGAAAATGTGTGTGATATCTCTGCTATCAGCATAAACATAAACAGTTCTGATTTATGTATAGATTTTTTTCCAAAGTTCTCACTACTGTAGTATTAGAATGACTCTACAAATATTTAATAGCTACAATAACGTGAAAGAGTGAAGTAGTGTTGTTTATATTTTGTCCAGAGGGAACTGAAGCACAGAATTAATTAAGCAACGCAAAGTGAAACAGAAGATTAGAGGCTGAATGCTGATCTATTGAATTCCAGTTTATTGGAAGAAAGAAAAAAAAAAAAAACCCAAACGAAAAAACAAGTGCTTTAATCCAGAAACCATTTAGTATAGGTCTTTTGGCCTGAGTTGTACAATCCAGATAAGATTATCTCAAAGGTTCCAAGTAACCCCAAAGTTTTGGAAATTATGAATTTTCTCTAATTCTATTGTGTTTGGGTGCAAATCATTCTGACCACGTACAATCCCCCAAAAGAAGGCTTTTGTGAGTTGTGAGTGGATGTTCGTGTCTATTTCATGTTTCAGCTGTGTCATGTTCTCCATGGGCAGGAGAGACATCCTCCAAATGCTCATCTGAGAATGGGGTAAGACAGAGAACATTATAAAAGACTCCATAGCAAGAAAAAGGTGAGTTAGAGCTCACCAGCTTTAGAGGAACCAAAGGAATCAACCAAGAGCTGCAGCTCATTACGAAACTGGGCTTTATAATTTCTTGTGTTCATAGTACACCTGGCATTTCAAAAAGTGAGATGCACCTTTTACACTGTGAATGATTTATCTTCTGGAGAGGTGATTATCACACAACTAATTTTTAGCACTGGTGGAGTGTGACAGCAGAGTCTGGCTGCAGATGAGACACCATCTGATCTTCAGTCATGGCTCAGCCCGATTAGCCATCCAGAAGGCAGGTTTGGGGCTGGTTTATGTTCTTCACCTCTGATATCACCGCCAGCTATTCTGAAACAGTCCTCCCACAGCAAAAGCTTTGCTTTCCTTGGCTTGTATATCTCAAATAATCCAACTGTCTATTAGACTTCATATTAGGATGGGGACAGTGATGCCCTGGTATCTGCTGAGGTTTGTGAGAAGGCCTTTGAGGGGATGGGTGGGTCAGTGCCCCCCAAGTCTTAACACAACCCATGCCTCTGCTCTGGGGTGACTGCTACCTCACAAAGTTCAAAGAGTAGCCCTGGTACAGAAAAATGTTATCAGACCCTTGACATGTCTGTAATTGAGCAGTTTAAGGGATCCAAGTCAAGCTTCATACTGCTGAAGTGCTTCCTGTGACAATGGTGAATAAAGCTTATTGCTGCCAAACTCAGAAGGGAGATATCCATAGCATACACACCGAGAGGATGGGAATGATAAATTTCCCTGTATACCTATAAATAAGCTTCAGGCCAAATCTCAAAAAAGGTTGGGTTTTGGTTTTTTTACTTTGGACTATTTAGCTAGAGAAAAACTAACAATAAATTAACCTGCCAAGATACCTTGAACAAGCTTTACCAGATCTACTTAGGTACTAGGGGGTTTTATGAGGAACATAGAGGGAAGCAGCTTTCTTTTCCAGTGTTGCCCTTGTTTGCTGTCTGTTAACATGGAGGCTGTTGTCAGAAGCATTCATGTTTTCACCTGTTATTCAGTCTCTGGGAAGGAGATTAAGCTGATCATAAATTGGTGTCTCTTAACAAGATCCTCCCAGCTGTTCCACATAGGAGCATGGATGAGAAGAGACAGAGAAATAGTTTTATATGACTGGGTAGTTGTTCAGTTCTTTTCTTGTTTGCTTTTCTGTGACTTTTGAGAAGTTTTGGAAGACTAAAACAACATACTTCTTTTGTTTTAATCCCACCTAGCAGGCAAACTATTTTCTTGATCTGTAAGTCAGACATGGTAGGAGGACCTTAAATGCTGGAGCGACCCACACAAGTGTTTCTTTCCAAACTTAAGAAATGGTTATAACTGAACTCTTTCCAGAGAAGTTATTAAGACATTATCCGGCTCCCTGCCTGCCGGTAGGGGCTTTCTTTGAGACTTGCCTGGAAGGCTGTTCATTGTGGCAATAAAGGAGGTGAAGTTTCTTCTAATGCATGAGAGGAATAGATTGATTGTTGGAAAAATTGTGGCTCTCCCATACCTGAAAGTGTTCAGGACCAGATTTGATGGGGCTTGGAGCAACCTAATCTAAGGAAGGTGGGCCTGCCCATGGCAGGGAGATTGGAACAAGGTGATTTTTAAAGTCCCTTGCAATCTGAACCTTTCTCTCATTCTGTGGTTAAGTCCTGGGAAGGACAGAAAACAATTATTAAAAAGTGCTATGCCTCTGCTTCACTCATTACTTTGCTGTGGAATTGCCCTTGTTCCAGTACCTGCTCACCAAGCCAGATGTTGCAAGCAGAGAGGAGTTTGCTCCCACTCTCCTGCTCCAAGCACTCACTGTTTACCAATGCCAGAGGCAGAAAAATGCAGTAGAGGATCTGGCAGGTATCACATAAGCTGATATTTCTAGTAACTAAAGGAAACTTCCAAAAGTATGAGTTGTATTCCATCACACACCAATTTCTGTAGAAGGAGTGGCTGAGGGATTAAAGACAAAGGCAGTAAATACTATGTTGTGTAGATTAACATAAACAACTCTTTTTTCCTCAAAGAGGAGTTCTCTCTGAAACACCCTTTAGCACTCAGTAAAGAAATGTTGGGGTCATACAAAATGAGTTCTATGAAGTGTCAGCTGAACACTCAGCTACAACTAAAAAATATTCAGGAAAAGCTATAATGGGGAAGTCATTACCTGGGAAGGGATAGAGAAATACAGGATGATGTCACTTAAGAAACCACAGAGTATACAAGTTCTTGAAAGGTCTTTTGCACTCTGAGGTTTATATCTCATCAAAGATATAGCAGAATTAGAGAAGATTTTAAAGGATCAGTATGAAAAATGTTATTTTCAGAAACATATGAAAAGATTATGACTGTCCAGTCTCATAAGAGATTGCATGACACAGACACAATAAATATCTCTACAAAACAGGGTACTCCAGATTACAGAGAATAATCACACACTTTTTCTAGTAATGACAGAATTCCGGTCATCAAATGATTTTATTGGGCAGTAGGTTTATAAAGATGTCAAGATTCACAAGGTTTGGAGTCTAGTTATGGACATCCTTGACAGAAGATATTATGAACACCAAGTATTTATACAGATCCTAAAGACCACTGTTTAACTAAGGGAAGAAAAATTCTTAAGAGTATTCTGATATTCATATTTGTATACAAATGTATAACTTGGGGCTTCACAAGTCCCCAAGCCACAACTCTCTAGGCACAGAAGAATTATTGGGGCAGTATCATGACTCACTGGTGTTGTTTGTATGCTTCTTTCCCACCCTTCCACCCCAGAAAGGATGGGGAAAGGGAACAGACCTGGTCTGATTCAACACAGTCATCCTTAAGCCCTTAACCTGCATGTAAAAGAGCTTGGAAAAGTCTCTGGCCACCTCCAAGCCAGCAGAATCACTTGCTCAGTGACCCAAACCTTTGCTTTCTTTCAGCATGTTGAGCCCTTGCAAAATCAGCTACTTTCCAGGAAGGTGGAAGACCCAAGGCAACCCTTCAGTAAGGCTGGCATGAGGAGCTTATATCTCAGCAAGCAAGAGAGACCAGGGCAGGTTTTCATCTTTGTTGCAGAGGAGCAACATCTCAGAGCTAGTTAAGCAGTCTGGCCAAAAGTTTTGTGAGGTGGAGCAGTGCAGAAAGGAGCTGGATGCCCGTTTCCCATGTTTTGATCTCATGCCTTTCTTCCTGCAGGTCTGTGATACATCTGTGATGCTCTGCAAGTAATTAATATCAATTCTACACTAAAATAAAACCAGCAGTGGTTGAACAATGAGGATTCAGACAGGAAATGCCTATTCATTGACCTTTCAATCCACTTGCATGTGAAACCTAGAGCAGACAGCAAAACCAATTCAACTTCAATCCCTCTTACTCTATGTCATCACTGGCCATTGTCTTCTTGCTCTAATTTAATATTCATCTCTGCTACCCGGGAGATTTCTGGCTGTTTACATATTGAAATATTATCCTTTTATTTCGTGGTGGCTTAATGTCTCATTCCCTCTTGGCTTCCCTCCATTTCTGATTCAAAATTTCTCTATATGGGACCACTTCAAATAAGAAACAGCTCTGATCAAGGCAACTGCTGCAGCTTTCATTCCTATAGATGATGACTAATGCTTCAACTTATGATTGTGGTCGATTTTTGTTCTCCACCCCAGTGCTTGGAACACTGATATGGAATTTTTTAGTCTACAACAGAGTTCTCAAAATATTGGTCCTATTAGGAGCTCATCTGTGACTGATGGCATCTCTGGAAATGGCTCTTCTCCCACCCAGCCGGTTTAATTCCTGTTGTTGACTTCTGTTAACATGCCCTTGGTTTGCCCTGAGCAAATGACTGGGATCAGCATCACACCCACCCCTTGTGTGGGAACAGGCTACTCTCTGTCCTTTGGGATCTCTCCCAGCTCCACCCTTTGTCCTTTTTTGTCTTCCGGTCATCTTGGGAGCCACCAAATGAAGATATTTTTCTGTGATGTGAGAATGTTAGTGATGGCTCACCCAAAATGCTCATCATAGTGTGTGTGAAAGTTGCTCTTAGGAAGAAAACTCCTGCTGCTACTGGCTTCAGATCCTCAAACAGAGTGAAAGCTTCAAGGCAAGTGAAGACCCAAAACTTACATCCACAAAGCTCTCAGGGCAAGAATACTTAAAAATCTGAAGGGGACACATGAGAGACACGGGAGTTATGCAGTTATGTCCTTCACAAAATATCTCTGATTGTTCTGACAGCTCTCTAAGAGCTTGTGGCATTTGCATACAGACTCCTGACAACACCATAGAATCATAGAATAGTTTGGTGGGAGGTCATCTACTCCAACACCCTGCCATGGACAAGGACACCTTCTAGTAGACCAGTTTGTTCAGAGCCTTGTCCTACCTGGCCTAGAATATTTCCAAGGATGAGGCATTTGCCACCTCACTGGGTAATCTGTGCAAATGTTTCATCACGCTCACCGTAAAAAAGGTTTTCCTTACATCTAGTCTAAATCTACCCTCTTTTGGTTTAAAATCAATACCCCTTGCTTTATTTCAACAGATCCTACCATAAAGTTTGCCCCCCATCATTCTTATAAGCCCCCTTAAGGCTCTGGAAGGGGCTCTGAGGTCTCCTGGAACCTTCTCTTCTCCAGGCTGAACTCCCCCAGCTCTCCCAACCTGTCTCCAGAGCAGAGGGGCTCCAGCCCTTGGAGCATCTCCATGGCCTCCTCTGAATTCACTCCAGCAGCTCCATGTCCTTCTGATGCTGGGGATCACAGGGCTGGAGGCAGCTCTGCAGGTGGGGTCTCACCTGAGTGGGGCAGAGGGGAAGAATCCCATCCCTTGAGTTGATGGTCATGCTTCTGGTGCTCCAGCCCAGGGCATGGTTGACTGTTTGGTCTTCAGTCACACATTGCTGTGTCACCTCCAGCCTTTCATGCCCTTCTACCTCCCAGCCTTCTCAACAGGGTTGGTGTCAGTCGTCAGCTGCATTAGCAACAGACGCAGGTTGAACTGCAGCAGCTGCTACAAACACTGAGTAAACATTTGATAAGAGATTTGCTTTTTCCATGGATCATCCCATGTACACCAGACAAAGGAGGCATTTGATGTATCTCCACTTTACAGCTGATGTGCTGAGCAGGTTTAAGAAGCATAAGGGCAGCCAAAAACTATGGAAATCAATAGGATCTAGGCATGTGTGTACTTCTGAGGATTTCAGGCTCTACTTTAAAAATAAGTTGGTGGCTGTTATAGAATATGGCTTTTTTTGCCCCTTGTCACATGACGAAATCCTCAGATCTGCAGGGTGCAAGGTGCTGTCTTCCTTGAGACAATATAGAGAGAAGAGGCCTCCAAAGTTGGGGAAACAAAGACCTTTCACTAGCTAGGTCAGAAAATGGATACATGCTTTGAACACCTCTAACCAAGACATGACCTTCCTGCTTCAGCACCAGGTTTTTTAACCTTACTGATGTTCCATTGCCCAAAATTTCTGTTCAGAGAATATTTCCCATCCCTTGACAGTAAGGATCTTGACAACGTGTCCCAGGAAAGAGTGAGAAAAGCCTTAGACGTATCAGGGTATCAAACCAAGTCTATTCCTTATATCCAGTGGAGCAAGAATGAGATCCTGGGTCACTTGCATGAAGAAGTAACTATCCATCCATGAACATTGTCACCTGGCTGTCCCTTGTGTAGGCTGTATTGGCTCAAGGCTCAGAGCTTCTCTGTAGAATCAGGTAGCAGAAGGTATCAACCTAAGACTTGTCTTTAGGGCTTTGATGTAAAGTCTAATCAAAGCCTTCCTTGGCTGGAAGATAAGAACATATTAGTGCCAACTGGCAGGAATGCAATATCCTTGGGTCTAGACAGCAGTTGAGCAGCATTTCTGTCTGTCATGTCCATCACAGCAGTGACAGACAATTACTAATGTATTTAGTCCAGATCTGGCAAAGCATTTTAGCCAAGACCACAGACTACTCTGTGGCAGAGCTGAGATCAAAATCTGACCCTTTGACCTCCAGTCAAGTGCTTCAACCACATGAAAGCATTTGTTGTGCTATTTACTCTCCCTTTTCATGAACCTTTCTGTATTTTTCATACCTAATTTTCATACCTAATGTGCCCCTGCTCATAAGGAAAAAAACTATCCCCTTTCAAATACAAATTGCAATGAATAAAAAAATGTATTCATAGTCCTCAAACCTTTCTTTTTTTAAGTCTCTGTAAAGCATGTCCTTTGGGTGTTTATTATTTACAAAGTTTGTGAGACAGGAATTGTAAGTACACTAATAAATGTATTCAGTTAAACAATGATACTGGTCATTTCATCCAAGCAGGGGTTTATGCCATTAGATCACAAATATGTTTTCTGAGACTTGTGGAACAAGTCAGTACTTCTGGGGCTTCAGCTATAAGCCATGAATGTGCTGGTCCATCACACACTTGTCTGCAGGACAGATGAGTGGGTCAGAAACACTGCAGCCTTGTTGCTGCACACATCTGACAGCTGGTGGTCTCTGACCTGGCCAGTGGTGCAGCAGCCAGAGACAGGCCAGCAACAACAGCCCGAGGGATCTGCGGGGCACATGGGGAAACCCTCTGGTTCCGGGAGATCGACAATGGTGTGGTCGTGTGGCACAGCAATAAGGAAGGGACAGGTACAGCTGAAGTGCCAAAACTGAAGATATTTATTAAAGAAATAAAAGGGCACAAATGAGGGTGCAAAACAAAACATAAAGAGGCTGCTTCAGAAGACCCCAAAGTGGAGCTGACACACACACACACACACACACACACACATATATATATATATATATATATATATATATAGTCTCTCATAGGATGTTCTAGAAGACTTCTGGTCAATCAGAGCTGTTGATCTGCATGGCCACTTCCAATTGGTCCCAGAGTCCTTTGTCAGTCCTTTGCTCCTCACCATAAGATGCCTGGATGTCATCAGTTGTGGCTTCTTGTTTCTTGAAGCATGACGTTGGTGGTCTGTGGTGTGACAGTGTCACCAGTCTCCAGCCCATCCCCTCCACGACAAGCTCCCACACAACCTGCACTAAGGGGCTGCAGGATGGCTGAGAACTTGTTGTGGGTGTTTAGGGACCAACAGATTCTCTAAATTAAGCAAGTGTTGGTCATGGGAGGTCCATAGACAGAAGGAAGCTCAAGCAAAACAGGGAGAAACACAGAGATCTGTGGAACCTGAGCGTTTTGGACAGTGAAATTAACATCCAAAACTGGAGTCTGAATTTTATATGCTCTTTACTACCTTGATTCTTTAGGTAGTACATCCTTATAAAGAGCCACAGTATTTGGTATTTAATCTAATTATCTTCTATCAGTCCTATATATACCAATGTATTCAGAGTTGCATTTTCTGTATCTCCATGAGGAACAAGCATCATGATAGCCTTTTCTGTGACTTCCCACCAGGTCCTTTTCAAGTTCCTCCTTCCCTCAAGGGTTAAACTAATTGCAACGAAGATAAGCTACCAGCGGGGACATCTTCATGTCTCCCTTCATGTCTCTGCATAAATAGAGATTTTGAAGCACAATGTGTGCATGCTGCTGCTTCATGTCCTTGCAGGCTTCTGTCTTGGGGACTCCCAATCTATACACCTACTTGCCCAAACCTGCTTGCTGTGGTGATTCCAAGCACCTTTTGCCTTCTCTTGGGAGAAAAACTCCTCACAAGTGCTGTTTCATATGCTCTTCCTGCTCCCTGTTCTTGCTCTCTACAACTCTTGGTATTTTCCATCTGTGCTATTTCAGCCACTTTGCCCTGTGTCTGTCCAGATGGGTGAGGCTAAGCTATAAAAGGGATCTGACTATCTTCCCCTGTTCCTTGGCACAGAGCCTTGGGCTATACACAGCTTGGCTAAATCATTCCATGCATTCCTTTCACTCTGTAGTAAGAGCATAATTCATTGCAAAGGTCTTTTTCACCATGCCCTCCTGTGACAGGAAATTACTGTTTTGCAGCTGCCTTGACTCACAGATCTTGGGATGAACTTATCTCAAGAATCTTGTGTGCAGAAAGATTCCATGGCAGCATTGAATAATAAACAGATGAAGGAAGTGTGTGCAATGTGCAAGCACCATGAAAATGCTTTATGTTCCTAAACAGACATTTCTACCCAGATCTTTCTCCTGCTGCCATTTTCCATTTATAAATACATGGTTTCACCCAACTGCTCAAATGTCAGAATTTTATGAAACATGCCTCAGTTACTATTTGGTGGACCATGACCCAGCTCTGCCTTTTCCATTGCTGACTCTGATCAACCCATGGTTTCTGACAAAGCAGACATGAAGACATTGCATAAAAGCCGTGTCCCACTCAAAGGATAAGGACTAGCCACAGTTTTAGCTTTCCTCTACAGAAATCTGGGAAGTAACACAAACTCACACAAACTTCATGATGCAAACTGTCTTTGAAAGAGACAGTTAAAAGAAGGATATTTTCCTGATCTCTAAAACCTTTTGCAGGCATCAAAAGTCACAACTGCTTTACTAAAGGTGTTTGTCCTAAGGACAGAGGCCTAGCCTTAGGATGGGGGCCATGGGGATTCCTATTTCTGTCTCCAGTGCATAGCTCTTGGCACTATATATTGGTACTTTGTGCTTGTGTCTCTCAGAAAAGCATTTGAATCCATCAGCCCCGTACTGCAGCCCCAGAAGATCTTCTGCATTGTGGTAGCCAGGACATGTGTCTGTCTTTGGGTGCACATGGGGTGTCCTGGAAGGGACTGTGCATGCAAGATTTCCTGGGCAGTGCTGGGAGACTGCGTGAAGTGGAGGGTGAAAAGTTATATAGTTGGCTCATTCTTAAAGATAGATTAACTTTTCTTTACTTGGGATGATCAGGGAGGTGAACTGGGACTTATTTCAGGAGATAAATTATAGGACTGCATTGACAATCCCCATTTCCTGCAATTAGAGAGAAATGTATGGGACAAGGTAGCTAGAGTTTTCCAAGTGTTTTCACACCTAGTTTTATCTCCCAGAAGCCTTCCATGCCAAAAGCCCATCCAAGTGCCTTATTACTGTTAATTTTGAAACCCAGGCTGGATATCCAAAGTCCAAGATGGCTAAAATTTCCAGGATCCATCCACAGTCTGGTTGTTTCACCCATCCTGGAAAAGAAAGAGAATACCCAAAATGTGTGTGATGATTTGCACTGAGAAGTTATATCATTCAGCATCTGGAATCATGGTGAACATTTGACCCTTCTGAGACTCTCACATCTCCTTCCAAGAAGATGTCCATGTTTGCTTATTCACTTGCACACCAAATCTTTCTTGTGCTCGGAGTGGTAATGGAACATGTTGTGAAGTGAATGCACATCATCTTTGGGGTCTACAGAGCTTGTTTATTTGGAACTTGGAAAGGTCAGTACAACAGCATGTCTTTTTGTTTCTCTGTATTTCAAATTTCAGACCTCTAGTTACATATTTGGCTTATGCTATGGACAGCTGCTGGATTGCAGTTTCTGGAATACTTGGTCAGGGTGATAGAGCACTGCCTTTCTTCACAGGGTCTTATAACTGGAGAAATAACTTCTTGAAAGAGCCTTGCCATTGTGCATTGGATGTGCTAGATGGTTCCCACAGGATGCCCAGAGGAAATGGCTTTTCTCTAGCACAGTTAGAAATGTGACCTTGCAATCTGTGCTGTGGGTGATGACCTCGTTAGGAAAAGGCACCTTTTTGAAAGGGATTTTCAGTGAGAAGATCAAACCAGGAGGGCATATTTTATATACTTTTTGATCATCAAGCTCCAGGGCTTATAGATTCTATCCTGTTCAAAGTGCTCATTTTTAGTAAGCACAAAGTTTAAATTCCATTTGAAGTCCAGGGGATTTAGAAGGGCCTCTCTACTGTGGCAATTCTGAAACACTTAACACATACTCAGTGTTCTGGTGACTTCAATGAGAAAAAACTTCTGGGGGTCCACTCAAGTGTTTACTAATGAATTACAGTCATACCAATTCAGAAGCTTTTTCCTCAACTCAAATCTGAGTCAGATTTCTTTTTGCTAATGTATCTTTTGCTATCTATCTCCATTTCTTTACTAATGTACTCATTGAGGTCTATAAAGTGCTCAGAATACTAAGTATTCAAAGATTCTTGTCTGAAGATAGCACTACCACAGATTTTGCTTCAATGATGCATGAAAAACTTAATATTTAGTATCAGACAACAAACCTCCTTGCTGATACAAAGCAATTCAGAAAAAAAAAAAAAAAAAAAAAAAAAAAAAAAAAAAAAAAAAAAAAAAGTGACCTGTGAGGACACTTGACCTCCACTGCTTAGTTTTCTAGGCCCTGTCCCAGTGACAGTGCCTGTGTTTGAGGGAAGTGGCACTTCAGGTAGTGCAGGATCTGTATTTATGGAATCATAAAACCATAGAATCATAGAATAGTTTGGGTAGGAAGAAACCTTAAAGATCATCCAGTTCCAATGCCCTGCCACAGACAGGGACACCTTCCACTAGACCAGGTTGCTCCAAGCCCTGATCAACCTGGCCTTGAAAACTTCCAGTGATGGGGCAGCCACAGCTTCTCTGGGCACCCTGTGCCAGGCTCTCACACATTAAGATGCAATTTAGTTAGTTAAGGAACTGGTGCCCATACAAGAGGCTGATCTTGTGTGGTCTGATTCTGCTTGCATAGAAGAAGGCAGATGCCTACAATCTGCTCTCCAGTCTGTAGCATAAATATGGGACTTGCATTTTGCATCACCACATCTCAAAACACCTGGGGGAAAAGATCCTTTTCATCCATCATCTTCAGGAGAGCAGGCCATGAACAAACACTCAAAGAGAGGTCCCAAGGACACCTGGCAGCAGAGAACACAGTACCCAAAACGCAGTGGTGAGCACAACCCACCTGGCTACCTTGATCTGAGGCTCTGCACGCACATAAGCAAGAGCATCCATCTGCCCACGGGACCAGGACTGTGGTCAAAAGGCATAAAATGCTTATATTTCATTAAATGCAAATGAGATTTTTAAGGCTGTAAAAAAGATGAGGTCAGGATGACCTAGAAGCCAGGAAGATAGAATAATCCCCTCACGGTGTCTTCTTCAGCATCCAAGTTTTTCTGAGTTTTTCCATCTAGGCTGTTATGTAATTTTGCACATTATTTCATTTACATATATTCATGCTATGGCTCCTCCCAACCATGCCAAACAAATACAATATTTTCAACATCTCAGTGCTTCAGTTATTGCAACTTCCTCTACTCTCATTTTGATAAATGCAAAATAAGGACTTTTAGAAAATAGTTTTAAATAAATTTAACCATCTCTCCTAACTTTATATACCAACATAGTTGTCTTTTTTTTTTCTTTTTCTTTAGCTCATAATAAAAAATAAGATGGTTTTCTTACCTCAGTCCTCTTTATGCTTCTCCTACCTTTTTTGAGTGTAAAAGTTTGGATTTCCCCTACAGTTGATGTATATGCCTATTAGATGTAGTTACCTAATAGCTGTCTTAGAGGCCTGTTTCCTAGGCCTCCAAGAAAATCGTACATGGACCTGGATGGCATGTTTCAGTTCCTGGCTGTGTCCCTGTTGGGAGATTTTTTTCTGTACTTCCATTCCCACAAGGTATACAGAAGAATAAATCTTCTTTGCCCACAATTTTTAGTTACTTGCTCTAGTTAAGTCATTTAGTCCATATTTGTAGAACATTTCACACAGCCCTGATCAAAGATGAAGTCATCAGACACTACCAGAACCTTAGCAAAAATGACATTTTAAGGAAATAAATTCTATTATCAACGACAAATTCCTAATGGAATTAGTTATTTGGGTGCAGAAATGCCTTCAGAAATACTGAAAGTATGTAGGTTATGGTAGATAAACTGTAATAAATACTGGACACCTATTCTTGTGGTCATACAGGGCTGGAGCAGAGAACATCAAACTCCAAAGGGTCTTTGTTATGAAGTTGAATAAAAGAAATCAAGATCCCCTAAGCAACAGAAGAAGGTATTGCCAACCTTCTCTTTCAGGAGACTGGACACACTGCAGATGTGTGAGTCCTTTTAACACCCTCTCCAAATCTTAAAGAGGAACAGTTAGCAATTCTGAACGTGGGGATATTTTGGAAGTATGTGTATTTTTACTTTATTTACTTACATAATTTTTTCCCACCCATAATCTGGTCACCTTCACGTTCCAGGAAAAAAAAAAAAAACCAACAAAGCCCCAGTGCAAACAATTACTGCCCTAACAGACAATATTGTTTTCATTTACTCCCTTACAACACAGACAAGTTTGGAAAGAAGTCTTAGTCATGAATTGGTGCTGTAAGAAGGGAAATTCTTGGGGAGTGAATTAGCACAGCAATATCCCAACTTTTTTTCCTTCTTTTTTTTTCTTTTTTTTAATGAGAACTCTACACAGGAGCATCAACTAAACTTTTTTAATGATTTGTCATCATTTTATCCTGATCAGCACTTCACATGGAGTGATTCTCATCTACATGGACTTAGCTTGTATTGACTTTACCATTTTGGTACCATGATGAGGTGACTTTTTGCTGGAAACAGAAAAAAGGACAAGATTTCACAGCACCACCACCAGGCCCCTTAACTTCGGTGGGTACTAGTAGGACGTGATTCAAAACCTCATGGTGGAGTTATCACCTTGCAGTCAGGCAGGTTTCTGACTCACGTATGAGGTTGGAAGGGACATCAAAGATCATCCAGCTCCACCCCCTGCCATGGGCAGGGACACCTTCCACTAGACCAGGGTGCTCCAAGCCCCAACCAGTCTGGCCTTGGACATTTCCAGGGATGGGGCAGCCACAGCTTCTCTCGGCAACCTGCATCAGGACCTCACCACCCTCACAACAAAGAATTTCTTCCAATTTAAATCCACTCTCAGTTTCAAGCCATTTCCCCAAGCCCGTTCCCTTTGCCCAGTTCAAGAGTCCCTCTCCACCCTTCTTGTAGGCTCTCTCTAGGATTTACCCTTGGTTAATCCACATTTTTATCTGTCGGCTTGACAGAGAAATTTGGCCAGTATAAATAGTGCTATCAAGTATTGGTATGTCCTATTCTGTGAAAGAACGGGTTTAAATGGTCCAAAAAGAAGCCAGCAAATTGTCCTGGGGAACACTATAGAAAACAAGTTATCAGTACTGAACTGCAGACAGTCCAATGCCTGACATTTGATCATAATTTCTGCATCTGCTGCTCAAAAAATATAAGCACAGTAGAACAGATTACCTGGGGAAACCTGAGAACGTGTTTGTTGAAGGCAACATGGAAAATGTGGCTTCTTAAATGTCTCTCAATTCCTATTTGAAATTATTAAGGTGGAAACAGCTTCAAACTGGCAGAGGGCAGGATTAGATTGGATATTTGAAAGACATTCTTGTCTGTGAGGGTGGGGAGGCCCTGGCAGAGGTTGCCCAGAGAAGCTGGGGCTGCCCGATCCCTGGAAGTGTCCAAGGCCAGGTTGCTTGGAGCAACCTGGTCTAGTGCAAGGTGGCACCTTGGAATAGGAATCTGACAAATATCCCATGGATTTGAGAGTTGACACAAACAAAATCTGCACCAGAGATGGAACACAAACACCAGCTGGTCCTACTTTTCCTATGAGCTGTGGGTTTTAGGAGAAAGTCAGTGGTAAGAAGAGGACATTTTCATCTGGAGATGGTCCACTGGCATGTATTCAGTGGTCTCATGGCATTTCAACAATGGTCAGGTGCCTACAAGAAAAATCATGACCTAGATGATACCCCTCCAGGGCACCTTGCACTTGCAAAAGTGCTTGGAGCTGTACAGATTTTTTTAGCTCAGACACTGGGTTTTTTTCTTTTCATGGGGATGGTTCCAGCAGATGTAGCATGGAGAGCTGTAAGAGATGAGGAATTTTGCAATGTCTCTAGATTGAAACCACCAGAAACCTGGAAATGGCAGAAGGGTGCTTTGGACTGAAATAAGGTGGCAAAGACCCAACAAGGAGATTTTCCCTCATCCTGGCCTGAGCTCTGCTCTTTGCTGGGGCGGCTCTAGCTGGATTCAGAGCAGGATGGGGTGGGATGTTCAAGTATTACTTGTTTCCTTATAATACAATTTCTAAGGAATCACTACCAGCCTCTGCATTCTGGGCACACAAGAGAGTCAATAAACTTTGTTACTGTTGGTTACCTTTCTTGGAGGTGCCTTTGCCACAACTTTTGTGATCAAATTCCTTGGTAAACCTATGTTTCCCTGTAAAGGATCACCACTACCATGTACATCTTTCAGAATCCCCTGAAGCATTGGGGTTTGCTTTACTTTACTTCAGTTTAGTTTGTCTTTAGTTCAGAGACACAGTTTTACTGGGTGAAATTTGCAGGCATATGAGTCAAAACTGGGTTCCTACAGCCATGTTTAGGTGTTCTGAGAAATGTGATCTCATTCAGAGAAACGTCAAGAAGCTTTCTGTGGCCATTGAGAGCAGAGGTGCTCAGCACCTTTGAAATATTGTCAGCCTTGAAGAGTCTAAATATAGGTTTCAAGGTCTAATTTGAGATCATGGTTTAAAAATAAAGAAAATTCTGTGGCTTTTCTTCTCTTGAACATTTACAGAATAGAAAAATTCTAGTGCAATATAGTATCATATACTTGTAATCTTGTTTATTTCGCATACCAAGAAGCTGCTATTCAGTATACTTAAGATATTTGCTCAAAATAAGTTTGATGTAATATCTATGTTGTCCCATTTCATTTTGGGGAAATTTCATTTTAAATTACTTTAAATCACTATTTTAAATATCTCTCATGAATAAAGTCCTATGAATCCCTTCAAGACACAAAGTATGAGGACTTTTTTTTATAATAAAACAAGAATAAAAAAGTTGTACAAATATATGCACATGTATATGTCAGGTTTCAAAAGCAGAGAACACAATTTTGGAAAGATGTCATTTAACTGAGACATCTGATAAACTTCCACTGAATGACATGCATTTGAATTTTTAATTTAGTTAAACATTCTGTCCTGTATTTTTGTTGGGAAATACTCAGAAGAGCGATGTGATGATCTGAGATTAGAAAAAAAGCCCCACAAGGATCTCTCAAACTTCACCCCTAACCTCAATAGCAGCATATGACAGGAGAATGTTGTACCAGGGATGGCACCCAGAGACTTGTACAGCAAAATGACTGTGGTCCATGGCCTTTATTTCATGTGAGCACCAGGGATGGAGCCAGAAGAAGCATGAGGAGTATCAAGAAGGATTGCAGAGCCCTGGGTGTGGTGGTAAGAGACTGGGGACTGCTGATAGTTTTTTCCTGGATGATCCTGGTCAAAGGGAAGTATCGAAGGACGGGCGACCTCTGACAAAGGGGAGAGAGAATGATGCATCTGACTCCATCTTATCAGAAGGCTAATTAATTACTTTATTATGCTATACTATATACATTGCATCTAAACTGAATCTGCCATGCACACACCCTTGCTCACAACTGCACAGAACTGCACTCGTGACAGTCCGACAGGCCCTGATAGGCCAAGGGAACAAAACATCCTCACGCTGTGTAAGCAATCTCCATATTGCATTCTACTTTGGCACAACACAGGCAGAGCAAGTGATAAGAATTGTGTTTTTCTTCTTCTCTGCTTGTCTCACAGCTTTTCTCTGTTCAGAGGGCACATGAATACTACAGGGAAGGGGTTTGAAAAGTCCGGTTGAAACTAGGCAGTCCACAAATCCTTACAGGACTAGTGCCACAGGCTGGGATTCAGATATTTAGAATACAGGACTTGCTTTGAAAAATCTGCTCTGCTGGAGACTGATGGGGTCCTTCTGTCAGAAAAGAAGAAAAGCCATTTTGGTTATAAGCTGGCCAACTTGGTGAGGAGGGCTTTAAACTGAAGTTGCTGGGGAAGGTGAAACTCAGTCCTTCCCACTCTTACCAGTTTGATACCAAGGCCAGCAACAGATGCCCAGAAGCTGGAGAGGGATCACAGTCACCAGAAGAACACCTGAAGAGCAGTACAAAGCTGCTCCAGCCACTAAATCAGCTTAAATGCCTCAGTGCAAATGCACACAGCATGGGGAATACAAGAGGAGACATGCACACACATGCAGCATCGCAAACTTATCAGGACCACAGAGATGGGGTGGGCTGGAGTGTCAGAATGGTGGGATGCAGGCTCTTTAGGAAGCACAGACAGCAGTGGGTCTTGTCAATGGCCAGCTGGAGTGCATGGAGCTCTGCCTGGGGATGGATGAACTCATGGATCAGGATCAAAGCAGAGAAAGGGACAGGTGACATTGCAGTGGGGCTCTGCTACAGGCCACCTGAGCAGGAAGAGCAAGTGGGTAAGATCATCTATAGATAGGAGTAGCCACACATCCAAGCAGGGTATTGGAACTGGATGATCTTTAAGTCTTCTTGCAACACAAATCTTTCTATGACTCCATTATTTTGTATTTATTGAAGATGTAGGTTTTGAACTCCAGGCCATGCTTTTTCTCTATTGGACCAACAAATCAAAGAAACATAACGAACTTACCAGTTCATATTGAAATTCCATTAAAATTATTCAACAGCCATTTATTTCTCCACAGTCATTCTCTTGTATGTTCAGTCAGGAAGGAGAAAAAAGATATATCTGATGTATAAATTTAATTATCTCATTTTAGGATAAGCTATAGAATTGAACTATTTTTGATAAAAATAAATAGGACTTCTATTGCAGGTGAGAGTTTTCAAAAGACACCTGCTGAGTTTCTGAGCATGTGTGTTATCTTCGGTATGATGACATGTTGTCTGAGGCTTAGATATTTTAAGTCAAATTAAGACATGATTTACAATTTACATCACTTTTTCCAAATAACCATGGAAAGTCCCCAGCTGTGAAAGTTTCACCAAAAAAAGCGATGAACTGATATTTGGCAAAAAGCTCTACAGACCATTAAAAAAATTAAACTCAAAAGAAGAGTGGGGGCAAGAATGTGTGGTTTAAAATGATTAACCAGCTTACACTGTCCCCTCCCTGTAATTCCGCAGTCCTGCTGCACAATCAGCTACATCCTGAAAAGAAACCTTACTTGGTAACGGTGTCATGTATACAGTGGGACCACGCCACACACCACAACCACGATGACACATGCTGGGCCTCATCCAGAGTGGCCTGGACGTGATGGAAAGACCGTGCTTGCCACCTAGTCATCTTAAGATGCACAGCACATGGCAGAGCAGCCATCACCCACAAGGGCCTCGGAAGACAGCTCCCATCTCTGCTCTTCTCACCCACGTCATGCTGAGTCAAAACTGCTGGCCATCCTCTGCAAGGCATCTGGTGTCCTTTCCTGGTGTCCAAAAGCTCCCAGCCCCTCAGAGCTAACACAAACAGAGCTCTAATTTGTGTATCAAGTGCAGACGTGTAGCATGATATGATGTGATTGAACCCATAACTGGGTAAGATTATGTGTCCTGAGGCTCCCTCCCATCCCTTCCCCTCATGAATGACCTGCCCCCAGGTATTATCCCAAAACACTCTTGACATCCCTTACCCATCACCATGAGATAAGAATATATGGTGTTGCTCCAGTAGGAAAACAGATATGGGATCAAAGCAAGCATTGCATCAAGCCCTGCAGATTAAAGTGTCTTTACTCCAACAGCCATACAAACCTCATGTACCTCCAAGGAATTATAGAGGCATCAAAAATTCAAGCAACAAAGTGAGCTGTGACTAGCTGAATGTGAAATATGAAAAAAATTCCTTAAAAGAGAGAAAGCAGGCAAAAATATTGTGGCAAGCTATTGCAACAAATGTGTCTGGCCTTGCTTTGAGCAATTTTGAGATGAAATTGTCAATGGTTTTCTTAGGTAACTTGCTCTTTTCTGGCCTTGTGGTAGGAGCACACCCTAGGAAAATGTGGTAAGAAGGAACAATTTTATCTTCATTATTCCAAAGACTTGCACAAGATAATTTATCTTGACAGCAACAAATTCTCAGGAAGAAACTACCACTCACTGATGCATCCTACTGCAGACACATCCCAGATGTCCAGTCCCCTCACAGCTGGAATAGCAGAAGACCTCTCTTAGGCAGAAGAATTTAGCCTAGGACATCACAGTGTCCTTTGTTTAACCTTTTAATGCTCTCTAGGCTCCTATCTGTTAGGTTCTGCTTATTACTGATTATCAGACAACTTCTAGATAGAAATGGTGTTTCTTTATGTTCAGTTTCTGCCAAATTTGGAACAGTATCTTAAGAAACCTGACCTCTCTGCAAAATGATGTGAATCCATTCCATGCTTAATGCTTCAAAATCCCCTACAGATTTTGAGAATGAAGAGTTTAAGTGTTTGTTGCCTTCAGGCCTGTAAATCTGTGAGCTTCATAAGCAGTTCATTTTGTGTGATGCTGCAATATTGCACCTTATCCCCTTTTTTGTGAAGAAGACCCTGTTTCCACCAGACACAGGAATGAGATGTTCTCACAACAGGTTTGCAAGCAAGTACTGATAAAAGTAATTAAAACGAAAGTGCTTCGAGGATGCAAAGGTCGCTAGGTAGGAGTGAGAGCAGGAGACAACATCAGGCTAAGTCAGAGGAAATGAAGAAATGGAAGCAGTCTGTGCAATGGAGGAAACATTGCATCATATCTCCAAGTGGCATCACTTGCGGTGGCAGGAGCAGCTTTGGGGGACTTTTTACCCTGCAGATCTGCTGGCAGGGGGATTGTGGTGACTGAGACCAGCTCAGACTCACACAAAACTCTACCCACGCACAAAGGTAGAAGTGGGTTTTCAAGTATGTCTTGCCCTTCTCAGAAATTACTATCACAAGTTTACTATCATTACTATCTACTATCATTACTTCTTAGGGGAAGATAATTTGAAATAATTTGAAACCTTCTTAGGCCACAAGTCCTCAATAGCTAATTACAGCTGAGACAACTCCGGAAGCATCTGGGCTACCAGAACCTGTATCTGTCACAAAACACATATGGATTTGCCTCAGAACGTACAGCCAAACACTGGACTCAGACAACTGAGTTCAGGGGTAATTTGAGCAGCAAAGAACTTCTACCTTTTTTTACCTTTATTATGCTAAATTGAGCTTAGAAGCTGTCTCAAAAAAATCTACTAGAAAATCATATCAGTAGGATCACGATTTCAGAATTGATGACTTTTGCTAATTTCAAGACCAGGCTCTGTCAAATCCTTGCTCTGCCACTTCATCCCTTCTCCCAGGCTTCAGAGCAGCTTTGCCAATGAAGCTTTACCCACCACCCAATACAAAACAGTCTACTGTGCAGTGCAGCTCCCAGGCTTCAGAGCAGCTTTGCTCACCCACCACCCAATACAAAACAGTCTACTGTGCAGTGCAGTGAGTGGTGCCATGGGTGTCACGAGCGTCATGGGTGAAGTGACACCTACAAACACATCCTGGCGACGCTGCTTGGCTCAGTTATGATCACACTCCTCCATCACTGCCCAGCTCCATTGACCTGCACAAGAAAAGAATGGGGTGGGACTGGACTCCAGATGTTGCTGCAAGGACAATTGCACAATCTCCAAACAGGAACTTCCCACATTTGAGTTGAACTGATCACTCAAACACGTTGAATGATCTAAATGTGTGCAAGGTGGGGACATCCCCTGGGTGTGCCTTAGAGGTTGTTTTTGGGTACAGGCTCATTAAGAGCCTGGAAACCACCGCTAGAGATGATACTGATGCCTTAAAGAACCTAGAAATGGAACAACACAGTTTTGAGATAATATTAGTCTGGGAGGCAATATAAAGACTGGTCTTTACTGGAGGCCTCCAAGGGCCAGATATGGAAAATGCCTAAATGCCCAAATGCCCACCCTGACACAGGGTGAATACAGATTGATAAGTTTAGCAAATTAGCATAATTGACAAAAATCACCAATTAGGAGCACAAGTAGTGAGGCAATTCCTCCTCAGTTCAGCCCCTTTCTAAATCCTTCCTCCTCAGATGGGAACTAAGCTTTGTTTAAGAAAATGTGTCTCAAAGAGCTGATTTCAACCTTGGTTCCCAGAAATAGCCAAGATAGGATAGGGATCTTGTACACCCGGGGCTTGGAGATCTGGAATGTGTTTTGTCTTTCTGCCTAGGGAAAAGGTAGGGAGAAACTACCAGCACAATAATAGGCTACAGTTACAAATATATGTCTAAAGAATATGGAGAATATATAAAAGCAAAATTAATTCTGGCAACATTACCACCATGGAGCTCAGCAACTCAGCAGCCAGCCAAGGCACTCAGCTGCAGTGCAGCACAAGGGCACCAGCAGCTGTGTGGGTAAAGCTACAAATTTATGTCACCCACCTGCCCCCCAGCAATGTTATTTTAATGTATTTTGAGGCAGTCAGATCTCTCTGGGCCTCCACTGATCCTCCTTCTTGTCCTCACAGGGAATTGAAGGAGAGTTTACATGATGAAGTTCTTCCCAGTGTGGGTGGTGAGGCCCTGGCACAAGTTGTCCAGTGAAGCTGTGGCTATTCCACTCCTGGAAGTGTTCAAGGCCAGGCTGAATGGGGCTTGGAGCAACCTAGCGTCCCTGACCATGGCAGAGGGGTTGGACTAAATGGTCTTTAATGTCTTTTCCAGCACAAACCATTCCATGATTCTATGAAATTCAACATTTTGCATAAAGCCCTGGAGTCAAGAGTGACTTTGAGAAAGGACAAAGAAAAATGTGTTGACTAGCAACCCCTAGACATTATTCCCATGCACCAGATAAGATTTGTCTTTTAGATTAAAAGACTGTGACATTTACAAATCACCATGTAGACTTCCTGATAAATAATTTTTAAGTGGAAATTCCCCAGCTATTCCAGACCAAAACCAAAAACTGCCAGAGAGAGAAAGAAGCTCATAAGACTCTACAAAGGTGGGATAAGACTAAAGGGTTGGAGAGAAGAAGTCAACCCTTCTAGGGTATGTAATGGTTCACACAGATACCTATGCTATTTGCTGTGAGACGCATGCAGCATTTATAAGGGAGAAAGCAAATGAAATGGTGCTAAGAAAAGAGATACATCAAGAGTAATCTTTTGTGCAAAAACAATCAGAAGCTTTGGTCTGTATTGTGGAGTGGGAGGCAGTTAGGCATAGACTTCAGTAAGTACCCAATACCCAGCTCTTAATGACCACAAGAATGCTGTATTGTTCACAGTTCCTACGTAAAATGGAAAAGAAAACTCCAGTATAACCAAGATTTTGGTAAATGCCAATGAACCTTGTGTTGTGCTGGTTTCCTGGCGCAGCAGAGGAAGCAACCAATCTGCTTAGTCATTAGTAGTTATTTCTATCCACATATCCTCATTGGATAACATGCAGGACAGTGCCATATTGATTGCATTTCTTGCAGACTGAGTCAGGAGGACTAATAACTCCACCAGTTTCCCTTGATGCTTTGCCACATTTTCTTCAGGAAAAACTTTGAGTCCCATGGACTGTACTGCTGTGAATCTGGGGAAAAAAAGGGAAAGAGCAACTACACAGAGAAACAAAAACCTAAAGCACTGAGATTGGACATGAATTAGAAATATTCATCATAGAATAACAACGGTTTGGCTTGGAAGGGACCTAAAAGATCTTTGGTTCTAAACTCCCTGCCAAGGGCAGGGACACCTTCCACTAGACCAGGTTGCTCCATGACCCACCCAACCTGCACTTGAACAATTCCAGGGATGGAGCAGCCACAGCTTCTCTGGACAACCTGTGCCAGCGCCTCACCACCCTCACAGCCAAAACATTTCTGCCCAATATCCCATCTACCCCTGCCGTCTGGCAGGGTGAAGCCACGCCCTCTTGTCCTGTCCCTCCATGCCATTGTCCAAAGTCCCACTCCAGCTCTCCTGCAGGCCCTTTAAGCACTGGCAAGGGCTTTGATGTCTTCCTAAAGCCATCTCTTCTCCAGGCTGAACACCCTCAGCTCTCCCACCCTGTCTCCAGAGCAGAGGGGCTCCAGCCCTCCAGACGCTCCACAAGGAGCATCCTTGTGGCCTCCTCTGGACTCACTTTGCATGGTTACTTACCCATTGGGCAAATTACATTGGTGTGCAGGGATAAAGGTATGATACATCACTGACTGTCTCCCTGTGCTGCTTAACAAGAACCTGAATCAATTTTTCCCCATTTATGTCATTGAAGCAGAACCAGCATTTCCTGACTGACCCAATACACTGATTAATATAGTGAACAGTCACATCTTGTCATTATTCCAGCCCACTTATGCCACTCAGTCTGAGCAGAAATTAATTTCCCCCCAGAAAAAAAAGGCCAATGACTTTTATTATTATTTAATTTCAGACTCTATAGAGCCCTTCGATTTCTATATGTGCGTCAATCCCCTCCAGCTGTGAATCTCAGCTAGTTCCCTGGCAAAGCAGCTTTTTTCCTGCCCAGCATTCCTTTGAGAGCACTACACTAAGGGAACAATCATCTTGCTATTATTCTTCAGCACCTTTGCCTTCACTCTGAATGTTAATGCAGACTAGAGGAGCCAGCTGGGGTGTTTTGTAGACTGAAGCTCCTGAGCAGATTCTCTCCACTACTGTAAAACAGGAAAGAACATAAACTCGGTATCATCACATAGACATCATCACAGATATTTTGAGTCCTCTTTGGGACTTCATGGGTTTTGGATAAAAAACCCATTCCCTTAGTTTGGGTGGGATTCAAGGGTGGTGTTAGAGGTGAGAGTGGATTAGGCATAAAAGAAATTATGGAGTTTATAAGATTTAGCCTAGGAGACAGTTTTGTGTCCTATATTGAAATTAATCCTGTAAAATATAAATAATGGAAATTTTGAAAGGTCAGAGGGGTGGGTTGCACTTGGTAACATCTGAGCTGGACCAGGAAACAAAGTTTGGGTTTAAATAAACAACTAAAACTATGGAGAGAGTCAGATACTGCAACTCTGAGGTCCTGACTGTGAGCTCAATGACACCCTCTTCTGCTACCAGACAGACTCAGTGGTGCCTTTAGACAGACATTAACTTAGACATATGGAGAGACATCTGCCAACCCTATTATGAAACTCAATAACTGGCTTCAAAGCCCCATATTCCTTGCCCCTCCCTACAAGTACAGTTTCTGTTAAATCACTGTGAAAACTATAGATGGGCTGAAGCCTTGGGAGGATTTTTAAACGTTCACTACTTTATTAGTTCTGCTTATCTTTCTCTTCTATGGTGACAGCTGAAGCAATCCCAGACTTTACAAACAAACTCACCTGTGTGATCTTCACCTGTGTTTAGTTAAAGACAGTGAGGTACAATATTTTCCACAATCACAGCCTTGTCAGGGGAGTCATACACCATGCGTCGTGCTGGAAATAACATTTAGTGCCCATTTAGTGCCCAGTGAAGCTGGTGAAAACTTAAAAATGTTGCAGCAAATAAGGAAAACAGCTCTTTATTTTTAGTTCTGCCAAAATCTCAGCTGAAGGTTTGTCAAGAGTTCACCAGTCCACCTTTCATTACAAACTTGCTGACTCTGAACTTATGTTGTTTGTTTGTTTGTTTGATTGATTTTCTTAAGTGTCTGATAATCCATATGAAAGACTGAAACAGTGTTACTGAACAAGTTTCAACTTTGCAAGGAGAAGCAGTAGAAAAACAAAACAAACAAAACAATCAAAACCTCTCAATAAATCTCCAGTTAAAATGTTTCATCTGAGCAGAGTACTGGCATCAGTTTCTGCTCAGGGCTGAAACTTTTTCCATCCCCCAGTGAGCCTTTGACCCAAAGTAGTTTTTGGCCAAGTACAGTTTCTTCAGGAAGGTCAAGCCCTTAACCTCCAGTCCTCCTTTTGCTGGCAGCCTGGAGCCTTAATATTTTGGGACAGATGCTCAGGTCTGTGGATCACTTGAAAAATAGGGGGACCTGTTTGCCTTTCTTGGAGTTAGTCTGAAAGATATTATTCAAAGCCCTTTTCTTCATGATGGATTTTTCCTTTTAGTTTTATATCAAAAGATCTGTTACCTATTTTTTTTCTGCTAGTGGAAGAAACCACAAATAATTTTTCTCCTCAAAACAAATGAACGAATGAACAAACAAATAAAACCAAACCAAAAAAACAAAAACAAAACAAAACAAAACAAAACAAAACAAAAAAACAAAAAAAACCCAAAAAAAACAAACAAAAAAAACCAAAAAAAAACCCAAAAAACTTCCACCAGTGGTTCTGTATGGGACACCTAAGAAAAGAGCATGTCATGTAACAACCACAAAATATTGAAAGTATTCAAAGCAAGTGAAAAGTCTCATAACCTTCATCCAGGAGACACTGGCTAACAATTTGTGCTATACAACTTGGCCTTTCACCCAGCTGCTGTCCTGTGCAGGTTATGGGTGCACCAAGATAGTGCTTCTAATAATCTCCTTGGGGACAAAGAGCAGAAGAATTTACAACCTGAAAGAAGCAGGGATCCAACAGAAGATTATACTTCTAAGTGTTAGTTAATGCCTGGATGCCCAAGCTTGCTCCTGAAATCCATGCCTGGAAAAGAGTGTGGAAGGAAATGGGATTTTTGGCAGAAGGTCACTTATTATGTGCATCCTGAAATGGTTAGAGCATGAAATGGGCATCGGGAAACAGCAAAACTGTAGGAACAGGCAGCATTTCTTGCTCCTAAATGCGTGTAGGAAGGAGACCAAGTTGCACACCTTCCTCTACTCTTCCTGTGCTGATTTCCTCAGCAAGAAAACCTGCATGCATGTGTGAGGAAGAAGATAAAGTACCTTCCAGCAGGGCCCTGGTTGAGGTGATTGTCCCCAGGTTTAGATACTTTGGTAGACAATCAACTCAGATGAAGTAAGGGATCCTCTGCATTTAATGTAGCTTTAGTTTCCTATTAAGTTTCTGAAATAAATGTATACCCTCAGCTTTTCAAGAATATCAGATTAATTTACAAGTGGTTTTTGTTTTCTTTCTTGAACTTGGGTACCCACATTCCAGCTGGTCTGTACCCAACACATGCATCTTACTCAGGTTTTGTGTCCTGTTTCTACTAAGACTAACAACAACTGTTCTACCAGAGGGTTGCTGGGGTGATACCAGAGATGTTGGGATTGCTTGGTCCTTGGGAAGACACTCTGGGAGGATCTTGGAATACCCAGCTGAGCACTCAAGCTATCCATGCATTGAAGCAGCAGTGCCTGAGAGGGCACACAGTGCTCCCATCTATGCCATGACACATGAGGCAGAAGCAGCAGCTTCCCAAGAGGTGAGTGTGCTTACAGAGCATTACAAGGCAGGTCTCAGGGCTTCTTGCCCACACCTGCCTGCCTGCCCAAGCACAGCAGCACAGACCCCTCTCCCAGCCAGACCCAGCAGAGAACACTGACACATCCTAGAATTAACAAGGTCAAAAGGAGAGCTGAGGAAGGGTCTGACTCCAGTTCTGGCATAGAAGATTCACTTGGGAGGAAGGGAAGAGTTCCAGATTCCTGATCTCTTCACAAATGTTCTGCTATTTTCTCTCAGTGTTTTGTCTGTATTCCCTTCAGCAATCACAACACAACACAGACTTTCCCACCCCAAAATAAGGTAAAAATTTCTGGTAGTTTTTGCCTGGAAATGTGGCTGAAGTAGCTACAAACAATTGATAACAACATAGACACAAAACAGACCCACTGTCCTACTATTAGTTGGCAAGAACTGTCTAGCAACTCAATCTAAACTGCTGCAAGGAGGGTGAGATGGGAAGGAAGCCTGAACACGTGTCACAGAGGAATTTATACCACAGGCTACGCTTCACACGTGATGTTTTTCCCCCACCTACTCACACAGTAGCTTTGTGACTTTAATCTGTTTATTTTTAGAAGGAAATATAAGTAGGTAAACACTCTGAGCTGATAGTGCTCTGAGCTGATATTTTAGGCAGGGAGGCTTAATTGTATTCCTGTGCTAATTGTTGTTAAGTTTCTGGGTATTATTGATTTTGGGCTTGCTCCCACACACTCCCACACTCCAGGTCAATAGGTTGTTTGGCTACTATCACAAACACTCCCTGCTACTACTGTACAAACTGCTCAGGGTGGGGCTTTCCACACCTCTCACATCCTCCTCCTGCTCTCTGCTAAAAAAGCTGGAGCATTGGAAGCTGCCAAATAGGTCTTTGGAGAGAATTCTCTTGTTTGTCTGCAGGATGAGTGGAGGAGAGACTATGGCCATGCAGGTTGTGAGAAATGATAATCACGTCTAAAAAATTAAAAAGGTTTATTAAAATCTTATCAAAAATACAACAGAAGACTGAATAGAGAAAATATTAGGGTGCCAGGAGCAAATGATTTTTTTCCCACCATGTGCTCACCCACACAGTGGAGGTTCCGCCTTTTAACACTCAGCCCCCACAAAGATCTGTCCATCAACTCCTTTGCTGTCCAGTGGTGGAATTCACTTCCTTAAATCTGGATTGGAGGTCAGGTGCTGCCATAGTAACAAGCTGACCCTCCCAAATGTCCTGATTACTCAGGTCACCCTCTGATAAAAACACAAGGGGATAAAACATAACTATATATAACCTTTTAATCATGAGAGTCAACCATCACATTACTCATCTATCACACAGGTTGCCCCTACACTACACTGGCAAAAGGCAGCCACGAAGAAGCTCAGATTGAGCTACAGGCTCTGCTGTTGCTCTGTTTTTGCTTCCTTTGCTGCAAGAAGTGATGAAATCAGCTATACCAGCATAGAAACTGGTTGCAAACTTTGCCCATCTTGCTGAACTGCTTGATGACTTACATCTCGCAGCCTCCAGCATGTCAGTAAAGATCCTCAGGGCTCAGGTTGTTGCCATAAATAAGAAACCCAGCCTGGCTCCATAAATCAGCCCCTGAGCTAACTGACAGGGGTTTCAACCCATAATGTCCTTCCTAAGGTACAAGCATTTCACTGGTTCAGGACCTGGGGGGTGTAAAGATCAGACCAATGAGCTGTCTAGACCTGTGAGTTTTGAACTGCCTATAAAAGTAAGCTCTGAACAATAAAACAGGCTGTTTGCTGATGACCAGCAGAGGTCTGTCGAGTGTGTCTGTCTCCAATGCTCGACCACTGTGGTAAGAAGCGATGAAATCAGCTACACCAGCATAGAGCAAAAGACATGACTTCTGTGGATTTTTAGTCTAACTGATAAACTTGGATTTGAATTAAGTAATAGAGGTTATAGACAGATAATCAGAAAATCTCTCTCCATATAAATAACATATAATCTAATAGCAAAAGACAGCTAGATTGAGCACAGCTTCCTCTGAGAAGCAGATAGTGTGGGGAAGGCCCTGGAAGAGGATGTTAGTTGGGTCTTAGTCTTCAGGCATCACCAGGAACATTGCAGGGAAGGGAGGAATTGTGCTAGAAGAGAATGATTTACCAATTAAAAGCTGCTGTCTGGGGAGAGAAGTTGCAGGGTCCTGTAGAGAACTGCTGAGCAAGGACACGAGATGAGCAGCAGCTTGGGATGTTGAACTGGCCCAAGGAAAGACACAGTGGTTGGTTAATTGCATGAGGAGGGTTGAAGACCAGAGGAAAGATTCTAGAAGATGCATTTTTCTATTTCTATACTATTAATTCTGCCCCAAGCGCCAACAGTCCAAGCAACTCAATCACAAATGGATTTTATCTTTGCACTACCCTGTGGAGAACGTAGATGGCCAAAGGCTTGGAGAGCCAAGGCGAAGAGCAAAGCAAGCGATTAGCCTGGGATCACAGAAATTCTGGTTATGTGAGCCCTTGTTAAGCCTCTTCACCAATAAAGCATGCTTTCCCCAAAGGAGGGAACTGATCAGCAACCTACTGGTGTTTATTTGAAAAAAGGCCTGAGGATGAGGAAAACACTAATCATAGAGTCATTAAGATTGGGAAAAAACCTCTAAGTTTATCGAGTACTCATTAAACCAGCACCACTGTGTTCACCACTAAACCATGTCCCCAGCTGCCATATAATGGAGAAGTGTCACACACGCAAAACCACAACCACATGGTTATGATAACATTTTTCCACTGGAAAAAGAAATGCATTATTATAAATGTGCCGAGCTGAGGCAGAGCTCACATTGCATCATACTGTTGGGTCTGCTCATGAGAGACAGGAGTCAGATGGGCCCTGATGAGAGGCAAGATATTGGTCCACTACAGCCATTCATGTGGGTTTTTTCCATAGGCTACATGAAAAGGACTCCTGCATACTTCTCAATTTGGAAGACACAGCTGGTCCACCTGGATTTCCCACCATCTGAACAGTTTGGTGAAGTTAACACATTTTCCCCAAAATAACAACACTTCCTTGTGGGTTTTAGGCTGGCAGTTCAGTACTGATATAAAACTGGTCATTGTTAGGTGATGTTCACATCATTCAGATACAGCATAGTCTTTCTTGCTTCAGCACAAGCCTTTTGTGCTTAGAAGTTCTATTACAAAAGCTCACCTGTAAAAGCAGGATATGGGAGATGCGTGAACAGCAGAATAAGAAATTAAATGCAGAAGCATAATTATTTTTATTCCATTTGACACATAGAATCATAGAATGATTTGGGTTGGAAGGCACATTAAAGATCATCTACTTGCATCCCATAGTGAAGAATTAATTCTCATAGTGAAAAACTCATATTTATAGTGTCATGGTACATGGCATAACCAAATTAAATAATTTGGGGGTTTTCTGGTATTAACTTGATTTTTTTGAGCTATTTATTTTGTCAAAAGATCAGGAAAAAGACTAGCCTGCCACCACACTCAAATTGCAACATAAAAACTGATTAGGCATTGTTCTTCACAGGAAACCATTTATAGCACGATGCAGTTTGGGCTGTTCTGGCTTAGGTTTGCTGTGACACATCTGCATAGGATTGTTTACACTCCTGGAAAACAAGAGACAGCTTACAGCATGGCTGGAGAAGCCTGGCTGCATTAATAGAGAGCTTAATGCAAGTGGCATCCAATAAATGCACCTGACCCTTTGTTTTGTCTTCTACGTCAATAATTGTGTGTATTTGAGGGGGACAGAGTGAAATTATATGTTGAATTTAAAATTCACGTACATTTTTCTGCCAGCAAAATCCTTCACCACTCATAAAAGAAAAACAGAAACGTACGACCTCATGAGCTCATGTTTCAAAAATGAAGCATCCAATTAAAAGAATCAGTCTTTTCCAAACAGCAGTCTTTCTTCACTTCCATTATAATCAAGCTCTATTATTTTGGCAAAACTATATACTTTTTTCATATGAAACAATGAATTCTGAGTAGCTGTACCTGAAAGCAAGCAGAAATTGAAGCTGTGGCAGAGAAACCCATGGAAATCCAGGGAAGATCAGGGACAATGGTTTTAAAAGAGGAGAATTTTAGATTAGAAACTCATTTCCCAGAGAGTGGTGAGGCCCTGACACAAGTTGTCCAGAGAAGCTGTGGCTGTCCCATCTGTGGAAGTGTTCAAGGCCAGACTGGATGGGGCTTGGAGCAACCTGGTCTAGTGGAATGCGTTCCCATGGCAGGGAGATTGGAATGAGATGCTTTCAAAGGTCCCTGCCAACCCAAGCCTTTCTATGGTTCTATGAAATCCAGAGTATAATTTGCCTTTAGTCTTGTTGTTTAACCTATCCACACTACTCATGGCCCTGAGCTACTCTTCGTCCTCAGTGCATTAGAAACTGCAGAGACTCCTTGCTTTTCTGCTAGACAAAGAAGCAGTATCCCACATAGTTCAGAAGGCACTGGTGTTACCTGAATAGTAATAAAACAGTAAATAATAGTAAGAGAAAACTAAATCTGTGTGCTAATATGAGACTATTATGTAAGGAAAAGGAAGTAGGAGGTTGAGCAGTCCCCCTGGTGACTCCTCTCTGGTGAGGAGAAGATGGACCAACACAAGGCACTAGCATTAAGAAGAAATGTTTCAAAATGTTTTTGAAAGAACAGAACAAATTTGAACACCCCACAATAGCAAAATGGGGACATTACAGCCACAAACTAAGAGAAGCAAGGCTGTAGCCAAGACACTGTGCACAGCATGAAACATGTTATGGACCTCTGTAGGCTGAGTTCCTGCCAAGCCAAACCAGAAGATAGCTACACTAAGCTCTCCCGAGCTGGAAAATGTATTTTGGTATCAATAAATTAAATGCAGAAATTAAGTACCAAAAAACTTTTTTGGTCATACTCCAACAGCAGCAATAGTGAATATTATTTTAAGTTGCCATTACAAAACACATCTGGGCAAGGGAAGCACAAATCAGATAGACAAGTCACACCAGAAAGACACACATCAGAATTCCAGAAGTGAGACTATTCTGTTTCATTGGGCTTCTTGCACTGGTTTGGTGGAAACTTGTGACTCTACAAGAAATATTATGATCAGTAGGACGGGTGGAATATTACAAAAAGAGGGTTCAAATCACAAACTTTGAATTTTCATAAAACATCAAGCCAAAAAGTTGAAACGTAAGTTAGAAACAGATCCTTAAGTCTGTAAGAGAAACAATCACCATTTTCCATAGGAATAAAATCCAAGCTGTCCAAGTGCATCCTGGTGTTTCCATTGCCTATTATACTCCAGGTTCATGAGGGAGCTCAAAAAATAATGCAGGAGCTGTCATTGCTTTAAGTTGTCATAAGATGCAGCAGCAAATGGTATGTCTGGCAATGGGGAATGTTTTTGTAGACTCATTTATTTGTGGAGGATTGTGTAGCACCCTGCCAAAAAAAAAAAAAGGTGAAGGATGAAAACGTGTTAGCTTCTTCACAGGAGACTCCACAGGTCCTTGGGGGTCATTATAGTGTCTGTCTTTGCTTCAGTACTGCTTAATTTCATCACATCCAGGACTCTTCACAAATCCCACAGGAGAGTCGTAATGATTGCAGGGTTGATGTCACCACATCTCTCAGGGGTGTGATTGACAACCTGAAGTTTGCAAGTTCATGTGCCATTTCACCTGCTGTGCTCACCAGGCTACAGAGGGCATTCTCTTTCTTCCTTCCTGCTTTTCAATGGCCCCATGAACTCCATTGACCTGTGCAGTAGCTCATGTGTCTCTCCAAAGAATTAGTGCATGTGTAACACAACATCAGCACCTTGATCTGTGTCATGTATTCAGAGTGCCACATGCCCTCCTCCAAATCAAAAACTGCACAATTGTTTAGGTTGGAAAAGATTATTGAGTCACGTTGTTATCCCAGCACTGCCGTATTCACCACCAAGCCACGTTCACATCTTTCAGACACTTCCAGGGATAGTGATTCCATCATTTCTGTAGGTAGCCTGTTCCAGTGTTCCATCCCACAGCAATCCTCAGTTCTGTGAGGCAGTCTCCATGGCATGGAAATCCAGATCTTCTTAGGCCTGTGTTGAGGAAGCTGTCTCATGCTTTTCTACAGTCATCCTAACTAACTAAAGAATTTATTGGCAATTTCCAAGGGGAACTTAATTTAGATTTGACCTAAGAACCTCCATTCCTTACATTACTACTGTCCTGCTAATCTCTAGGCTGTAGATTACTGCAATATGACCACAAAGTCCAGAAAGGAAAGGACAGAGAAAAAGCAAAAGGGAAATCATGAAGTCCTTTGGAAATCACACAAAGGACACCCTTTCTGCCTGAACCAAGATCAAGAATGTGATTTGTAATGAAAACGAACCTCACTCTCCTAAAAGAGTTGTTGGACAGGAAAAGTGATTTTCAGTAGCTTTAAGAATGAAGTTGGGTAATTTAAACTTTTTTCTCTAGGCGTGGAATGTAAGGAGAAAAGAGGTAATGGGGGGCATAGCCCACTGCAGTCAGGAACTTGGCAACTTTTTGAGTTCTTGTAAGTTTTGCAAACAAGGGTACCACTACTAAATCAACAATCTAGGTGCAAACTGTGGCTGTCTCACCATAACAGAAGCTGCAGCTCTCTGGAGGGGATTTTGGTAGTTCCCCTCCAGTTCTCCTGCTGGCATCTGTACACCATTGTTTCCCACATTCCATCTGTACATACCAAGTACACCCAAATAAAAAAACTTACCAGATCTTCCACCCAGCTTTTGCAATGGGACTAAAGCTCTGGGGCCAGAGTTGTTCTTGTGCCATCTGTACCTTGATTGAAAGAATTTAAAGGATCCAGGTTACATTTAAACTCTTCTACCCAGCTTTTGCAATGGGACTAAAGCTCTGGGGCCAGAGTTGTTCTTGTGCCATCTGTACCTTGATTGAAAGAATTTAAAGGATCCAGGTTACATTTACCCTCAAGTTTAAAGTTTGCAACCCTGTTCCTCAACTCGTTTATTTCAGCCTGAGGTTCCTATTTTATTTCCATACAATAACTTTCCATAAGGCATCTGTGCTAACCCTAACTAAAAGCAACCCCAAGCCCTGCACTACCTTCACAGTGGCTGATCAGACGAGGCAGTTGCTCACTGAGTCCACGTCCCACTATCAGTTAAACTTCATAGCAATTATTTATAATACAGCCATTTGATAACAATTACTAGTAGTAAAGCCTTATCCTGTGTTCTCTGTACTTAGCAAGCTCTGCTTTGCAGCATCTTCCTGGGTTAAGATGCTTTGGCAGATTTTTATTATGATTTTGGTCTCCTCAATTCTATTTATTACAGGAGAGCTCATGCATGCCTCAGGACAAACTCAGAGGGGAACACAATCTGCAACCAAATGAGTATGTGCATCTTCATAGAATGGCTCTATCAAGGCTCCACCATGACCAAAATCCCTGCTTCACAGGGAAGGCAGCCATCCAGTTCTCAAATCAGTAATTCTGGGCTTGGATGTGTCACATTTACATGGTGTATTTGAAAAAAAGGTGTAAATCAAGAGCTAAAACTGCGTTGTGGTCACCTATAGATCTATATTATATATTTTCATGCAAAAACTAAGGCTGCACAATGCTCAGTTACAGCTATTGCATCCACCTGCAGATTGATGCAATTAGAAAACATTTCCAAGCATTCCAATCTTCCTCTGTACACCTTTTTAATATTAAGAAATACTAGAAAATTACATCTGGTGACAGTGTTTTGTTAGTAGCCTGTGTCTCTGCAGTCCTGAAGTGGCTGCAGGGAGAACTGAACAAGCTGTAGTCTGGAGAGGAAAACAAATATCCCTATTTCTGGGAACACTGCAGCTACAACACTTTGTTCTCACTAAATTTTGCTTCTTCCCTGTAGTTTGTTCTCACGTTGTTGTGAACCTCTTCTCAATATAGTATTTTTATGTCACATCCAAAACAAACCAAGAGAAAAACCAGAAAACACAGCACATACTAGGAAAGAAGAAAAAAAATAATGCACAGGTGGTCACTGGAAAAGGTTGTTGAGTTTCTATCACTCTAGGTTTCCAAAAACCCCACAGGACATGGTCCCAAGCAGTCTGACCCTGCTTTGAGCAAGAGGGTTGGACCAGATAATCTCCAGAGCTTCCTGCCAACCTGTGATGTGTGGGCACTAAGAACTGTTAAGAACTCTTTGCTGTATGCAGATCTCGGGCAGCATCCTTAACAGTAAAAAAACCTGTGCAAAGAGACCTCCAGAGCCTTTAGCTGGCTTCTGGTAGAGCCTGACATGAAGGAAGTCACAAAGTACTGGAGATCTGTAATTCTCTGGGAAAGTTCCGGCTAAGAGCTGTGACAAGCTGATTTATTTTTTTTTTTTACCATAAAAGACAATTTCTGAACAGTGTTTGCTCTAATAAGTAATGGCTAAGTGACAAGCTGATTTATTTTTTTTTTTACCATAAAAGACAATTTCTGAACAGTGTTTGCTCTAATAAGTAATACATTAGGCTCTTACAAGTAAGAATTATCGAAGTTTTAGTAAAAGTATCATCAAAAAGGATTCATGCTAGGTAGTTTGGGCATTCAAGTGACAAAATTAGATAATCATGGTTCCTTCCTTCCAAGCCAAACCATTCTATGGAGTCTAAAACCCATATGTAGTCCATAAGAGACTGGCTGATATGCCTGCCACTCTCTGAAGGGTTCATTAATAGCCCAAAAAGCCCCTGGTCCTGATCACCCACTCCCAGCTGGGTGGCAAGAGTAGGCTTTGTAAATTAATTTCATAATGGCTACAGAAAACAGGATCACCAGGATCACAGAAAACTTCAAAACTGCTAAAAACCTTACTGAGTGGGAAAGCTAATGAAAACACCAAGAAACCTAAAAAACTCCAACCAAAAAACCAACCAACCAACAAAACAACAAAAACCACAAACAAACAAAACCAAACCAAAACAACTAAAATCATAGGAAGTTTTAAGTAGGACCAGGTCTGGAGTATTGGACATTTCTAACAGTTATCACAGAATCACAGAATGGTTTGAGCTAGAAAGGACCTTATAAATCATCCTGTTTCATCATGCCTGTGGGGGCAGTCCTGGGCTTCAAAAATGGTGTAAGACCATTTGATTACTCTTCAGTCCACAGTGCTTGAAAACTTATCTTTTCTGTACCAAATAATTCGAAGGCCCTTTTTCTCTAGAATTAATTAGCAGGTTCCCAGGTACTGATTTTCCTATTTTAACACTTCAGCAACATTTCACCAAAGTTCAGTGAAAACACCAAACCAATCCAAGATGATTAACTACCTCTGCATGCCAGTCATAGCTCTACATGCCTCAAGGTACCACCAAGTTCTCTTTTTTTTCACAGTTTAAATCCTTAGCATACTAATCCTACTCTCAGTTGCCAGTATTGGAAATACCAGGCCACTAGATTTCAAACTGCAGCATCTGTGCAAAGACTGAAAATGATAAAAAATACTATACCCCTTGTCAATCTCAGTTCTTACAACTGATTTTTTTTTTTCAAAGCTTTTTTTCCTGTCAGAGTGTCAAGGTCCTGACACAGGTTGCCCAGAGCAGTGGCTGCCCCATCCCTGGAAGCGTTCAAGGCCAGGCTGGACAGGACTTGAAGCAACCTAGTGGAAGGTGTCCCTGCCCATGACTGGAGAGTTGAACTGGATGAGTCTTAAGATCCATTCCAATCCAAATAATTTGATGGTGATACTCTGCCTCTATAGCAGACTGAAATGCCCCAACAACAATTTCTTCTTGCAAAGGAACCCACAAATACCTAAGAGGTACTAAAGGTACCTCTCCCCTAACTTTCTCTTTGATAAGCCATATTAAGCTCTAAATTTATCGTAAGGTAAGTGTTTATTTTCTGCTGGAAGAAAAGAAGATTGAAAGATTCTCAGGACAGACTTTGAGTAGGGGAAAAAACTCAGTTCCACAGTTTGGATGGAAACCATGCACAGGCTGTTAGTAAACATTCTTCATGGCTTACATCAAAACTTAGGAAAAGAGCCAACCATAGACACACAGGTGCTAAAGATACTTTTTTTCCAATACATACAAACTCCAAAGCAGTATTTTTCTAGTTCATTATCCTAAATTATGATCAGTTTTCTTTGGATTCAATGTTGCCAAGCTGAAATCATTGGCCTTTGTGGGGATGCACAACCACCTTCACCTGTGAAATCGTAAGACTTCAGAAACAATTTCTGCATTAGAAACAAAAGCATATAGTCTTATTTCAAAACTTTTGATTTTTAGGTTTTAGATAGGGAGTTTTGTTTGTTTGTTGCTTTGTTTTGGTTTGGTTTTTTTAAATCCCATTAACTGAGTAATTTATTCTGTTCAAAGGGCCCTAAGGGCCCTTCTTCTATTTTGCTCTGAAATTTCAAAAGCTCAGGGCTTTGTTTTGTAAGTCAGAGAAATATTGAGACTGAAAATACACTCAGCACAATGGTCTAACCTTTCCAGAAAACATGCAGTCTGCTGTGATTCCCTGCATTTTTAAAGGACACATAAATTCCCCCTAGTTTCAGTACTTCCTCTAACTTCAGTTCACTTTCTCAGCATCCTTTTTTGAAAATTCATGTGTGTTGCTGCAGCACCACAGCACGTCCATTAAACTGCTCAATTCAAAGCAACTCATTAGTGCCATTTCACTTGCTCTTCAATTTATCCAGTTTTCTGATAAGAGAGATACAAGCCTATTGCCTGCTAATTCCCAGTAGCAAAAATTATCACCTACTCCTTCTTCCATTGCAAGAAAGGACATCAAATTAACTTCAGGAATGAAGATGCAGCTTATGAGGGACAGGGGATATGCAAGTATTGTTTTACATACTGAAGTTTTATTTTTAGCAGTTTGATGATATTTATAGGGCTGTGAGACGTGGATACATGGCTGCAGGGGGATGAAGTATCCCAAGGGCTGGTAGTAAAAAAGTTGCACATCTGCCAGGCAAGACAAAATAACAGGCAGTGATGCCTGGAGTTCATGCGAAGGAGACAAGTCCAAATGCTCCAAGCACCTTATCTTAGTGTCATTATAAAAAAAATCATGTTCAAAAAACTCCAACTGTATCTACCCTACATTTTAGGTCACCTTGTCTATTTCTTATTTGTAAAGGTATTCATATGATGAAGTGCTGAAATACACAAATTCAATAAAAGAATCTGAAGAACAAGTTGAAATTTGGGAAAGCCGTAAGAGAAGAATGTCAAGAATGAACACACTGATTACCAAAGTTCCTTCTTCTAAATTTCTCACATCACCTCGAGACATCCCCACCACATGCTTCAACTTGCCAACCTTAAATCAATCCCTTCTCACAGAAACATGAAAAGCTTTCAGATGTTAAACAATTTGCTGTCTTCAAAGAACTGTCAAATAGTCCACTGTAATTGTCCATACCTTTGCTCCAGTCATCACTAAAGAGGCAAACAGAAGTCTTACATAAAACATGAGAATAAACTGGACCAGAACTCAACAATATAGTGAATCTATTAGGTGCTGAATTCACCTTACACTATTTCTTGGTATCTATTTTTGGCTGGGGAGAGCATATACCTTCACCTAAAACTGAAACTGTAACTTAGGGCAATGTTCTTAGTCATAAGTGCTTAAGAAAAGTCTTCTCTCTCTCTTATATTCTCATGGCCTTCCAGTCCTACATATACCAGGGACACTCAAAGCACTGCAAAAGCCCAGGTGACAATGAAAATTTGATACAAGCCAGAAGAACTGTGTGTGTCACCTGCTTTGGACCCTTCACAACTGGGTATGGAAATACAGACCATTCCTTATGCTGACTTATGCAAAGACTGTCCACTGCCAATAACATCACTATTAAGCCACTTTTTGTCATCCTGTAGCAATGTGGAACTTTCACAACTTAAAGCATAACTTCTTCACTTTTGATTGCTGTGGTTTCATTAAAACAAGAGTAAAATCTCCCAAATAGCTATCAAAACCTTAACTACCTAAAATGACATACTGGCAGGGTAATTATTTAACTAAATAAAGAAATGTGGAATGTTTCATTTATAACATCTTATTCTCCTCAATCCTGAGCACTAAGGACATCAGAATCCAAACCAATACTGTTTTCAATACAAAGGTAATACAAAAATAATTCGTTTCATAACCCACTATTCCAGTATTTGCACGTCAAATTTACCAGGCCGTTTCTCCACAATTATACTCTACACTATTTTAGAACTAATGTTGATGGAAAAAGAAGACAGAAGGAAAAAAGAAGTTTATGAAGATCCTCGTGACTTAGTTTATAAGACAACTGACATTAGAGAAAACCAAGAGCCCCCTCTAGGGGTTACTGCAAGTTCTAACATAGGTGGATTCAGAACAGGTTATAGTTAATGGTTTTTAGGGTTTGTATTTTTCAGTTTGAGTTACTCCAATTGAAATTTAACCTTAACTACAATATCAACAGTAAAGTGACAGTTTAAAAAGAAAAGACTGACTCAAAAAACTGTATTAGACTTTGGATGAAACCTACTTACAGTACTTCAGCACCAAAACGTGGGCAGTTAGGCTTATACATTTATATACAATTAAATGATGTCAAAGTCATAAAATGCTTAGTTATTTATAATGAAATCTATACAAAACAGTTAAAAACATGGTTTTATATACATTTTGGAAAAAAAAAAGTATTGTCTCAATTACCAGAATGTATTAAAACTGGTTCTCTTGTCCCATCTGAACCCAAACCGCCCTCTGTGACATGTAACTACCACAAAACCCCAATGTATTGCTTCAACAAGCCAAGGCATAAGGCTATATTTGGAAACCCACCATTGTATACCCATTTAAGCTTTTAAACTCCCCAAATGGTCAATTTTAAAAACAGCATGTAAGAGTAAAATATAGATTTTTAGAAGTCTTAGCTCCCTTCTAAATTCTCAAGTTCAACTTGGAAAGATGTTGAACTATTTATCCCCAGTTTTGAAAAACTGATTAGTAGCAAAATGTACTTCCTTCTCCCTGGTTTGTACTAGAATTAATACAACTGCCTGTTTCACAGGAACTTTTTCCAACAACTTGTCTCACTTTAAATTTCGTATTTAAATAAATAATCAGAGGTTAACTAGAGTAGATGAGCATTTTGTATGCTTATGGCAGAAAGAAATGCCTCATCTACTATGACCCTACTTCTTGCAAAGCATGAAAACAAAACTCCACTAGCAAATCCACTTTGCTACCAGTTAGCAGTTTTGCTTATTTCCAAACATTCACCAATAAGAATTTTAAAAAAAGTATTTTAAGCTTCTGAAAAAAAATTTTTAAGTGAGCAGGTGTGCAAGAAAGCCAACCAATTCCAATATTCCTGGGGCTTTTCCAGCACTGTCAGACACATTTTTTCTCTCACATGCTATTTGAAAAGAAAAATATTTATTATATGTTTTCTTTTTTAATGGTGTTTTGCTCAACAGCTAAAAAGACACAGCAAAATAATGATCCCTTTTCACTTAAAGATGTTTCAGTATCTGGGCAAGGGCTCCAATAGCACAAGCTCTAGAATTCATTACAGATTTGTTTTTGAACTGGAGTACATTCCACTGTCACAGGTTTACTAAATCTTGGTACCTACATCTTCTTTTTTTCCAAAACAATTTTTAAGATTCAGCTTTTGCAATACTGTCTTGTTAAAACCTACTGAGGCTTCAAGAGTCCAATGAACAATTCTAATAGGCAAAGTGCTCTAAGACATCACAATAGAAGGGCATCTTGGATGCTCAAAATCCCAAGGTATTTTAAAGTACACTCCAGTGTCTCTATTCCTTAGGATTGTTCAACAGAACTTTGAGAGGGGCTGGGCTCAGTGCCATCCTCAGTGCTACTGTCCACATCTTGCTCCATTGCTGTCTCCTCATCATCGAGGCGCTGACTGGTGAAGTTGTTGAGCTCCAGGAGTCCGCTGGGTTCCACCACCACATTGGAGCTGGAGTGACAAGGGATGGGATAGTGAGGGATAGTCTGAAAGAAAGAAAATATTTAAGTTCAATGAACAATATTGAAGGTAAAGGCATCTGTGCGAGCACAGATTTGTGGAAAAGGGATTATTTGGTTTCCAAGGGCAATTTTCCCCAACTGAGGCTTCAAAGCAGCCTTTCACTGGATTGGGTTTTGAAAGGTAAAATTTGAATAATCTTGCTCTGCAGGTCTTTGATCTTCCCTAAAGGTCTGTGACAGCATAACAAATGCCCATCATCCACCATTCTGCAAACCCAAACAGAGATAATATTTTCTTCAGCCTGATCTTTTTTAGACAAGACATGGTGACGTGGTGATAAAAGAATAACCTGAGTTAAAATGACTCACAAGGACCATAGAGTCCAACTCCTGGCCTTGCACAGGACAACACCAAGAATCCCACCAGGCAGTGCATTGTCCAAGCACTCCAGGAGGATTCTGTTTTTTGTATACAACAGAGTTCAAGCTGTGGCCCTGCTCAGAGCTGCAGCTCAGAGGCTGAGGAAACACAATTGCTATTTATTTCTAAGATTATTATGGTTATTATGTTAGTTATTTTTAGTTGTACTTTCATAGGTTAAAAAGCTAAATCTCTGACTTGATACAACTGAAATTCTGGGCATTATTTGACTTTTGAAACAGCTCATAGCATGCCACAATGATAAATAGCATCAATTCTCAAAAGATACAGGTTTGAAGTAAAACAGAAATCTTTGTCTATATAAAGAAGACTAAAAGTGAATACAGAACTGGTAATTTCTACGAAAGAGAAGTTAGCCCCAGTAAAGACTTCACTAAGTATCACAAAAATTTGAAATCTCTATACACAAACTGTTTCCCACATCAGAAGTATTTTCACTGTAACACAACCATGATACATATTAAATCAATTTCAATTGTCAACAAAGATTCACATTATACCAGTTGGAAGACTTCTATACCTCCTCAGTTGACATTCTGACAACTTATTACAACATAAACCATCATATTTAAGGCAGCAGAATCAATGAAAATATCAAGCATAGCAGTTAGGAAATGATTCAAAGCATTTAGGCTAAAGATCAATAGCAATTTTATCTCAGAAGTGGTCTTACCCTAAGTGAAGTTAAAAAGTTTTCTTCTGATTTCAGACCTTATTTGCTGAACCCTTCCAGTAAGCAAACCCTACAATGTCATTAATTTTACACTCAGAAGCAACTTTAATAGATAATATAAAAGATTCTAGCACATAACTCCATATTAAGTGTTGAAGCAGTTTTAAGCGTTGCAAATGAAAGTACTTCATAAAATGAGTTTGGTTGTTTTCTTAAGAGAAGGAAGACACTGGAGACAGAGTAAATGATACACAGTACTAGAGAAACCTGAGCCAAATGAAGAAGAATTACACTTCAATATAGCAATTGATTACAAGCTAAGAGTAGAAACAGAACCAAAACCTGGGAATAAACCCCCAAGTACTCAATCATTCAGTAACTATCATCGTATCAGACACGTGTTTGCTGTGCTCAATCTTTGCCTTATTTGCTCAGTCTTCTCTTACCTGGACAACAATTTCTGATGAGCTCTCTTCAGCTTTCTTTTGTGATATATTCTGAATGTGTATAAACTGGTTTGTTGTAGGTATTCCTTGTGCATCGAGTTTCCTCTCTGTTAAAGTAGGACCAACAGCAGGAGGACTTGAGCTGGATTCTGTGTGTGTCTGTTGCTGGGGGATGGAAGGTGCCGTCATCCCTACTGCAGCCACCCTCGGGCCCTGGGTACAAGGTGACGACTCTGCTTCACTAGCAGCTTTACTAGTGGACGTGGCCTTGTTTGGGGGATCCACTATCGTGTGCTCTATGTTTGCATCAATCTGAGCTTCCACCATAGACACTCTCAATATATCTGCTACTGATGTCTCCGTGGGTGCCTGCATGGGAAATAGGCTGGTAACCAGCAATGCCAGTTTGGGCACAGAACTGCCACCTGCTACCTTTGAAACAAAAGGAGGCTCATGCCCCTCAAAAGTTATCTCTGTAACAGTGGATCCTTGCATTACAGTTAGATGTTGCACCTGAAAATCAAATTTTTGTTGTGCATATTACAGTTAATATATTTTTTATTGAAATCCTCATCAATATTTCCAAGGACAAAATGGCACAAACATACTTGCTATTAGGAAGACAATTGAAACTCAGTGTTTTAACAAAGGAATTAGCAATGATAGGGCAACAGTTAATTGAAGCCTGGGGAAAAGCAGCTTTTTAGGCTGCTAGATAAGGATTGTAGCAGTATAATACCACAGCAGCGTAATTTTCCTTTGGGATTTACAGCCCTCTGGTATGTTTGCTAGTTTTCACATCTATTCCTGAAAGGGCCAAAAAAATTGTACTTTTCTGGAGTTAGTTAAAATACATTTTTTTCCCATGTTCCTCAGTCTCTGCCTTTTTCCCTCCCAAGGAAAATCAAAATACTCCTGTACATGAAAGCCAGATAACTTCAGGAAGATGTAAACTACAAAGGAAGAGGAACAATGGAGAGCCTTAGGAGACTGCAGTGTATTCATATTTATTTCTACAGAAATAAAAAGTGCTACGGGAATGGAAATTACACGTGTCATTGTCTAAAAATTAAAAGAAAATAACTAGGGACAAATTCCATGCACCAATGGTGGCTGAAATTATAAAAACTGTCCAACAAAACATGTTTGTGAGCTCTATGGATTTTCCCCTATAACATGTGCTTCTCTCTCCTAGTGTCAACCTTCTGCTGGGGTAATTACTACCAGCAGAATGAGGGATTCTCTCTTGCCAGGACAAAACACTGCTACAGCGACAGGGTCGGTGTTTTATTTTTTTTCCTTGAACAGCGACGTGTATTTTGCATGCTATCAATATTCCGTTACCTGGCTTGCTGGCTGTTTCTCTGAAGAGGCAGGTAGCTGCATTTGACTCTGGGGGGGCTGGGGTTGCACGTAGATTTTTTGTGTCGTTGGTGCCTGTTGCAGTTTGGGCAGCTGCTGCGTGGTTTTTACTGCAAGCACCTGTACTACAGTTTGCTGTGGCTGTGCCACTAAGGTAGGGAGTTGCCTTTCTTTGGCCATCATATGATGTGGGGGGTGCTGTGCATCTGGTTTGGTCTGTGCTTGCTCTTGCTGCAGGGGGGTTAGCTTTTGATGCCTTATGGAAAGTTGGGGCATTTGTGGGAGTTTGTGCTGGATTTGATCAGCCTGCAGGTGGATTGTCTGCTTCTGCTTAGTCTGGAAACACTGCAGAGTTTTCACTTGCAGTTGAGTCTGTTCCAGCTGCGGCTGACTCAGTTTCTGCTGCTTTTGTGCCTGCGATTGCGTCAGGGCAGATCTGTAAAACAGGCCAGTCTGAGGATCTAAGGTGTCCATCTCTTCCACTTCTCCCTCCTCAGTTCCAAGTTGTTCACTGTGTTTGGTAAACGCAGTGTGACTGCTTAAGGCCTTAAGAAGAAGAAGAATTTAGAGCAAGTTAGTAAAGAGAAATATAAGAATACACAATCTAGAAACATTTTTTAATGTTTCAAATTGACTACTTTAACTTTTTTTACCATTCCAGACACCCAATGCATGTACAAAAAGATACTCATGCATTTCACAATATATAAGCAATCAAGATCTATTATTATGATGTTAAACTGTAGTACATCTCTATGTGAGAATATGAGCTTCACAACTAACCCTCCAAGGGATTATGTAGATCTCACTTGTGTCAGACTGAGGCTCAAAGCCCCCTCAGGTTGCCTGGCAGTTGGATATGAAGCAGTAGAGAGTAGCAGGTGGCTGAGCCAGGAGCTCCTCATTCAAGCCAGAGTCTCTCTGCACAATATTTTTTTTATTCTGCCTCTAGAAAGCCTAATCATCTTCTCTAGGGTTCCTTCTATAGGGCCCCATTTAACTACAGGCTGTCCTATTATAGCACAGATCCTCTCTTCTTCTTCCTTTCCCAAAATTGCATTGCAGTTTTTCTTGGGCATTACATAAACATTTGACTTCTTGAGGGAACGAGCAACCTATGCTTTGTAAACCAAAATGTATACATGCACTGAAAAATGGTGTTAGCAAGATCAAACAGCCTAATACACCTGTAAAAACATACTGCCTGACATGAGTTTGTAACTCTAATGCAGTACTGTTCTGGGCTGCAGCTGAAGTTCCCACAAGTTAAAGCACTGCAGAGTTGAGCAGGTCCTGATCAAAGTCATTCAAGTGGCTTCAGCAAGACTTCACCACAAGCTGCACTTCTTGTTTGAATAGTTTGGAATCCCCACAGTCCTGATCTAAATATGATCTGAGTTTTTGATTCAGAGACGGTTTCCTATTCACAAACTAAAGACATCAAATGAAAAAGATACCGTGCGCTCTGTGTACTGACCAGATTCCATTTCACCCCTCTTCCCCCTACACTACCACCAATATAACCTAATGAGGTCAGGACACTGCAATACTACAACCACCCTCACCATCAAAACACAGTCACAGAATGGTTTGGCTTGGAAAAGACCTTAATGACCATCTAGTCCAACCCCCCTGCCATGGGCAGGGACACGTTCCACTAGACCAGGTTGCTCCAAGTCCTGTCCAACTTGGCCCTGAACACTTCCAGGGATGTGGCATCCACAACCTCCCTAAGCAGTCCATACCAGTGCCTCACTACCCCTACAGTAAAGAATTTATTTCTAATATTTAATCTAAACCTCCTCTCCTTTGGCTATTGAAGTGATATTAAAATCATTTATTTGCCTGTATGCTGAACATTTTTGGTGGCAGCACCATGATACATACATTCAGAATAAGCCCTGCTCCTATGTAATTTAAATGACCTACTGCTGTTTATAGACTTCTGGGAAAAGAAAGGATCCAACCTGCTGCATGATATGGGTAATGGCGCCAGTGGAGGATGCAGGAATAGATTTCACCACAACAGAAGTCTGCGTTGCTGTCTGTGACTGAGCCACGTGCTGCACCAGAGTCCTCTGGGGCTGAGATGACTGGTGGGGCTGGGACCGATGACTGACTGAAAGTAAAGAGGTCAGTGGCACTTCTCCAGAACTAACTGCAGGAACTTCAACTGTTTGTTTTGCAGTTAAGCTTCAACTGAAAGCATACATGAGTGAAAAAGATCTAAGCATGGAAAATGTCTTTCACTGTGTGCTAGTGTCAACCTTAATGAAGTATTCTGAAAAACCTCTTAAAGAAGCAACTCTGAGGTTTTGCTTTTGTCTGTTTCCTAAGTAACCACACGTGGTCCAAACCTCCTCTGGCCACCCTTTCCCAATACACCAATTTTGCAAGCAGAGTTTATACTTGATGTTCACCTGGGTTCTTCATACAGCACTAGAATATTGCTGTAGAACACAAGTTATTATGTGGTTTTTACACTGTTAAAAGCATGTCCACAATTGACTGCAATTAAGAACAGTAAACCTTGGTCACCAGGTTTCTACCACTGATAAACTGCACACAATACTCCTCAGAGCATAAGCTAAATTTGAAAGATTAGCAAGATTAGATTAGCAAAATAAGACAAATTAGAAAATGTTTGAGTATTATTAAAGCAAGTGAGGCTGATCAGAAATTATAGATCAAAAAATGTAGACCTTGTTATGGGTCTATGTCACTTTTGAGAACAGATCTAGCTTGAGTTACAGTTATAGTGATAGTCCTGTAATTAAACAGTGGATTGATAGAAAAATAATGTGCTACTAAGAAAAAAAAAGTTTCTATATTCCAGTCACTGGTAAGATATGAATACAAATCTCTTTATGTCTGTCCATACAAACATGCAAATATTTGTGTAACCTAATTTCTTAGTTACTAAGTATTTAATCACCGAAGGAGAAAAAGCAAAGTTTAAATTCAGTTGTAACAAAACTTAAAATTAAAAAGTTTCTAGTGACCTTCCTGAGAGGTCTTCTTTCTTTTTTAAAGAAAGGTCAGATCTTTAATTGATATGGTAATTTTACTTTCTCACTCCAAGAAAGTTAGTTTACATCAATACTGGCCTGCATGCTGTGCCAGATTTATCCTGGATATCTCCCAACAATTCCTATACAATTGAAAACTTAATTGAAAAATAAAGTTTCTAACCTATATGGTTGTGTAGATATTCTTCCGAATGTGACCCAATACAGTGCTGTCTTCCTGAGTCTGCAGACAGACAAAAAACGGTGACACTAAGATGTGTGAATTGCTCCCTTCATCTCATGAGGAAGCACACTCTGAATCCCAGCTCCCAAGTATCTAATCATTTGGTCCAGGCGCATGCAGGACATTTCACAACAGACTATAGATTCTTTACTATCTTCCTGCTGAATTTTTAGCAGAAAATATAGTTATGTGGGTTGCTGATAAATTCAGAGAAGCATGAATCAAACCAAAAAGAAACTCAGTTACTTGCATTCCTTGGCAATGTTCAGAGAAACTGGGAGAAGGGACAAAAATCTAAGTGCAAAATAACCAGTTTAGTGCTGCAGCAGAACCTGCTGCTGCCAACCACAGGAGTCTGCACTTTTCTGGAAGATTCCCACATTTCAAATCAATGTTTACAGAAATCCTAATATTTAAAATAGTATCTCCATATCTCCAGGAAAATTTTAGCCATTGTACTTTGAATGGTTTCTAAGCTACAGAAAAGAACTGAAGTCTACAAAGACACTGACTGTAATTTTCCATCCTCCCTGCAAAAGGCCCTCTTGTACATCGACTTGCACAGCAAGACCCATCAAAAACTAGAACCTTGAAGAGAAGCTCAATGCACAATATCTCGTGTCAGTGAAGATATTTGACTGCTAATTCAAAAGCACTTTAACACCATTTATTGTACTTTGGAGTTTGTTCTAAAAGAGATCCAAGGGAGCACGATTCAAATATTTTAAATTGAAGCCAGATACAGTAAGTGCTATTTAAAAGAAAAATAATAACATCCCCCCAGCCCAAATTTTACACAACTTAAATTCAGGTCATTCAAGGAATGGGAGCAAAGGGAGGAGGTACAGAACAAAATGAAAATATCAGATTAGACATTTAGCACATCATGGAGCTACAGATATGTGGTAATACAGTTTAATACAATTAAGTTTTATTTCTCTTTTCCAGTGTAGACTTTCAACGTGTTTTTGCTTTCATTTTCCAAATAATATAGAGACCAACAATATGGGTTTAAGAAATTAAAATGGAAAACAGGTGATGTGATCCTTTCATGTCTCTGTGGGAAGTGGCCCATACCTAGTGTTCTGGGGTAGTAGGGAACATCAGAGAGACAAGAGAAAGGAGTTACACAAAATGGATGTCCAAATAGGAGTAAAGAATTTAAAGAGATGAATTTGAGTAACTTATACATTTTAGAAAGGCATATTTATTAGTTCAAGGCTTTCTATAAAATGAAGAAACTGGGGCTACATTACCGTGCTAAATGCACACCTGGCTTTACTCAGGACTAAATGGATTTTAACAAAATTCCATGTCTGACTTCTTTCAGTATGTACAAAAACTAGGCTAGAGTTCCTCCAGCTTCGTTTTCTACTTTCTTTTACTAGACATTTTCCTTTAAGGGTGGTGGGACAGTCTGTCTTCGACATCCAGGGAATGGAACATCTCTTCAATCTACTATCCTGAAGCAACCACTCTGTTTCAGTTAGAAACATTTTCCCTTATAGCCCAGCAAGGCAGATGCAATCTCTGTCCCCTGCATAGGGTCTCAGAAGTGGAAGAAAAACTTCATTTCCTCTACAGAAAATTACAGCAAAAACACAAAAGTAAAACCTATTGTAAGAAAACTGCAAAATTAAGTCCTCAGACTTCAACTGCAAAGCCACCCTCACACTAACCTTAGACACTTACCAGTTGTGATATATTCAGCCACTAGTTCTGACTCTACAACAGCAATTGAAGGACTTTCTGGAGAATGCCTCTTTTCTTGAGTCATCTGGATTGGAACAGCCATTTGGCTCAAGTCAATGGTAGGCTGCCTTGGCTTTGATTCCAACTTTTCCTTCACTACTTTAGAAGAAAGACAAAGCATAAAATCAACCTCTGATATATAAACATTCATAATGAAATAAATCTACAATATAGATGTACCAGTTTAATTAAATATAGTGAACATTGTAGATGCAAACAAACTGATACAGGATGAAAAAGACGAATCAAGTTGATTCAAGGTAAGTGCTTTTCAACTACAAAACTTATTACAAAAGCCCGCTTAAACAAAAAATAACCTCTGAAGTTATCCTAAACAATCTCACGGGTTTTCAGACCTGTTGTCTGCTGAAGTTCCAGCAAAGCTTTTATTGTGGAAGTAGCTGACTGAGATTCGCTGGATACGTCCTGGTAAATTATTGTAGGGTTTGTGTCCACAGGAATTTCATGTTCTGACCAATCTTGACTTCTTGAAGCAATCACATGGACTACAGGCTGAGAATCTGTTTGCAAAAAACCAAAGGCACATAATAAAATCATGGAATGGTTTGGGTTGGAAGAAACTTGAAAGCTCATCTCATTCCAACCCCCTGCCAAGGGCAGGGACACCTTTCACTAGGCCAGGTTACTCCAAGCTGTGTCGGACCTGGCCTTGGACACTTCCAGGGATGAGGCAGCCACAGCTTCTCTGGGCAACCTGTGCCAGTTCAAGTCATCATACAACCATTTCGGTTGGAGGGCTCTCATCCCCAACTTCTTGCTTTAAACCAGAGTGATAATTCAAAATTATACCAAATTACTCATTACTTTTTAGTTTTGAACATTGCCAAGGCTGCTTATCTCATTCTGCAACACTTTAGTTTCTATTTCAATTGATTCTTGAAGTAAAACACTGTTGATGTTATGAACAGTTTCCAGCAAAAAAACAGAAGTTCTGTATCTTAGTTTTTTGTAAAAGATTTTGTTTGAAAAATCAAGCAGATTTCTTTGTATGTTGAATTTGCCTTGGATTGAACTTTTTTTCCAGAAGGTTTTAGCAGTTCAGGTGGTCAGCATGTATTCAGCATTCTAAACTAACAGCACCTAAATTTTGGTAAGTTGGTTGAATATTAAGAACTTTTTAAAAACTTACTTAGATGGCCATATAGACCAATAGTTACAGAATTATATAGAAAAGTACACAGGTTTCACTGAGGAACTTGCTTTAATTTGCTGTACGGATAAGTATCATGGTCACTCCTGAATAGAGGTTGGATTTTGTTTATGTCATATTATTTACTGCTCCTCTTAAACACAAAGATCTGGATCTATATCATGGCTTGAAGCCAGGGCACGATTCCCATCAGGACTGCATGTCTGATATATGTCCTGATTCATGTACACATCTATAACAGGACCAAGATTTGTGCTGTCCCATGGCAGCATTCAGACAAGCAGCAGAGAGATGCTTTGATGCAATCTGGAAAGACAGTGGCAGAGCACGGCCTGCCGAAATAACCTCCATAACTTGCTACCCTGCCTACATCTGGCAGACTCTCCAGGAAGAGGGAACAGGTTGTAACAGCAAATTGGAGCCCACCAAGACACATTTATCATCACTTTTCAGGATTAATGAAAGCATACAGTAAGTAGCTCAAAAGAAAGAAAAATATAAAAGTACGGGAACAACAGTGCTTCACTGCAAACAGATGGGGTGAAACCTGTGCAAAAAGGAGACACAGAGCTCTCTGGAGCAAGCTGGCATGCTTGGAAGACAGTCCACTCATACATTATGTGACACCAACACAGACCTTGAGAGCTCTGGGAAGACTCTGTAGAAGAAGAACTACTGTCAGTGTAGGTTTGTGGTTCTTCTTTCACTTCTGGGAGAGATGAGTTTCCTGTCTCTGCTACCCTTGAAGCCTGCTGTAACGTTTCAGTCACCAGCTGTCTGGTTTGTTCACTCACAACTGTTGCTTGAAATGCCACTGGCTTTGGTTTTATGAGGACCTAATTGGAAAGGTAAATTTTGTTTATAATAAAAACACTCAAGAAAACAGATATGAGCAATCAGAGTACAGGGTGCCACTCAGATCTATGTACACCACCTACATAATATTAATATTTTACTTAGAAAGTCTACCTCTAAATTCAGCAACTTTGATTATTAAACTGTAAAGTTCAAGTAAATGGCAATGCACAAGAATGTACTTTTTCACTCAGTAATCTGAAGTGTTTAACACAATAAACCACTAAACAGTTATTTTTCAGGACTAGATAAAACTAGTGTGATAAGAGAAAGCTATGCAAGTGAGCTGGAACATGCACTGCACTGATAAGGACAAGCACTTCCACAATAAATACAGTCTTGAACAACCAAAACACACAAAATGTTACATCTCATAAAAACTTAGTTCTTTCAAATACTAAGTGCAGCGAGAGAAAAAGCTGAAACTGAAAGCAACCAGAAATAAGCCAGATTCTCTGTATATAGCCCCACCAACTACACAAGGTGGCAGGGACAGCCAGAACAGGTATTAAGCAGAAAATAAACTTTTATAACACCTCAGATTTGATGAATGACCTATGTCCAGATTCTGCATCTTTATTTCTAATGGTCTAACCATCAGCTGTAAAATGTAAACAAGTATCTGGAGCCAGGGCCAGACAGTTTCAGCTCCAGAAAAGGCTTAGTAAATCCTTTTGGCTTGCTCTAGGCCTTCAGAAAAAGCTAACAAATGCAGATACTGTGCTTGAGAAATCAGGATTGAGGCCACCTCATTACTCCACTAAGTCTCATTCCCCACAGATATATATTAAACCTGGAACAAATGAGGAAACACATTGAAAAATTATTTATTTCCCATTAAAATTTAGGGGTACATTCCAAGACAGAAAGGGGTCCTCACTGTACCTGTGTTTTCCCTTGTTGACCATAAACAATTTTAGTTGGGATGATTTTGGTGGCTGGCTGGACCGTGGACCCTATTCCTTTTGGCTGTGTAACAATCATTTTTGTGATGGGTCTTGTGGCAGTTATGATAGCAGGTTTTGCTCCTGCTGGCACTGCCTGAATAGTTTTCTCCCCCTGTAGAGAAGTCAAAGTTTACAGATTAACTTAATGGAATTGTTCAGTGAGACCCAATTTTCCAAAAAACAAAAATACAGTTATATGTGAGTGTGTGTACTGTGAAATAAATCTGCTGCTACAACTACATTTATTTGATGGAAAATACATTAGATGACCAAGAACGAAAAAACCTACAGTTTTGAATGGAAAAAGCTACCAAAATCCACTTTTCCATTACCTTATCTTTCAAGCAGCTCAGAAGGGGTGAATAAAAAGAAGTAACTAAAAGACATGAAGTTTTTAAAATTGGATCTTTCTTCAAATCCTTCACAAATGTTTTTTAAGACCACCAATTTCTGTTAACACTAACTTTTGGCAAGACATCTACAAAACCCAAGCTGAGATTCTGAAAAAATAATTTAAATATAGATTTTTGCCTTGTCTTCAGGACCGAGACATTAATTATGTACTTTTTTCAATTAAAAGTTCATTTCATCCAAAAATCCAGATTTACAGCAGTTTCACAGGAATCATTCAACTACAGAATAGTGTTTACATATGACTAGACTCCTGAAAGCTTAAGAAGAGCAAATACATTGAGCATGCTTTTTTTTTAAGCTCTGCACAGTAACAAACCAAGTGAGTAACACAGTAATAGCCACTTCCTACCAATATCAATGAAATAGCTGGAAATCCCCCAAACCATACTTGTTTCAAAAATACCATCCCATTTTGGTAGCTACTAGTGTGTAACATCATAATATTTCCACTTGTCTGCAAATACTTTAATTCTAAAACTAGGGAAGTTCAAAACTTAAAAAAAAAAATCATAAAAGATTTTAAAAAAAACTTTCAGCAGTTCTGCTACTCAAGCAGCCTTTTAAATTTTACGGGAATAAGGCATTAAATCTCACAGTTTTATCTAGGAACACTGATAATTTTTATTTACTAGTACTTACAGATAAGCTCAGTTGATGCCAGAAACTTGATTTTATTCTTAGGTATACGTCAGGTTATCCAAAAAATAATTCACCACTGTGCAGTACCCAGGGCACAGGATGCCACAATGTTACACACCACATTAACTGAAAGTGGTTCCCCTACAGTGAAGACAGTTTATTTCTGCCCTTTATACCAAAACAAAAAATGGCTGGAGATGCACCATTATCAATATGTTATCAATACAGGACCCCAGTTCTCACTGAGCAAACAGGCTAACTTCTAGAAATTTTCATCTACTTTACTGCTCCAGGAATACAAAATCATTATCCATTTAAAAAAAGTTCTAAAGTTTATATTTTCCTTTATCTTTGAAAACATCCCCAGTTTGCTTTCAGCATATTCTGCAAACCACAGTCAGTTTTTAAAGATCCCTGACATCAAGGCATGCTGGATTTGTTAAGGAGCTCATGCACAGTTTGCTTTTAATTGAGCCTTTAGCAGAATGGAGGACAAGCAGCAGCCACCACACAGCTTGTCACCAGGCTCTTAATTTGAGACTTGAAACAATTACTTACCCCAGCATTCAACAGTGTTGTGACAACATTTTTGCCAGGAAGCCCTTGAATTGTCGTTCCTTTTCCAGTAGTTTTTTGCACAACAATCACATTGGGTTTTGATGTCATTGGAATTGTAGTGATTTTGGTCGTAGTTCCTAAATTTTTGTGGGGAAAAAAAAAAGTGCAGTTTACCACATTTTGTATATTTCCTTTCACCACAGAAGTTGGTGAGCTATAGAGGAACCATTGTATTTAAATCTGACACAAGCACATCAAGAAACCAGCAGCATCTGGAATGCGAATTCATGTCACCCAACTCAACAAGGAAAGATTACACACCAATTCAACAAATCTTTCACCTACAGTAAAAACAGCTGTGCCCAGGGGGAACATAATGTATTCTACATTAGGGCAGGCAACCCCTTCTCACAAGTTACAGAGCAGACTAACACAGCTTTCTCAGGCAAACATGTAGAACTTTTCAAAGGCTGGACTTAGGGTGGGATAAGGACATCATTAATACTGATTCAAGGTCCTATTTGCACAGACAAATACTCTTCTACAGATGACCTCTGCAGAAGAATCGATGTACCAAGGATGTATCTCCAGTCAAGAGAAACACCACCTCTTCCTGTTGTAATGTAAGTGATCAGTAGTGGATTGAAAGGAAAAAAGAAAAATACACTATTGTTTCACAACAAGTCCATAAAAGCTAAGTTTAGAAGTGTGTTGGTTTTGCGTTTTTTGTTGGTTTGTGTTTCTTTTTTCTTTTGTGATTTTTTTGGGGGGGCTTTTTTTCTTTTTTGGTTAATTGTTTTGGAGGTTTTTTTGTCTTGTTTTGGTTTTTTGTGTGTTTTTGTTTGTTTGCTTGATTTTTGAAGAGCTGACCTGGCTATTTCTGTTCCTATGTTAGTATTTAATTAGTTCCATTCCCTTTATCAGGTTTTTAGTTACCTGCACTGACAGGCAATTCTGGTTAGCCTTCCACAGTCTACAAAAGTACATACACTGGAATCAGCCATCAGTGCTATCAAACTGCCATTGCAAGTAGCTACTCAGACAGCTTTTTATCAACAATTTCTCCTTTCTCCAGAGGAAAGCACCGTTCAGTCACAACAGAGCTGCAAACCCAAGGATTCCCTTTACTACCTTCTACTCATTAGTCATGCCTGTAGATTCTTCACAACCTATTTCAGATTAACAATTCTACCAATTCTGGAAAAGGGAAGACGTGCTGAGACAAGATTATGATTTATTTAATCCTACTGACTTCAGAGGCATCTAAAGACTGCTCCCTTAGCAAAAACAATTAAGCAAACAAAAAGAAAAAAGCAGGCATGATTTCCAAATTTGTGTTCTTGCAGGACAATCATTATTATCCTCATCAAGATCACTCACAGGTTTCCCCACATAAGCTGCTGCTCAGGAGAATACTTCCACTTGTGTATAATTCATTACAAGACTTAGAGATTGTCTTAGCAATTCACAACACCCACAACAGGCTAAAAAAAGTTCCTTGTTGCCAAAGAAGATGCTGTATCATCACTAAGTATAATTCTGTGGAAATCAAAACCTGTAAAACTGTTCTACCAGATTACAGCCCAAGCGTGTGTTTACTGGATAGCCTGTGCAGCACCTTGCAGTGACTGGAGCTGGCTGGTGCCATGTCGAGTCCTTGCTAAACAAAGCTGAAGTCCTAAACATATACAAGAAATTGTCACTACTATTAGTGTGCTTGGTCCTGGTCCCAAAGAAACCCTATCTTCAGAGATGATAGAACCACCCAATGTTTTGGGTTGGAATGTGCCTAGAAGGTCATCCACTTCCACTCCTGTCAAGGACAGGGACATCTTCCACTACACCAGTGCTCCAGGCCCCATCCAACCTGGCCTTGAACACTTCCAGGGTTGGGGCAGCCACAGCTTCCATGGGTAACATGTAGCAGCACATAACCAGCAAGGAGACCAATGGCTAATCAGCAGACTAACAAAGATAACCAGCATGGTCTGCATAAAGCTGGGAGGGAAAGCTTAAGGCAGAACATGGTCTAAAGGAAAGACAGGCTGCCACTGGTAAAATATCAAAATAAGGTGGAGACTGCATAGCTGAATTTAACACACACAGTCCTTTTTTATTCTGGTTCTTTAGATATGCAGTGGAACAGAGAAGGGCAGCACTGAGATTATAAAATGTTTTGAATTTGGGCCAACAGTGTTTTCTGATCTTTCTGTCCTCTGTACAACATACTAGTCCCCACCCCACATTTCTCCTTCCTCCCAGTTTTCCTTTACATTTGCTGTTTCCTTCTGAAACACAAGAACTACCACAATCCTTAAGAACACTCTACCTTCAAACTTCTACTTATAATCTTCTTCTTCATGCTCAGCTATTTTCCTTCTGAATTCTCCAATAAAGGTTCTAATAACTATTCGAGCATGTAACCCACAGAAAAGCCATGCACAATTAAAGCAAGCCCAAAGTTACTTTTGAAATAAAAGTCTTACCAGTAACAACAGTACTGATATGCCTACCAGAAACAATATTACTGCTGATGATCTTTCCTCCTAGAGTAGCCAGTGATTTTGGTACTACGGTAATGATGCTACCACTTGTAGTTTTCACATAAGTAGCAGCCCCTGGAGTTCCAGCCATCCGAGCTCCCAGAGAGGGGCTCACCGTTGGCCGTGTATATGTTGCTTGAGTTCCTGTTTTAAAGAGAGAGAAAAAGTTCACTGTTACAACACAATCCTCTACCAATATTTGTGGAAAAATATGTTAGTTTAGGAGAAAAGTGTCAGATTTATTCAAAGATATCCCATCCTGCAATCTATTACCACCCTTTAAAATTCTTCTAGTAATTTTTGAATTCACAGAGCAACATTCAAGTATATACTAAATTTAAATTGAATATAACAGTCTTCTGAGTATTTTAACAGATGTTCCATGACTGCCTTATTTTAATTCATGTCCTTGCATGTAAGACTGTAATTTTCAGTAGTTGCAGATTCTCCCTGTAGTTTTGCCTCTTGCTCCCTTAGATGCCCAGGAGTCAGGCATCTGATGACACTACCAGAACTCATCCCTTCCTCTCAAGAATGACACTTGTCCTATATGACAGATTGCTTACAAAGAGAACCACCAATGATTAGTTTAAGTAACACCCTTAGAAAAAAATATGATTTACAACGATAATGCTATTTTATGGACTCAGCATACAGCAGCACAAAAGAAACCTCTCAACATAGTATAAAAGCTGGTTTTCAGAACTAGTCCTTTTCTGAATGCAAAGACAACTGAGTCCACAAAAGCAAAAATAGCAACAGCTACACAAACACTGGAATTCCATTTTGCTTGTAATGCTGCAGATAGTGCCCTTGATTGCTAAATATCAGAGGAATGCAGTTTGTTTCATCAAGAAAGATGTGTTCACATCCAAGAGAGCACAGTACAGACTTTACCAACTAAATTAACTGCAAAATACTTATTTTTTTTAATGCACTCAAAAATGTATGTGTGGAGTACTTTAAAAGTTATAAACAGAGTTTTAATCATTAGTTTATGCTAAGGACATGAGGAGATGGCCTCAAGTTGCACCAGGAGAGATTCAAGTAGGATATTATGGAAAGAATTGCTCATGGGAAGGGTGGTCAGACATTGGAACAAGTTGCCCAGGGAAGTGGTGGAATCAACATCCCTGAAAGCATTCAAAAGCCATGTAGATGTGGCACCTGGGACAAAGTTTTTGGTGGTGAACATACTGGTGCTGGGTTAATGGTCAGACCAGATGATCTTAGAGGGCTTTTCCAATCATAAGGATTTTATGGTTCCAACACTCCCAGCCCATGCTAAAAAAAAATATGGAAATAAAGAGTTTTCTGAAAACCAGGATAAAGCTACCTTTTAAGTTTTCCTCATGCAAGTTTACAATCAGAACAGGCTCCATTATTATCTATTAGAAACACAAATACAACCAGATGCTCAGAAAAACACTGGGAGCTTAAATTTTAATTTACTGGTCTTTTTATAAATTCACTGCAGGACTATGAGCAAGTCACATGTCTTTTAAAGTCCATCTATGCAAAACAGGAATGGTGCTGACCTGTCTGCTTGAGTTAAACCAGTATAAATCATGCAATATAAGGTACTACAGAAGTGCAAAGTATCCGTATAGACTGCATAAAAACTTCCTTTAAAATAAACCCGGTGGGGAAGGAACAATGGTATTTTTGTGTACCAATTCAAACAGTGGAATAAAAGAGCACTCAGTGGAAAAATCCTGATCTGGAATAAATAAGAACAGGACTGTGAATGTGGTGTTGTGCCCACTGCTCAGAAGAGGTAAGTGCCTTTTTTTTAACCCTAGGAAACCATGCTTGATCACCTGTATGTCTGGATTTACCCTCCCTTCCCTTCTCAGAGCCATAACTTACCAGTGGGAGTAGTGACCAGTTTAGTTGTCATGATAGTCCCATTACTGCTAACCACCATAATGGGTGAATTGCTACTGCTGGGCAAGGTCGCTGTAACTGGTTTGGGAAGGATTTTACTGGGCTGCACCTGTTGAGTGATTATTTTAACACCTAGGAAAGGAGAAAGGTCACTGTTAAAATACAGGCACGATAAGTTACTTTCTGAAATGCTTTCTCAGACCAAGGCCTAGTGGGCAAGTAGCCCTAGAAGGCTTCAATTCTGAGCCCATATATCTTGATAATAGAAAAAATTATTTAATTTTTTAGGGTTTTTTTTCTTAGTTTTGGTTGGGTTTTGTTTGTTTTGCAATACCAAGAAGTCATGTACTTTGCCTTTCATGTGCCTGTTTCAGTTCCTACTTCCACTGTCCATTCCATCACTGATTTGTTGACGTTATTTTTTATTTTTCCTGGTCTATGATACAAAAAACCAGAACTTTCCCAGGAGCCAACAGGTTAAAACCAAGACTGAATAGGTTCATATACAACGAACCATCTACAAGCAGTAATTTTTCATCAATTCAGTCTATAAATCCTAATGTGTCATAAGCCTAGACAAACTTTACCATCCTGAATTAAAAAACATTTCTGCACAAGGAGCATTAGTGACTACAAGGAAGCAACTGTGACACTGGCTAGGGAAGGTTACTTTAAGTAAACTGCTCTCTTTCCCCTTGATTTACTGGTTATCTTAAAGCCACAAAGAAATTTGGCTTAAGTTACGAGTAGATCAGTAAGAATGAACGATGAGGGCACCTTAGTACCTCCAGGATTCTCCTCCCTCTCTCTTAATTTTATGTTGGGGCATGGTACCTCTGTGAGATTCACTTCTCAGTTGCAAACCAGTGCATTCACATCTGTTCAAAAGTACATCCAGGAGATGTGCATCTTATGATCTGTTCCATGATGAGGTAAATGCATTGCATTGTGGTGGCCAAATGCCATGGAACATACAGCCTGAATGAATCTCATCTAGATGAAGCACTTATGTTTGTACACAAGTATTCCTAGGTGAAAAGTCTTGTTCACTTGAGATGTGGAACATCCTTCAGAGATGGCTTCTTTCTCTACACTGACTGTAAAAGCAGTACAGAGCAAGTAAGCTCCAAACTGAAAGAGAAATTGAAGTCTCTGCATCATCCAAAACCAAAACACAAAACTGAATAAAGTTTCCATGAAAACTGGTTCACATCTTCCAGAAAGAATTGGTATCAGATGGTATTTCCAAAGAAACTTTTAACTAAGAAGCACAATGAGCCCACATTCGTTGCAGAAGTTGAGGAAATGAAGCTCACATTGACATTGTTCAGTGGCTGGAAGCCTTTTTTATGTCTTAATTAGTAGCTATTCTTTTTCTTAAGCAGCGGTCCTATAACCCAAAAGGTAGTTTTATCAAAGCACAGGAGTAGGCAATTTTATCAAAGGACAGGAGTAGGGCTGGGTTTTTTTTCATTCCATGGTCTATTTTAATTCTTTGATCTAAATAGTATGATATAAAATAAGAATTTTACTGACAGGATTAAAATAAAATACTGATTTTATATTAATATACATAAAAATACTTTGCACTTTTATAGCACTTATTTGAGAACTGGTTAAATTTGCAAACTTTATTTCTTACTACTTCTTGCTGAGAAAAAAACTATGTGCTACAGCAGAGAAAAACCAAGAAAGAAAGATAACATGACTTGCCCAAAGTCAGCTGAATGAATCAATATCACAAAAATAATCCAGTCTAACTTCCAGATCTAAATGTATTTGTTTTGACAAGTACCTCTCAAAAGTACGTCTTGATTTCTGGACCAAAGAAAATAATTAAAACATGGAGTAACTTCTTTTTCCAGGTGATATAGTTGAACTCTTGGATCTTCAGAAAACTGGTGTGTTTCAGGTTGCCAATCACATTACTTTTGAAGTTATTTACATACCTCTCAACCTCTAAGATAAAAACACATATACCTAAAGCATGGTCTGTAATACCTGAACCAAACAAGAAGAGTGAAAGAACCAAATTCTTTAATTACTCTTACTTGAAAACATTAAAACATCCTTCACTACCTACTTATATTCATGTCTGAAGCCAAATCCTGTACTCAAGAAATCGTGCCTTCATGACCACTCCCCCATAAACGTTTTGGGGCAGAATTCTGCCCTACTTTCCTGAGTTGCAGCAAGACCTCATCAATGTGACCCAAGATCAACTCCAACTACCTGATTCCTGTTTGATCTGAATGGTGGGCTTGATGCCAGCTGGCAGCTGAGATTGCTGTGGCTGCTGCTGGGCTACAGAACACGGCACCAGCTGCTGCTGCTGCGGTTGCTGCTGCTGTTGGGCCTGTTGGACTTGGTGCAGCTGCTGTTTGGGAGACTGCTGATGCTGTTTGGGAAACTGTGCTAAGATCTGAGTTGGATTCCCAACCAAACCTTTTGGGGAAGGTAGTCTGGTAGAGGCAACTTTAACTGCTGATGTAGATACACCTGTGAAAGAGTAAAGGGTTTAAGATTCACCAGTGCAATGAGAAAGAAAAATATTAAAATTTCTAAAATAATCTTGCATTTCAATTATCTTTACTACTGAAAAATACATTGATATATGTGAGGAAATAAAGCTCCCATGTAGCAGAAGTGCTCTGTTAGGAGGCAATGGAGCTCTATACAGATTTTCAATGTGGCAGCAGAACAGCAGCTAATGGAAAGACCACAAACCCAGTCTACTTCTGCACCTTTTGTAATATAAATAATTCAATAATATTTTCAAAGTCTCATCTTTAAGCTTCAAGACAGCAAAATACCTACAGTGAAACAATTTAAAATATAGATATAGATATATTTGTATTTATAAATATTTATGACAACCTAGTTTAGTGGAAGGTGTTTTCACCCCTGGCAGGGGGGCAGGAACTACATCTTTAAGGTCAGGTCCTTTTCAACCCAAAACATTCTGTGGTTCAATGATTCTAAAATCACAATTGCAAGAAGCTGGCGTTGGGAGGATGTCAAATATCAAACCCATCAACATTGGAAGAGAGTATCTGCTAGCAAAAGGTTTGTTTGGCATTTAAAAAAAATCAAGTAATTGTATGTAAATTATAAAACTGTGGGCCACTTGTTTTATGCTGTTAGGTTAGGTGATCTTATAAGCAAAAGTGATTAAAAGAAGTTTGCAGTAAGATGGAAAGACAAAGTTCCCAAATAAATCTTATTACTTATTTCTGTCATTCCCCTACATAGCTGTCACAACATTTACAGTAAAATCTGACTTTGTATATAGTTCTAAACTACACATCCATAAACACCAAAACAAAGTCCATATCTTATGAAGTAATTTTTTAAGTAAATCCCAGTTGCAGTGGAAAACAGAACCAGATAGAAAGTGATAATTACAGAAATCACAGTAAAGGTACAATTCTGGCAATCTAAATAAGCAACCCTTTTCTCACTGCATCATTTAAGGTGACTACACCACTTCCTTGGGCAGCTGTTTTCATTAATGAATTTAACTTTACATTTGAAGATATTACCAGCTCACATCACAAAACTTTTCACCAGCATCTTCTGCAATGCCACTGACAGTCTTGGGAAAAAAACCCGTTGGAGAGATACTCCACCTAATGTACTTTAGAATTAAAGCCTCTCCATGATCAAACTCAACCAAGAATCAACAATTCAAACAACGTGAAAGCCAGCTGTGAGCCCTTCTGCTCCACAGATTAATATCTGATTATATTAATACAAGCAATAAGGAAGGAAAATACCTCCTCAGCCGTGATATGGCAACCCAATGTTTTGTGGAATGGAACGAGAATGGAAAATACAGACCAGGAAAAATTGTGATGTGACACTTGTAATTGTCAGGCAGTTTTTCTTTCAAGTGCTGCTCACTAAGGCCCATTCATTCATTCATTCATTCACAGATTCCCTTTTAAATGCTAGCTGGTGGCTGTGAAGCTGAAACAGTCAAGCTAGCATACACAGTTAGAATTTGAAATCAGAAACCTAAGCATTTTAATCAGACCCACTCAGGTCTTAATTATAAAGGAGTTTAAAACTGGCATGCTGGTAAAAGACACTGATAAAAAGGTGTAAACACTTCTCTACCTTTCAGAATTGTCATCTGGGCATGTTAGTAAGTTTTTGTTACTTGTTAACTTTGCATGGTTTTGCAAATTGAGCTTTTAAAGATGCAATCACCTCCAAATATTGGAAATATACATTTTTCTATGCATCACAAAAGTTCTTGAAGCCAGACATTTTGAGGTTGTATTGTTTTAGAGCTAGGTCACACCACCGCACCACATCCTCTTTACAAAGTGGATCTGAACATTAACTTAATTAACAGAGGAAAACAGTTCAACAAGAACTTTTGTGGAGCCTCTTGGATTAGTTTCATCATCAGGTTTCTTTCACATGTCCTGTGCTTTACCCATATGTAAACAAAAAAGTGCATCTCCCCAATGCTATTCTCAATGCAAAGTACAATTCCTCAATGAAAGAGCTTTTAGAAGAGAATTGCCATACCTTGTGCTACTGTTGACATAACCACTGACGGTGTGGATGACACTACAGCAGTCACAGCAATAGTATTTGCAGTGCAGGAGGGAGTGGAGCAGCTGCTGCTGCTGCCCACAGAGGACTGGGAAGCAGTGATAACCACGGGCTGCTTTTGAGTAGTTGAGGCAATGACTGATGTTGGGACAAGTTTTGTAACTGCTGCATAGTTGTGGGACTTGGAAAGGATGTTGGGTACAAAAGTGGAGCTTGGAGAGGTGGTTACTATTATGACCTAAAAAAAAAAAAAAAAAAAAAAAACAAGAAGAAATTCATTTGTTCCTTGCATCTATATTTCAGTAACATGTCTGTCTATTTAGTTTTAGGGACACATCTTTATTAAGAGCTTTTAAGACTGTCAATCATGTTTGCTCACAAGAAAAAGTTACAACTACTTTGAAGAAATGGTGACAAAAATTTCCTTAAAATTAGGATTTTTAAGGAAAACAATTAATATTGAATAAAGTAAAATTATCTCATGTCTGAAGGCAAACAGGAATGAATTTGAATTCATTAAACTGGGCAGGAAACTTGAAACCCATTTTAAGAGAAACTGAATGCATTTCCAGCAAGTTTTAAGTGTCACTCTTCCAAACCTTGCAAAAATTTCAAGAAACAGCAATGAGAGAAAATAGATTTTTTTTTTCTTTAACAATCAACAAGCACTTGTTCAGTCAGTAATGGGAAATGCTTTTGATCTACAAGGCTGTAAATAATATTTCATCAGTGAAAGAAAAATGCTGGAGGTTTAAAGCAATTTCTGCTTTATTTAGTGCTCTCAATAGCAAGAAATTCTTTCAGATTCGTCTGAAGAGAATAAACACCTCCCCAGTGCAAGTTACAACTACAACTCCATGAATCTGATCTGACACATTAAAACACAGAATTCATGACAGCACTGGAAGAGGTCTGTCTTTGTGCAAGTCACCTAGGAAACTAAACACTTATTAAGTATTGAATATCGGGACTGTTTACATTAAAAAATTCCTTTTATTCAACTTTTATGTCCCTTCTTGTACTTGCATAATTAAAATAAAAAAGAAGCACAAAAATACATTTTCAATTTGTCATGCAAGAATATTGAGAAATTAATAATGCTGTTGTTCCCATAAAAATTTTGTTTATTAAAACCCTGAAAATTTAAGCTTAATAATAATTCAATGTAACAAAAGCCAGTAGAAAAAGACACAAAAGGAGCAAAGAAAACCTGTGTCAGCTCACACAAAGTCTTACATTGCTAGCCAAGCACGACTGAAACCTTGCCTGATAAAGAAATAATATGATAATGGCACCAGAAATAGACTTAAGCAACAGATCAAGCATCAAGAGATCAGAAATTCATAATTTGCTTAAAGAAAAATATGAAAAGAAAAAATAAATAAAAGGGAAATAGCCACAGGGATGGAATAAAAGCAGCAAATTTCACCAACATGGCTGGTTCGGCCTCTCCTTTTGTCCCAGCTCGTAGTTTGATGGTCTCTGCTGCTCAGATAAATCTTTAATATCTTGATCTGAAGAAAATCAAAACCTTCCTAGCCTACAAGCTATAGCAGGATGACCACAACTAACCCATGTCTGAAGGACAAGGTTTCCACATTCTGCTGCTTTTCTACTTGCTTGCATTCTCCAGTGAAAACATTTTCTCTGCATCAGTCTTATTTTTGCATTCTGCCTAATTTTGATTTAATCAAAACACCTTTCTCAAATTGTCCTTAGGCTACAAACATGCAGATGAGCTGAACATGACTCAGCTTGTTCTAGTGTGAGAATTGGAAGTGAAAGTATTCTATGATATGCCTCTGGAGTTTTATCCTGTTTCTTAAACTGTCAGTTTACACAAGGAATACTTCCAACTGTCTGAAGTTGAGGGTCAGCTCCATTCCACCCAGAGAAACTAGTTAGGAACACAGTCAAAGGACAACTTGCAGTTTAAAAAAGCAGATTATAGGTTAGAGTGAATACAAACTATACTACAGCAGGGCAAGTTCAGCATCAAAACTAATACAAATATGCAGAATGAAACTGGGCATAACCACAACTCCTGCAGACAACTGCACTTACTTAAATCCATGATTATCACTTAAAAATACTTTATTTAATCAAGGAAGGAATAAAGTGTGTAAAGCACTACAGTTCAACAGTGACTGTTATACTGTGACTAAGCAGGTTTGTGTCCATTCTATCTCATCTTTCAAAAGTAACAGACCAGAGCAAATTTCAGTATCTTCTGTGTTGTGGTGTTTGCTGTCTGTCTTGAGGGCTTAGTGAAGGTTATTTTCACATGCATGAAGTATATAAAGAAAACATAAAATTCAGGTAAAAATTTAAGTATGAAATTTCAAATCACAACCACTGTATTTCTGAAATACTATTCTGTCATATACGTTGAAATGATCCAAATGATCTCATCATGAGTACCAAAACTGCATCCCATGTTTTACAGCAGAGAAACTGCCTGACTTTAAACATACACACACATAAATCAAGGTGGTAATTTTGTTATTGATGACAGTAAAATCTAATTCCAAACATGTACTGAATTTAGTCCTGTCAGCTCTATCTTGAGAGATGTCAAAACTTAGTCTCTGAAAAAATAATGCTATTATAACTGCCAGAAACTTCACTAGCTAGATTCCTTCCATGTCCTACAAAGCTGACTTTATTACAAGAGAATCCAGAAACTGGAGCAGTGACATTATTAGTTGTTATGACAGATCATCCTCCAATCTACGAAAATGTCAAAACAATTCAAAGAGATGGCATGCAGAAACAAAGAATTTCATTCATATCCAACAACTGACACTCAAATTGGAAATGTCCTGTTGGATATGAATGAACAAGACTGACTTTTAATTTAAAACTACTAAAGCGGATTTCTCCCACCAAAATCATCCAGTTATATATTTTGGCATATCTAAATCCAACAAAAGAGGACACTGTGACAAGTTCAGATACAAATGCTACTCTGGCTGCCTAACAAAACAAGCACCAATTTTCCTGTCACTGCAGATTAGTAAGACAGTCAAATAATAGAATGCAAAGTGAACTCTAAAATTCCCATGTCAGAACAAGTGGAGAGGCATAACTGCAGGAAAGGTCCTATCAACAGTCCACTCTTCTGGAGACTTGGTACACTCCATCTTTAACTTCCATGATATACAATACCCATACTTAATACAACCCTACAGATGTTTAAGGCAAAAAAAAATATTCCTGCACTAATTATAACCCTAATGTGCAACAGGATGGATAGGTTAAGCCCTGTAGTAGCTGTGGACTTGCTGCACTGAATTTAATTTGATGGTTTATGCTCACACATGGATTTCTCTAATACACTCATGTATTCAGAGATGAAATTTGATTAAGGACACTGTTAAAGAACAGTGAATCAAAATGAAAGCATCTTCCCTGGAGTGGGAAGACGTCAGAAAGCCAGTATCTTTATGAACATGACTTCAGTTAATTTAGTTGGTTTTAAAATTTCCAGAAATCAAGACGCGGGAACTCTGCCGATCTGAAAAGTCATAAAGCAATTAAGAAGACTCATAGGACAAATACCATGCAAAGGTTTGAGCTCAATAGTCAAACCCTCACCGCTGGAAAAAAATGCTTGTTAGTGGCCAGCCTAGCATAAATCTGTTGGTATCAAGACGAAATTAATCCCACAGACACCCTATGTCTCCCTGAAGTCTGCTGTACTAAATAACTGTACCAAGAATGAACTTGGTCTGAACCATTCACGTTTTTTAAATCTTAAAAATAGAACAACAGACACAACTGAAATGCCTCCTAAAGAATAGTAATATAGTCACGCCATAGATTAGGCACTTAAAAATCTAAGTCCAGTACAAAATTTAAACAAGGAAAACCTTTTCTGCACTTTGCATTGTGGTGAAAGCTAGGCACACTCAGCTGAAATAATGCAACTGATTTTGACCACTGTAACACTGTTAATGTAGAATAAAAAATGGCACACTTGTACTGAAATGAAAATAAAGCCCCTGGACTTTGACCAGCTCCAAGAATAAGCATTATAGATCCCAAAAAACTAGTCTCTAGATAAAAGGCTTGGCAAGGGAAAGCCCATGCCACCTCTCCTGGAATTGTACTACTGCAAAGAGTAAATTATAAATAAGGAAAATAGAAATAAGAAAGATTACCTTTGACCAACAGTTGTTACCATCTGAAGGCTGTTCAGTGGCCTATGTGATCCAGTTCTCAGTGGACTAGTGTCCATATCACAAAACCCAACACCACAAATGGTACTAACTGGTAACTTTGTTGGCAGTCTCACCAGAGAGGCCAAGAATTGAATGAGCATGGAGACTGAATCCCCTCTCATCCCTAGAAGTGGTCCCTTCAGGTCAGGGTTGAGGCACATTGGTGGGGCAGTCTGGGGGAAGCTTGCACTCCCGCTGCCTGTGCTGTACCTGTTCTGTGGATAAAAAGAGGGCTTCAGTCTCCACGGCTGTCAATCCAGGTCCTTTCACACACAGGTGAACTAAATTCATACAAGAGTTCGGTTTTCCCTTTGCTCGTTTTAAAGAGGGATTACCTTATCCCAAGCGCAATCCTTTAAAAACAGCTAGTCAGAAAGGAAGAGTCAAACATCACGTCTTATTCATTGACAAAACCAGAATAAAGTAACATTTGGCAGCTTCCCCCACATACCTTCTGTGTTGTGGTGTTTGTTGTCTGTGTTGAGGGCTTAGTGAAGGTTATTTTCACAGGCGACATGTGCGGTGGTAAGGAGTTGGCAATGCTCTGCATTATATTACTCATTTTGGGGCTCCCACTTACAGGCACTGTGATAGTTTTAGTGACAGGGGTCACTGCCTTCGGGACTTCTTTCAGGAGAACAGGGGAAGAACTAGAAGAATTTGTTCGCCGTCTTTTGCGGGGCTTTTCATCGTCGTCTGAGCAGCTGACACCTGGAAAAGAAATGCTTTCTCTAAATTATGTTTCCCCTGTCTGCAGATCTCAGTGGTTTCTGAAACACTACATCCTCTTTGAGTCTTACACCCTCTTTCAAGTAAGATAAAAAGAAATAAAGGACAAATTACATCTTATAGTCACAACCAAGCTGTATCACACCTCAGATGCTCTTAGTCCTTGATATGGGCCACACTCAGTGCCATGAATCAGGGACAAATCACCCAAAACCACAAGCTACTCAGTTGCTGGGTTACTCCATTCAGTTTGAGAGATTAAAAGAACCTGAGAGCCAGTACAGGGTTTTCATTCTGTCTACCGAAGTTTGACTAGTGAAGCACACAACGGGATTGGGATCATGCCACACACATTTTAGTTTAAACTTTTACACTACTTCGGGGTTTTTTCGGTGGTGGTTTTGTTTACAGCAATTGGACTATCGAAGTTTATTCCCCTATAGTTTCCTTAGACTTAGCCTTTTCACCTACTTTCATGTCATGTTTACCCTTACAGTACCCTTCTGCCTTTCACCTTAATACAGCATCTTGAGATAAAATATATATAATAAAAAAAAAAAAATTATAACTGTGAAGGTCAATCCTCACTTCATCAGCTTTTGCCTTCTTTGGCACATTTAGTGCAACAGATATAAAATGGCACCTAACACACAATAATGAAAAAGAAAAGAAGTCCAGGCTCAAAAGAGTTCTTTCTTCCTCACAATCATATATTGCACACATAGGAAAAAAAAAAAGTGCTGCAATATTCAGCTCAGGAAAAGACAACAGCATGATTAATGGATTGTAAATCCAAATGGAACTTGCCAAAGCAGGTAACAGATTCATAAATTACAGAAAGGCACAGGTTAATAACTTTGCAAACCTCTCACAGCTACTTGGCAGCATTGAAGGCAGGAAGGCTCTGCAGAAGGATCTGAACAAGCTGGATCCATGGGCTGAGGTTCAACAAGGCCAAGTGCCAGGTCCTGCCCTTGGATCACAACCATCTCATGCAGAGCCACAGGCTGGGGGCAGAGTGCCTTAAGGGTGGCCAGGCAGGAAGGGATGTGGGGATGCTGGCCAATAGCTGTCAGGATATGAGCCAGGTGTGCCAAGGTGGGCAAGGACAGCAGCCTGGCCTGTATCAGCACTGGTGTGGCAGCAGGACCAGGGCAGTGACCATTCCCTGTGCTGGGAACTGCTGAAGTACCTCCAGTCCTGAGGTCACTTCTGGGCACCTCATGACAAGAGACACTGAAGTGCTGGAGCATTTTCAGAAAAGGGAACAGAGCTGCGGAAGGGTCTGGAGCAGCAGGAGCAACTGAGGAAGCTGAGGGGAAGCTGGGAGAAAATAGGGTTATGGGGGGACATTCTTGTTCTCAACAACTCCCTTACAGGAGGGTGTAGGCAGATGGCGGTTGGGCTCTTCTGCCAGGTAACAAGTGAGAGGACAAGAGGAAATAGCATCAAATTGTGCCAGGGAGGTTCAGACTAGGCATTAGGAAAGAAAACCTCACTGGAAGAGTAGTCAGGCATTGGAATAAGTTGCCTAAGGAGACAACAGTCTGGAAGTGTTCAGGAGGAATCTGGATGAGACACTTGGGGATGTAGTTTAGAGGTGACCATGATGGTGCTGGATTGATGGTTGAACTAGATGATCTTGAAGGTCTCTTCCAACCTTGACAAATCTGCAATCCTGTTATTTATGTTACCATGCTAACCTGTGTCAAACCGTTTAAAAAGAAAAACAATCAGACAGAAGCTGAACAGACACCATCCTGCCTATGCAAAAGATGATTGAAAATCTTGTTCCGTGTGGCTGGAGCTTAAAGACAAAGAACACCATCACAGCAAAAAGCAGTCTTGCTGGTAATCAAAGCAAACTCGGTTGGTAGTCAATCTCTAATTAGGGCCAAGATCTAATTATTGCCAATGTCTAATTAAAATTAATATTCTGGCATTCAAAAAGTGAAGATGCAAGAACTAACACGGACAAGAAACTGCCCAGCATCACAACAGGCAATTGCAGAAAAATGGAATTCTCTCTCAGCAGCAGTAGCAGCTCATTTGCAGGTATGCGTGGAAAGGCTGACAACTGTATCTACACAGATAGGAAACCGAACTAGGGAAAAGAAGCAAACTTCAAAAATGTAGCTTTAGTTGGCTGTAGCAGTACAAGTGAAGCATGGATCTATAAAACCAGATTTCAAATCTATATATTCTATCTATTCTCTATCAATCAAAATATTCTAATCAATAATTTACTCTATGCCCCTGAATAAGCCTAGTTGTGACATCCCTCTGTAAAGCAGAGGTTTGATTACATAACTTTAATGTTTATTATGGACAGGCTTCTAAGTATTATTGTGAGTGCACTACAGAAACTTGTAACTATGAGTGCACTAATCATATTGAATGTGTGCAGTCATTTAAAAACCTCAGAATCCATTTGAATCTAAAATCCACATGCAGCTAGCATGTTAGGACACAGCTGTTATTTTGGTGGGGCACCAAGAAATAGAGGAAACTTTATTTATGGTCCTCATCCACAAAAAAACCCATCAACCAATCCATCAAGACATAAGAAAGTAACATTAAACTAACAGAACATTATTTTATGTTAAGTACAGCTCGTTTCCCCTCCTGCTTTCACTGCTGGGGTTTTGCAAGAACCTTATTCTTATCATTTCATGTTAGAAATTGCTGTACAAAGTTTTCCACAGACATTTACTTAAAAGGTAATACAGCTTTGACTGTAACTCACACTTGATAAGTAAGGAAGCAGAGTCATGGAAAGGTTAACGGCTCAATCAGACTGTGACTTGGAAGAGGTTACACCACAGACCAGTGGCAAAGTCCTGACTGTAACTCAGATCTCCCAAATCTGCTCCTAAGCAAGTTGTTAAAATCAATGTGACTGATGTAACATACTCTGAAAGACACACAATTCCTTAAAAAAAAAAATTAATAAAAACAATAACAACAAAACTAAGCACATGGAAGTAGGGAAAAAAAATTAAATGTAGGGATAGATAATGAAGATTATCATCCCTGTATCAGATGTCTAGACTTATTTGATACTCATTATCATGCAGTAATTCAATAAAGTCTACATTAAAAGTTTAAGATGTTAAGAATGTTTTCTCCTGAATCTTCAAACTAAACCCAAGTGATTAGTGCACAGATTAGAAAAATGAAAAACCTCAGTGTAATGGGTTTCATGGGTTGACAGGCATTAACAATGGTTTTTTGCAAGTAACATTATATTTATGTACTAAGTGGCACTTCTGATTAGCTAGAAGCTTACACAGATGTATACATATAGCATGAAGATAATTTTTAATAATTAAATAATTAAGTAATTTTTAAAATATTAAAGGTATACAGAGCAAGCATAAAACCAGCATTTATCTACTTCTAAACAGCATTTATCTACTATTAATATTTACTTGTTGTTTTGATAGAATCAAATAAGAACTGAAAGAAACATTTTAATAGTAAAATAGAACTACCCATGATGAGGGCATATACATGAGAACATAATCTGCTTTTAGAACTAGCTGACTTACTAGTCAAACAAATATGGGGACACATACACCCTCTGAAGAAAAAAGACTGTTTCTAGATTCTATGTCCTGGATTTCCAGATTTAATTACACGAAGATGGGTCTCTGGTAGGAATTCATATGAAGTTTTTGCAGCTACCGAGGAACACAAGCTTCACTAAGACTGACTTCCAGGTAAATCACAAAACGGCCAGACATAGTATGTAAGCATAAACCCCTGACAAACTGCATCCAAAAACAAAGAAGTTATGTGTCACCTGTTAAAGTGGAAAAGAGGAACCTTTTTTAATTCAACTAAGTGACTACTATGCATTCTCAACAAGATGGATCAGAAATTCACTGATGTACAGAAATGTCCATATTTAATTTTCAACATATTTTTCACTTGTTGTCCTTGTAGCTTTAGTGCTCCTTGCAGCATTTTGCAGTGAGTGGATTTATCCTGAACACTATTTATCTGAAAAAGGGAAGGAATAAATTCATTCTCTAGACTAAACAAAGGCACAAAGGTCTTCAATGACTTGCCCAATGTTGGAGTGTTTAATTCGGTCTGTGCTTCAGAACCATGTTCTCCCTTTCTTTCCCTTTTGTTAATCAATTGCTAGTATCACTTACTTTTGACGTAAACAGTACTTCCACTTGGCAAGACGACTACATTGGAGGCTGGACTGGCAGGTCTGGGGGACTTCACTGTTGCTACACTGCCACTTGGAACAGGGGTAGATGTTGGGGTTGAAGTGGTACTTGTGTAGGAATAGCAAACCACCACTGAAGAGGAGAAAAGACACCTTCCATATAACTGAAGTGCAGAATCCCATTATTCTATCACTATTTTTACAACTGAAATGGAAGCCAAAGACTTATTGGGTTTACTATCTGTGGTTTTGCCTCTGCATTCCTGTTACTGTGGAATACTCCCCAGTTCGAGCTAAGCATGGCCATGAGATTAATGGTCTTCAAAGACAACACAAAAATCTAAACTCCTGTCCTCCCATCCCCAAAAATCTGTGCTGCCAATGTGAATTTTTTTTGTATTGATCTTTGTTTTAGTTTATAATTTGTTATTTTTAATTTTAGCATTAATTCAATATGTTGATCTTTTTGCTTTTCTGTAAGTGATCACATCCAGACTTGTAACTGATAGAAAAGTGTTACTGCCTCAACAGTACATCAGTTGAAAAACCTAAAATATTCATTCAGTAGTGAAGAACTGATTGTGCTAATCAGCTTTTTAAACCCCTGCTTTTAAGTAATAACACAGTGATACAGTACTTCTCACAAAACCAGGATAAAACAGCCTGTTTCAAGAAGTGTTACACATTCTCCAGTTGTATGAAGCCTAATTCAAGCCTGCTGAGCCAGGCTAGTTGGAACGTGTACTACCATTATTTAAAAAGCATAGGGAAAGCAGAAAGCAACCTTTTTACTTGTTTTCATAGTACAGTTAATCTGAAGGAAAACCCCAAAGTGGTATTTTCTTGATTTTCACCAAAACCTACTTGCATTCTTAAAATAAAACATTCTGAAACAGCTTTCATCACTTAGAGAACTTTACAAAACCTAGCCATTAGTCCAAGTTTTTCAAGTTTACAGAGCTGAAGCAGTTAATCAGTCAATGTCATTTCCTGACAAACTGGGTTCTTTTTATATTTCAGTTGCTAGAGTGTCAAGAACACAAGGCAGTCAGATTAATGCTGCAGATATCAGAAATATAAAATACCCCTTTTTTAAAAGGTATCTTTAAAAAAAGGGGTATTTTATATTTCTGTGAATAATGTTTGGTAAGAAAGATCTAGATTTTTTTAATAGGTTCACAGAATGGTTTGGGTTGGAAGGAACTTTAAAGCTCACCTAGTTCCAACCCCCTGCCATCAGCAGGGACACCTTCCACTAGACCAAGTTGCTCCAAGTCCCATCCAGCCTGGCCTCAAAAATATATATTTAATATTTAACACTTAAAATCTAAGACACCAGTTTCTATTGTGATGTTGTTTTTACATTCTCATAGACTGCAGGAGAATTCCATCTTTCTCTCACCTTCTTTGTTTCCAGTTTCTGCAGGAACTGGAAGAGATGCATTGTGCTGAATGGCTGCGTTGGCAACAGCGTTGGCAGTAACAGTAAAAGCTGTTTGTGGAACCAGCCGTGGCATCAGCGGCACCAGTCGACGACCTTCTATGGACCACTCAGAAGAGCTGTTTGGTCCAGACATACTAAACAGAAATACATGTTCTGTAAGTATTTTTAGGAGTTTCCAAATACTCAGTATCCTATTTGAGTACATTTTTTTTAATAATGCAAGTCTAAAAGATAGTTTAAGACATACTAGAGCACTAATACTCAACTTTCTTTATTTCATGAAAGCCCTTGTATTTTTTGTCACCTGATATAAAAACCCTCCCATTTTAAATTGAAGAGTTGACTCTGCTTTTGTTGTTTTGTTTTATAGAGCTGTTCAAGGTCCAGAGGTGTGTGAAATCATACTCAAACCCCCCACATTAGGTTAGCTACTATTCAGGTACAGTTGCTGTGCTCTCTACTTCTAGATTACAAAAATACCAAGAAACCAAAAAGAAATCATAAAAGACTGTTGAAATGGATTATGTTACAGAGAAAAACTCTCAGCTTCTAAGGTAAATTTTGTTTTACCTGAACAGAAGAGTTTCTGATGCTTATTAAAGTAGTCTCAAACCAAGGTGACAGAACACGAGATTATTTAAATGCACCCTAAGCATCTTTCTAAACAGAAAGCTGTCTTCTGCTCTGGTTTGCTCTTAACCTTAGTACTTACACCCACACTATAATGTTTCATAAAAACACTATTCTTATCTGGATGCAGAATTATTTTTTACTGTTTTACATGAGTCATCTGTCAAATCAGCAAAACCAAAGTGGCAAATTATTTTTCAGTGCTGTAATGTTTTTAGGCAAATCAACCCTTTTAATGCATTAATATATTCTAAAAAATAACTTCTCACATGAACTATTTCAAACAAGTTGCAGCAAGAGCTACTACAAAGTAGTTTGTAAAATGCAGAGTATCTGCTCTGTTATTAAATCTTTATACGCTTCAGCATTCCTCATACCTATGCATATTGTATAAAGAGAGCTACATAAGGTAAAGATACATTTTAAAAACAAAAAATGAAGGGTACAAAAGCTAGCTAAGTAGGCTTTCCTAATGAGTTAAGAGAATTACGTAAGTCAAATACTGTATTACCAACCATCACTCATAAGGAATCATCATAGGAAAAATAAATAAAATCAGCACTTCAAAACTGCACCTTGTCTGGATTACAATATTTCATTGAAGTGCAACACCTCAGGACAAACTATTCGTATTCTGCAAAATGCTAAGCCTAGAAGTACTACTTAAAAGGAAATAATCCTGATTTGACAATTACATGCTTTTCATTATCCCTCCCATTTATTTAAAGGGGTGCAAGGACGTTGCTGGGTTTTGTTTGGTGAACAGCATACTTCTAAATCTTTAAACTTGAAAATTAAAACTTAAAGTCTTTCTACAGCAATAAACCAGTATGCTGATTTTGACTAGACTTGGATCAAACAATTGCTAACTCCAAGTGTCCTGCTATTCATATTATCTCCTTTCTTTCCTCTTCACAACACCAAAACTACAACAGTCAAACATAAAAAAGTGAACAGCTGTAACACAGAATAAGAAAAAAATATAGACACAATGCAGCTCTGTTTAAAGACAGTCCTTAACAGTAAGACTATTAAGTAATTACCAAAAATACATAACCACTTGGTCTACTACTCCTCCACTTCTCAAAATCACGTGGAGCTTGCGAAAGCAAATGCAAGGAGGAGCCAGCTGATGCCAACAAAGCAGCTGCATTGCTGAGAGTGGTGGACACTGATGTCATCAGCTTGCTGCAGCTTTTTCTGCTTTGTCCATTTCTTCCCTTCTATGCTGATACACTCCTTTCCACTAATCTGCCACCTCTTTTCCTCTCTTTGTCTTTCCTACATAGTTTTCTCTTTCCTCTTAATACATCCTTTCCAAACTGATTAAAATGAAACTAAAGGCAAAACAAAGAAACAAACAAAAACAAACATTTTCATCCAACTTAGGAGCATCTCTATTTTCTCCATTCTCTGTTTATTCTGGTCTATCTTACAGAATGGTCTCCATGCCAAAAAACTGTTTCTGTACAGTGAATAGGATAGCCTTGGATCTAAAATGTAATGGTATAAATAATTGTTTCTAGGTCTGTGTATATCTAATACAGTAATTCCTTCATCCATACAATGTTTTAATTACTGGTTCTTTAAACCACCATCAATCCTCAAAATTCTACCATTCAGTTAAGGCATAATGGATTTCCCAAAAGGTACTTTTGGAAATCAGTGACAAAATTACTTGGAACTTACTTGTGTGCAATTGTTGTTAGTCGTTCATCATTTACTGCTCTCCGAACTTCAGCACGATGTCGCTCTGTTGAAATACTATTAAAAAAACAAAGCAAAATATTTTAATCAGAGGAAGACATGAACATTCATCTGAAAATTCTGGCTAAAATTAAACTTATGAATAATTTATCTCAGAGAAGAAAAGGAACGGGACTTTACTTTTAAGACATTGTCACTTAACCCTTGCTGTCACAGAGAGAATAAATTATATCACTGCTCAAAAACATCACTGAAGGACAAAAAGAACATTACTGTTCACAAGGTAGCCTTGAAAAACAGCTAGAATCCAACTTCCTAAAGAAATCAATACATTTAAAGGATATGGCAGAAAAGTTCACACAGGACACACAGCATTCTTTCTTGAGGTACCTTGGGTTCAATGACCTTGGAGTTCTACCTTGACAAAACCCCAAGCCACTGTACATTCATGACCCCACTGTAACCCTTTTAATACTCAGTATCCCAAAAAGTACCAACAAAACCCGTAAGGCTTCTACTACTGAAGGATGGTTTTTTTCCTCATTAAAAACTCCAAGGAGAACAGGAATGAAACCTCGGCAACATGGAGAACTACTTCTCCAAATTCAGACTTATGTTGTGATCCCAGTGAAAGAAAAAGCATGTAACACCATAAAAGAAAACAAGTCAGTTCTTAGTTTGAAAAGATCAAGGTTACCTAAGCACTTTAGAGAGTTCTCCAAGAAGATCCTTCTTCTCTTTTGTAAGGTCTCCCTGTGCACGTAAGGCACTGATGACACCTGCATAGGCCTCCAGTTCTGAAGAATTAGAGTGAATAATATTTCTATTTAATGCTCACAGAAAGAGGAAAAAAAGTTGTTTTCCATATTACTGATGGCATTCTAATAATTTTCAAAATCATTAAAAGTAACGTCTTTCAATTATTTACAGCTATTTCAAAAGAGATTGATGAGTTGGAACTCTCTCAGTCAATTACTCTGCAGCATAAAACATTTCTATGAAACAACTGTCTCAGCACAGAGGATTATCTAGTTTACAAACCCAAATGAATGCGTCAAGCTCTCCATGACCTGACAATTCAGGCAAAAAGCTTGAAGAAACTGTTTGGAGAGTAGTTCAGAACTCCCCTCACACGTATCATTATTATGAGTTCTATGGAAAAGCTTGGCCTGGTAAAGAAATACACTATCAAAAGAGCAACTGTTTTTCTTGGAATGCCTTTCCCTAATCAGCATGGAGAACATCAGCTCTAGTTTGTTTAATATGATCATCATAATCTTTTATGCCTATTTACTTGATATGGTACAACTGCTTGAGTCTGAAAGAAATGCAGCACAATGAATTAACCTGCTCAACACAAAATAAACAATCCAGCTATTCTTAAACACAGAACTACCACAAAGACTAACTCACAAAAATACAACTCTGATTTACCAGAAATGTGTAATTCCAGGTGACTGAGCTGTCATGCCATCAGCACTTTAAAAAAATCAAAACATAAAAGGCTACTGGTATTTTTGAATGTTGTCCTACTGGACAGGATGAAGATACACCTAATGCAAATAATGAAGCCTGCTAATTTGGCAAAGAATGACTTGCTATTCTCAGCTTCACATTGCTTGGGGAAACCCAAAACAAAAATTCTCTTGATCCTTACATAGGTGCCTTTCATTTGACACTTCCATTTCAGCAGCCAACCCAAACAACCCCAAGTTACCCAAAACCAAGAATAAAAGGTGCAGGCCAAAACCGAACATTGCTGAAGTTTGCTGCAAAAGAAAAGACTGATGATGCTTTTCTGAAAAGCTTTCCATTTAGGATTCCAAAGATCTAATTTACAAATGAAATCAAGGAATTGTTCTGAAAAGAAGTTCTGCTCTCCTGTCCCAATTAAGCAGATAAAACAAAAAGCAGAGTAATTTTGGCTAGCAATGCAGCCTGCACGGGAGATGCTGAGTGACCTACAGAAGCATTTACAGCTTCAGTTATAAAACATTCACTAATTAATGCAATGGTAATTATTAATATTAACATTTATTTAGACAATCATGTTACAATACTCATGGTACTATTTTCCTCTGTTAACAACTTAAAGTAATTCTCAGATGCAACCATAATTATTTATCAAGGGCACACTTTTTTTTCCTTTTGCATTATAAATAAAGAGCCTCTACACTATAGCTGTAAAAATGCACATTCTGGTCTTTTGGAAGCTAGTAAGGATTACAGAACAGCTGTAACTTCCTCCCCTTTGTGTTTATGCAGCAACACAAAACACATGAAATAGCTAAAATGGGTTTGGCAAGTAAATATTATTGCTAGTTTTAGGTGCCACGATCATCACCTCGTTCAGTAATAAACCACAATCAACACCAGGTCCTGCACACCTCAAGATGCATTTCAGCCTCACCTACATCCCTGCTTCACTCCTTACAGAGTACTCCCACTACTGCTGTACCATTAGCCAAATTAGATATTGGTCTGTGAGCTGGAAAAGCAGGACCCTCTAAAGTAGATGGCTATTGCTGCATGTGACTGTCACAGAGCCACTGCTCCCACTGCCTGTGCTCCTTCACCCCCTAGTCCCGTGGTATGCTTCCTCTCAGCTCACAGAGGCAGTGCCTCAGCCTTACCCTGCTGGCAGGGCCCCCTTGTGGGGACACAGCTCATGCCAGCAAAGCAAAAAGTATTATTTTTGATTTTTTTCCCTTCCTGTCAGCATAGGTTATGTCATTGAAGGAGGTGCAGCTGCACTTCTCTTTGGCTCAGCTGCACCAGCAAGGTTCTGCCAGCACACTGCTGTTAGCCCGGGTGAAAGGGTTTTTCCAGGCTTCCAGCCAGCACAGCTATGTTAATGAAACTTAGTAGCACATACCTAGTCCAAAGTTTTTGGCACTCTGCACTTTTTCCTAGTTTCTGTGCTTCTTGAGCCTTGCTTAAGGCTTAGGGTTGTCACCTTAACAGACAGTATGGCTTGTTGCAACACTGTGTGCAACACCTGCATAACTGTTCCAACAGCATACAAATCCCACATTCCCAACAAATGAAATAAAAAGGGCAAAGGGAGGGAAAATAAATTCTCAACTCTCAAAAAATAAAGTGGATGGCTCTGCAACGTATGAGAAGCTTGGCACAGTTAAGAAATACAGCACACCATCTCTCAGCAGTCAAACAAAATGAGAACAAGAAAAGCTGTCACTTGACAGTCACAGGAAGTTAGAGGGAGCCCCAGCTTTCTTCTTGACATCATCTCCCAGATTATGGTCCTCAGAAGAAACTGAAAAATATAAGGCTTTCTTCTTTTCCCATCTAGTATCATTTAACTGGCAAACCCCCAAACCCTTCATTACACAAATTCAGCCATAAGAACTCAAAACCAACTATGCCAGATCAGATCAAAGGTCCAACAAAGGATTCTCTCCCCTGCAGTAGCCAAAAGCAGGTAAGTGAGGAAAGAGCAAACGTTTTTATTACTTTCCAAAACACAGAAGCATCTCTCCTCATACACTTAGATTTACAAGGACAGAGCACAGAAACATCTTCTAGTGTCTATCTCTTGGGCAGGGGTCTCAAATACTGAGCTACATTTGAAACAATGAAAAAGACTTCTGTGATTATGGCAGTTGAGTGAGGACATAATTTTCCCACTTCCCTGACAACCTGAGTAACTGCAAATCACAAACAGCATTTTTTTATATTCTGATTTATGTCTTCACAATAATAACTTCAATACTTGAATCATCCCTACAGTGACAGTTAACCCGGATTCCACTATTTTTTGGGGGGTACAAAAAGGTGTCTAATACAGAACTGGGGCGGACAAAAACAATCAAAAACCACAACAAAACAGAAAAAAAAAAAACAAACTACCCCAAAGGTTTTCGTTTCACAGAAAAGTGTGCTGCATGTTAATAGTGACAGAAAAACCCAGCTCTGCAACACAGCAACTAGAGAGATTTGACCAAATCAAAACAATTCTTCTCTACTCATTTTGCTAGGGCTGAGAGTGTCGGCCAAACATAACTTTAAGCCAGGGCTGTCAAACCAATGACACATGGAAAACACAGGAAATTACTTGCAAGTTGCCTGCAGACATATTAAAATATTTCATGCAAGCAGCACGAAGGCAAATCTTCAAAGGGCAAAATGCAGACCCACAAATTGTATCATCTTACTGTACCCAGTTTGCGAAGGATCCTCTTGCACTCATCCCTACTGAGGTCCAGAAGAGTAGGCCACACCACAGGCATCCTTCCCTTGTGTCTGTGCTCCCACAGAGCTCAGCCTCGCTGGAAAAGGAATATAAATGCTCAAGCCCACAATTTATTGATTTCCCAAGCCGATTAATGTAAACTCCTCAGTCTGCTCACAACTCCACATTCGCTCTCATCCCCGCCCCAATCTCTGTAGTGGCATGAAGGAATTCGGCAGTTTCACAAGGGCATGGACTTCCTATGCTCCCTAGCTCAAATGCATCACCCAAGCCTTTTTACAGCGTCCTATCTCCTTCTGAAGCCCATTTTTTTTCAGGCTGAAACGCTCTCCGAAATGATGTTCGAGTCTCCTCCCTCTCTTTATGCAGAGTACCTATTAAAAGAATTCTTCCAGCGAACCGCGCGCTCCCCTTCCCCCCGGAGAACGCGTTTTGCGCCAGCCTATTATATTACATGACAGGATGGCAAAAACATCGTGTGTGAAAATTTGCTCTCCACATACCAACACCTGCCCCCTCCCCCAAGAAAAAAGCCAAACACGGGAACACCTCAATCCCGACGCAGCGAGATTCCGTGGGTGGCGGGGAGAGAAGGCGCATCTCCCCGACGCGACGAGGATAATAAAGGAAAAAGAGCAGCCGGAGGCGAGTTGGGCAAGCGGGACTGGGGCCGGGCAAGGAACGGCACGACAGTGGGGGTGGGGAGGGGTGGGCACCGGGAACAAAAGCCCTGACGCCGTCGCAGCTTGCAGCGTGGGGCTGGAAGGGGGAAGGGTCTCCTACAAGGACGCCCGAAGGCAGCCGCCACCCGGGCGCTCCCCGCCCGCCCTTCCCGGGCCCTGGGCGCGGGGCACTGTCCGGAGCCAGCGGCGCTGGGTCCCCGCCGGGCTCGGGGAAAGAGAGAGAGGGAGCGGGCGGCGGCTGGCGCTGCTTCCCCGCATCGGCCGGAGCGGCAGCGCCGGCGGGCGGGGGCCGGGGCGCTGCCCCGGGCCCCTATGGGGCGGCGGGTCTCCGCCGTCCCGGAAACGGAGCTGCCCCTCTCCCTGAGGCGGACCGCCCCGGGTAGGGCGGGGAGCAGGACCCACCTGCCCGGCCGTGCCCAGTACATCGAAGGCTCCGCGGCAGCCGCACCCCTCCCCCCACCGTTCGCCAGTGCCGGGCTCGGGTTTGTTTAGTGGCGGCGGCGGCGACGGCGTTTACTCGGGCCAAGATGGCGGACGAGGGCACTGCGCAAGCGCGGACGCAGCGAGGTACGCTAGGAATTGTAGTCTCTGCCGCCCCTCTGCCGTAAGGAGCTGGAGGAAACGCGTGCCAAGATGGCCGCTCGAATGAGCACTACGCATGCGCGCTGGCAAGGAGCATGCTGGGAACGATAGTTCTTCTCGGTGTTTCTTGACCCGTGGGAAGCGGCGCCCGCCGTCCCGCCGTGGCTCGGCGGGCGGGTACGGGCAACCGGAGGGGACAAAATACATTGCGCGTTCTCTACCCCGGCTGGGGCGCGCTAGCGCGGTTGGAACGCAACCGCTTAGCCCAGAACTCTAGGAAATAACAGCTGGCCATCACTCCTGGAACGAAACATGACAGCGGAGAACGTCACCCCCACGCCATTTGGCTATCTGCAGTTTTCTACCTTAAAACGGACGCAGGTGGCGCGCGGGGTGCAGCGAGCCGCCTGTGGGGAGCAATGAGGGAACAAATCGCGCACCTAGAGCCCCCTCCCTCACAGCGCTCCGCCGTGTCTGCTCCCGACACCGCGAGGGCATTGTCACAGCCCCGGGCCTGGCCGCTCCTCCGGACTTTACAGCGATTATAATTTGTTTTCCTGAAGATTTCCATGAAAAGCAGTAAATTTTATCTGTTTGAAAATCCTCGAATCAAATTAGAAAGAGAAAATAAAATGTCTCGGGTGCAGCTGAAAAGTAACGCGTCCTGTTGTGGCTGCACGTTGCAGCGAGAAAGTATAAAATAATCTGTGGAAAATGTATATTTTATTATTGGCTTTTTGCAAATATTAAAATGAATATTATATGTGTTAAGTTAGAAAGTTATGCTGTATTAATTTTCTTAAGTAGTGTGTTAAATATAGTTTTAGGTTATTACATAATGTTAAAATAGAAACTATGCTATGTAAGATACTTTTTTTAAAAAATAAAGGACTCGCACTGAGATAGCAACCACAAGACGCCTAAATCTTTCAGAGAAAGAGAATTTATTGCTCACTTATCAGGAGAAACTAATTTCTTCCTGCCATGAAGGCACCGTTAGGATTCAGAGGAAGAAGTTGACACTGACCAGACAGAATCCTGTGTTTAAATGGAATTTATGCATAATGTATGCGACGTATGAATATATAACAGGCTATCGTTTTTAAGGGTTAAATCCTCTGTTAACATGTGTCCTTTTGCCGGCTTATTTTACCCAGAAAAAGGTACCCGGACCATCCGTAACTCTTTGTTCTTATTGTCTCATATTGTCCTAATACAAATTGTCCAAATTTTTATTACTCTAATTATATTACTATTTTTATAACTATTTTATTACTATTAAACTTTTAAAATCTTAAAAACAAGTGATTGGCATTTTTTCACACTTGCTGTTTCCTGTTATTCTTCACAGCAATATAAATCTCAAGTACTTGAAAACAATTATGCTGAACAGTACAAGACAGCTAGAAATTGTCTTTTTCTCCTTTTAATGCCTTCCTAAACAAGAATGAGCTGAAGGCAAGTAGCATCATATTGCATAATATTGCCTAATAAATGTCCTAAGATTTGTACAAATGGGAAGATGCGGGTTTGTGCCAGAAGTTGGAGTTTTCCTTTCCATGTCAGAGACTCCACTGGAAAGGAAATCACAAATTCCAAACCTGGAAATCACAGAATCCTAGCATGGTTTGGGCTGGAAAGGACCTTAAAGCTCATCCAGTTCCAAACTCCTACCATGAGCAGCAACACTTTCTACTAGACCAGGTGGCTCAAGATGTGTCTTTTAGTCAGACTACTCTGGTCAACAGGAAAAGGCAAGGACAGCCTCACCACTTACCAGACTATAAACTATTTGAGATTTATTCAGAATTTGTAATTATGATGCTCTAGCAGGGTATGAATTTTATTGCACCCAAGATGTTCAACAGCCAGCCCTGATACTTGTAGAATAAATTATTCCATGAGCAGAAATGTCCAAACCTGCCTTCTTAAAGAAAACTTAACTACTAAGATCTAGGTTTTAGCTGGATGTTATGTTTCAGTTTGTGTGCTTATGAAAGTGCTTTGTTCTCAGAGTGGAATTGCTGCTAATCATGCAGCTCATAAGGATCAGAAATACCTTCTTCAGACTTGCTTAAATGTAATTAGATTTATTTTGTATTTGTTTTCGATCTTTAATTTTTTTTTCCAACATGGATGAAAGTAGCCAAGAGAATCAAAAGTTATTGTGGGTAAGGTGGACAGACACATATGTTTGTATGGATGTATTCAAGAAAATGGGATTTGCTTCATTTCCTTTGGTACACAGAGCAGAAAAGCAATATAAAAAATGAGTCAGTTATGTATGTATGAAATGTCTGAAGCTGTGGTTGCTGCGTTTCTACAGATGTCCTAAGATGACTTTCAAGAATATTTATTGAGGATGAAGATGCAGACTTGGAGATGTATGAGCGGTTCAGAAAGCCCAAAAGCCAAATTTTTCTTGTAGTTAAAGCCATGATGTTACCATTTACTTCAGACTAGCCTACAATCAATTCTTCATTACCCAGAAAAATGGGAGGACTGAGATAGCATGGACAAAGTAAAAAAATGCCCAAAGCACATAAATAATGAGTCCTGAAAAGCACAAAAAGGCCAGAGCTCTGCAGCTGTTAATCAGCTTGGATCAATAACCAAGATTGTCCAAGCAGATGCACCAGAACTACCCCCAAACCCAGCAAGGTCTGGTCAGGAGGGCCTTCTCTAGTCAAATCCCACATCACATAACCAGTCTGAGAACATCACAGATCTTTCTGTAAAACTGTGCCAGGGTTGTCTGAGTTCAGAATGACTGCACGCAGGCAGCTCAGATCTCCTAGCCTAATTCAAGAGACTGAGACTTGACAGCATTTCCTTATGTCTGATGACCAAAATACCAAGTGTTCCAGTTGTAGACTAAAAAAATGAGAAGAAAAAAAGACAACGTGGTTTAGGCTTACTTCATTAATCCAGAAACATGGCTAAATGTCCCACATTTGGTCAGTAAACTCATATAAAATAAATAAAGTCATTGTAGGTAAAGGAAAAAAAAATCAGTGTGAAAATGCCAGCATTTTTTCTAGCCTTTGATGCCTCACAGATACTAATAATTTTTTAATTTCTCATTACCTACATCCTTGCTGTCTGAGTCATCATTTAAGGAGACCCAAAATTACAGAGCACTTTCTGAGTGTCCAGAAAGTAAAACAAGATACAGAATTGTTGTCAGCAGCATTTTGTCATCTTTCCTAAGGAAGCAAAGCTCAACAATGTAAAAAAGCCACAACGTGAAATTAATTTGTCAGTCAAAGGGAGCTAAGAACTCAAATGATCAAATCCGATGGTGACGTGATAAGCAACACTCTTCAAGTTGTTGTGATCTCTCTTGTGCCTTCATTTCCCACTTTTATAATACATTTTAAAAACTAACAACAGACAGTGATATGTAACAGCTAGGCATTATGTGTAGGGTTGTGAGGCCCTGGCACAGGTTGCCCACAGCAGCTGTGGCTGCCCCATCCCTAGCAGTGTTCAAGGCCAGGCTGCATGGATCTTTCAGCAACCTGGTCTAGTGGAAGGTGTCCCTGCCCACGGTAAGGAGCTGTACCCAGGACATCTTTTAGGTCCCTTCCAACCAAAACCACTCCGGGATTTCATGATTAATTTTATAAAAGCATGCTGCTGAGTATTCTTTTTAAGAATTTGCTCAATTGTATACATTTAAACAAAATCTGTTCCTCCTTTCAGAAAGGGAAAGAAAAATGCCATCAATCTCTACTACTTTTTGTTGTTTTCTACAACCCAACAATTTCAGATTCCCCATTGGCTTAAGTAATATGAATCTCATACATAACAGACACTGGTCTAATTAATCACACTTTCTGGTTTTGGGTGCTAACAGAATATTCTGCCTCACCACACTTATTTTTGTCCTCAAAGAAAATGGAAGAGAGAAGGAAGTAAGCTTGGAAGCCTCAGCTGTGAGATAGCCCAAGGAAGAGCTATGATTTTCCCAGAGAGGCGATTTGTATGCAGCTCAGGTCACCAGGACAAAGCTGTGCTTCTCAGCTCTTTAGGAGCTCATAGGAAATGAGTGGAGCAGCCTTGCTGTAGTTCTCACTGGGTTATTAACTGCATCTCCCCTTGCATCACTACAACCCGATTGATACAGGCTCTGCAATAATCCATTTTCTTCAGAACAGCTTTTCATGGGTAGAAGAGAGGTGCTTCAGCTTGATACTATATAGGAACCAGGTACAGCTACTGAAGCTGCTGCTTTTATGAGGTAAACAGGGAATTTCCAGCTTTCAAGAGACGTACACTAGTAATCTTAAATGTATCACTGGAAAATCAAGGGAAAAAAATGTATTTGTTTCAGTCTGCCAGCAATTGAGAAAGAAGTAGAAAAAATCCACTATGCTTTTGATACTAAGATGAATGGAACGTAGTAGATAATTTCAAATTTTAGGGAATTTAAGGATAGTTTAAAGTATCTTCCATGTCTTGCATAAGATTCTAATATAAGTTAAATTATTTCTTGGCCTTTTTTTGTTTCCCAGTGGCTTAATCAATGGAGTTTCCACTTATTCTAATGGGTTATTCAGTGACTCGATAAATTTTCCTGACATGAGCATCTCTATTTTAATGTCATTCTTCTTCTCTCAGACCATTCCTAATCTCTCTTCCTCCTCAAACACTTTCCCATCACATTTTTCCTCCTGGCTAAGAGAAAAGCAGAAGCCTCAACAATGCCTAGGTGCTGGCAGGTTGCAGAGGAGCTTTTTATACACAGCCTCGTCAGATAGATTGTGAGGTAGGACTGTTTGTAAATTCACAAAGATATTTCAGCTACTTTTACTAAAGATAGCTTTGTGTTGCCAATCAATAGATATTTCCCCCCCTATTGTAAGTAATACATATTCTATTCATCAAATGCTTTTGTTTTACAAATCCTAACAGCTTCTGAGCTGAAAGTATCTTAATTCAGCAAGCATTAAAAATGCATCAAAATGCCACTGTGTATCAAGTTAAGCATCTATTTAAACACTTTGCTACACTGAGGCAAAAACTCAACAACATAACCTCAGCTAACGAAGAAAATCACTTGTGATATTTTGCGACAAATGAAAGAAGGAATTAAACCTGGTACCCTTTGCAATCTTGGGATACAGATGAAAACTGCCGTCCTCTTTGTGGCTTGCTGTATTGGCAAAGAACATATAAACTTGCTTGCTCAGAACAGGAAGCTAAGGAATGAAGCAAAGTATTGAAGTTATTGCTCCACTGAGCCACTTGAGTCCTTATCTACGGCCATATACGTTTGTATATGTGTTATACAAATGCTGGGTATCTCTAACAAGCTTCTGCCATTCAAGAACATATATCTCAGATCACCAATTAGCAGAATTCAGTCACACTGGGAGCCAATTTGCACTGTATTTTAGGGAAGCTTGCATTTTCTCTTTCAAGTTGCCCTTTTAACTCATCAACAGACCATCTATTGCTTTAAAGCTCAAATCAACTCTCCAACAAATTACTTGCTCATGATTTTGACCAATTATTTTTACAAGGCTGAGTATGCTATAAATACTGAGGAAGGAAGTGAATATTAAAGATTATATAATCCTAATATAAGTATTAGAAATTATATTGATCCTGGAACACCTTGCAAATGAAAGTTTAAACTTACAGTATTGTTGCAGGGTGACAACAGCAACAGAAAAGCAAGATGGTGCTGCATTTACAAACCAGAAACTAGCATTATTATCACTGTGCAGTTTTCAGTGAAACTTTGGGCAAAGCCCATGCACTTTAAGAGGTTGATGTGAGCACTGGGGATTAGCAAGGCTTGTACAGAAAAATAAAGACAACCCTGCGCAGGGGCAAGCAAATAGGGAAAAGAGGAGTCAGACTCTCACTCCTAGCTCCTTCATTTTGGTGTAACCATATACCTGCAGCACAGCACAGGGTGGGGAATCTGTGATCCTGCGCTGGCTGGAACTTCAGAAGCTGCAGCAGCTCAGGTGGAAGCCTCGATTAAGAGCAGCTGCTTGGAATTTAGATGGCCTCTTCCCTCTGCAGCAGGGAAGTAGCTGTAGGCCAGAATACACAGCTGAGTAAAAAGAGTAAGTAGAACAAGCAAGAATACAGACAGCCTGTGCACTAAACCATGTTTTTTGGGCAGATCTTCACATCAAAGTCCAGTTCTGCAAAGACAATGGCTGTCTGGGTTTCCTCATATTGAAGATCTGATAGAACACCTATGAAAATCACCATTCTTTGAATCAGAACCGTAAAAAGAAAAAATATCCCAGTGAAATAGGGAAAATGCAATGGAAATTTGGTTATCATCACAGAGATTGTTAACTTTAATTTGCAAAAAGCTAAAAATGCAATGGAAATTTGGTCTGACAACCTTTTAATATCATCACAGAGATTGTTAACTTTAATTTGCAAAAAGCTAACCTCAAGGGAGGAGCTGGGATGCTGCATTACTGTAACTGAGGATGGGAGTTAAGTTGCATGTTTGTAACTAGTATTACTTACTCAGCCTGGATTCACCTGTCCCTAGAGGTCAGACACATACTGCTTGCAAGACTTGCTTATTCCCTACCTTTGCCTCCCAGTTCTTCAGAATAGCAGGAATAAAAAGAGGATGTATCATCTTTGGAAGGAGGGTCAGGTCTCTCAGGAAGTATTTAAGGGGGTTGCTACGGCATGTAGGAAAAAAAATTAGGGAGGCCAAAGCTTAGTTTGAACTTAATTTGACAACTTTTGTAAAGAATAATGAAAAATGTTTTTACAAATATATTAATGGCAAAAGGGTAAGACCAACCTCTGTTCTCTACTGGACGCAGGAGGAAACTCGGTAACTGCAGATGAGGAGAAGGCAGGAGTGCTTAACATCTTCTTTACCTCAGTCTTTAGTGGGAAGACAGCTTGTCCTCAGGACAGCTGTCCTCCTGGGCTGGCAGATGGTGTCAGGGAGCCGAATGGTCCTCCTGTTATCCAGAAGGAGGCAATCAGACAGCTGAGCCACTTGGATGTTCATAAATCCATGGGCCCAGATGGGATCCCTCCCAGGGTGATGAGGGAGCTGGCAGATGAGCCTGCAAAGCCGCTCTCCATCATTTACCAACAGTCCTGGCTCACTGGTGAGGTTCCAGATGACTGGAAGCTGGCCAATGTGACACCCATCCACAGAAGAGCTGGAAGGAGGATCCTGGAAATTATAAGCCAGTCTCAGGCAACAACTGACAGAACGAGAGGACACAGTCTTTAGCTGCACCAAGGGAAATATAGGTAGGATGTTAGGAAAAAGTTTTTTACAGAGTGATAAAGTACTGGAATGGTCTGCCCGGGGAGGTGGTTACCACCCCTGGATGTGTTTAAAAAAGACTGGATGTGGCACTTGATGCCATGGTTTAGTTGAGGTGTTAGGGCTGGGTTGGACTCCATCTTGAAGGTCTCTTCCAACCTAGTGGTTCTGTGATTCTGTGAACCTTCTGGACAGAAGTATCTTGGGGTTCATAGAATTATTGTGAATAGATACTTCTGGATACAAATCTACAAAACTAGCTCTGTGGGATTAACCTGATGTCCATTTAGGTCTCACACTCAGGTTAGCCCAACAACAGGGCTGTAAGGCTTGGAAGACAAATGTAGTAGTAAAAAGAATCATGGAAGCATTTTCAGACTTTAGATATTCTCTTGCAAATAAATTTTTCATAGCAGGAAACCTGCAGGAGTACACTGTCACACTAACAGTACTCTCAGAAAATTAAAGCATATCAACTTTCACCTGGGGAATGAGACATACAGTCCATTTCCAGAAGCAAACAAAAAGTTATTTTATACCCACTATTATGTGAAAGAAAATCCTGTATTTAAGATACAACTTTGAAGACACAGAGAAAAGCAACACTAACACACAAAATTCCTTTAAGAATAATTTATCAGAATACAGATTATATGTTCAACACTAATACAGTATATAATCCCTGTTAAATGTTCTATAGACACACTTGGAAACATACTGTGAATAAGACTTGAATAATCAAGAGGATTATTTAAAATATATATGTACACTTCAAAGGCTACTGTGCAGGAAGAACAGTTTCAGGGATTTCTGCATTCTACAACATAAGATAATTTTTGAAATTTCCAAGTAAGTAGTAATGTAAACTAATTTTTATTTTTAAAGAAAGTGCTTCTAGTATTACTACTGGGTTTTGAAAAATATTAAGTCTATTTTCTTTCCGTTACGTATAAAGCACTGAAGAATGAGTCTCCACATAAAAACCACCATCCAGCAGACCTCAGTAAGTCCACTTTATAAACAAGTCCTTGCTTTAATTTCATTTCATTTGGATAGTTCCTATGCAAATATACACATATCTAGAAGGTAACAGCCATAACATACTTGTATAGTGCTTCAAATGATACAACCAATATCAACAGAGACTTTGGTCAGAAGTGGCAGCTCATAAATATGTGCAATAGCTAATTTAATTTTAATACTGCCATTCTGGTCTGGCTTGCTCAGAGCCCCAAAAAGGAGTTTAGCATGCCAGTAGTTCTGTTTCGTGAAGGAATTTGGAAGAGAAAAGGTCTTTCATAATTGGGCAGAACATACAATTTTCTTATTAGTAATGTGTGAAGAAGTAATTTTTTCCTACTGAAACAGATTTTCAGTGTTTTAAAATTCACTCTAACATTATGCAATCGTGCTCCTATACTACTAGTAGAATTGAAAATGATCCTGCTCTTTTTTTTTGTGTTTCCTTGTATCAGCATGAACACTTATACTACCTGAAAAAGATTACTTATCTGATTAACTAATTTATACATTTCACTGTCCATGAATGTTGGTGACTGCCAAGTAAAGTCAAACCAATGGGGTGCACTAGTTAGCTTTAGCATTAGCTTAAATGACTACTCAAAATTACTTCAGCTACATACACAAGGTAGAATTCAGGCAAACAATTAATGCCAAATAAACAGTTGTTATTATGATTGGTCAGAAGCACTTGATGACAAGACTTCCTCATGTAAAAGACAGCTTTAATCCTGCTCATAGTAAACAAAGAAAGCTTAAAATATTTGAAGCTCAAAAGGAATCAAATAAGCATGGGTTTTTTTGTTTTGCCTTTATGCACTCTTTTGAAAACTTATACTTTTGACCATTTCGTCTCTTTGGATTATTGTTCCTACAGCCCAGCATATCTCCAGGACAATAGAACTTTTTATGTGAAGATACATAAAGGATGTATCACAGCTGAATTCTTAAAACTACAGCAGTATTACACCTGAAACAATCCTCACTTGCCATCAGCATTTGTAATTTCACAGGTACTCTACCTACTTTTGGACATATTTGGAGAGGGAGCCCTTACCCACTTCCTACCATCCAGTTTTCTGTATCCTGTTTTTTTTTCTAAGCTTTATTTCATTTTTACCTAATAATGTCTTCTGACCAGAACAACCTCCATCAAATTATTTCATTACTTGAAAAGCTTGTGGCTTTTACCATTACTTCTTTAACTACCTGAAAGGAGGTTTACCCAGGTGGGGATTAGCCTCTTCTCCCAGACAACCAGCAACAGGGTGAGAAGACAGGGTCTTAAGCTGTGCCAGGGAAGTTCAGGCTGTACATTAAGAGGAATTTTTTTCACAGAAAAGGTGATTAAATATTGGAAGGGTCTGCCAAGGGAGGTGATAGAGTCACCATCCCTGGAGATGTTTAAGGAAAGCCTGGATGGGCTCTGGTCTAGTTGACAAGGTTATGATCCGTCACAGGCTGGACTCAATGATTGTAGAAGTCTTTTCCAACATAACTGATTCAGTGATTCTGTGTGGGATCATCCATCAAGCTGCAGAGTAACAAACAAAAGAAAATAAGACAACAGAACACCACTATGACCTCCATGTCCACCCTATGCCTGGTTTTAAAGCAGAGTGTAGCATATATACAGACGGGAAGCAGCCCCAGGTGAAGGCACACCAGCCCTGCCCTGCTCCATTCACCCCTCTGTGAGTTTCTTCAGGGAGGGAAACTAAGGGAAACTTAGCCACAAATGATCAGAACTGTAACAATGAGGTTGGCTGGCTGGAGACCTGTGGCTGGTAACCAGGAGCTGTGAGCAAAGAGAGAGGGGAAACCAGTTGTGGAGTTAATGGGGGAATGGGAGGTACTGTGCTTGGAGAGTGGGGGTCAGATGAGAAAACTATGAATGGCTGCAAAGACGTGAATGAAGAAAAAGGGATAATGTGGCAGGAGAGAGCAGGAAGACCAGGCTGATATGAGTAAGTTGGACTGAAGAAGAAAGAGCTGTGGAGGAGAGAAAAGTGCTTGTCTGTACAAAAAATGTTATGATCTCCCTTCTACACTGGGTTTTGGAGTAACACACGCATGCTGTGACATGTGCACGGACACTTGGTGTCACACACGAGCACATGGCATCACATGCCTACACTGGGTTTTGGAGTGGCCACGGTGTAACACACGCATGCTGTAACGTGTGCACGGACACTTGGTGTCACACACGAGCACATGGCATCACATGTACAGCACAACACACACACGTGCTGTAACACAGACGTGGCATTACACACACGGTGTAACACATATGCACATGCCGTAACACACGATGCAACACACATGGTGAAACATGCACACGGGGTGTAACACAGCCACACACACAGGGTAGCTGTGTCACATGGCGTGACAGACACGTGGTTAACAAATATGCACATGCCGTAACACACACGCACACTGGGTAACGCGCACGGCATAACCCGTGTGCGCGGCGTTAACACACACGGTGAAACACGCACACGGCATAATGCCTGGACAGCGTAACACAGCCACACACACAGGGTAGCACACACGGTGTGATGGACACACATGGTTAACACACACACGGGGTAGCGCGCACACACACGGGGTAGCGCGCGCACACACACACGGGGTAGCGCACACACACACACACGGGGTAGCGCACACACACACACGGGGTAGCACACACGGTGTGATGGACACACAGGGTTAACACACACGGATAGCACACGCACGGTGGAACACACACAGACCTCCGACACCCCGCGCATGCGCGTCCCCGCCGTACCCGCTCCTCGTGCGCACGCGCAAGGCCGTGCCCGCCGCGGGCGCGCGCGGTGCAGTGTGGGAAGGAGGTGGCCCCGGCCCGGCGGAGCGCGGCGCTGAATCCTCCTGGCCGCTCACAGCACTGTGGAGCCGCTTCCCGCCCTGCCTCCCCTCCGGCCGCCGCCACCTCCTCCTCCTCCTCCTCCCCCCCGCCCCCCTCCCGCCGGCCCGCGGATTTAAAGGGGCAGCGGCGCCGGCCGGGGGAACCATGCCGAACTTCTGCGCGGCGCCCAACTGCACCCGCAAGAGCACCCAGTCCGACCTGGCCTTCTTCCGCTTCCCCCGCGATCCGGCCAGGTGAGACCACCTCGGGAGGGGCGGGCTGGGGGAGGGACGCCCGGCTCTCCCCCTCAGGCCCCGCCGGCGCCCAGCGCTGCCTGTCTGAGGAGACATCGTGCCGGAGAACTGGCTCCCTTCCCCCTGCCCGCTCTGCTTCCCCCGCGCCTCCCCAGCCGCGCCTCCTTACCCGCGGGGCCGGCGGCCGCCCGGACCTCCGATGGTGCCTGCGGAGGCCGCGCTCGCTGCGGCGGGGCGGGGCCCTGGGACCCTCCGGGCTGTGGCGGCGGGTGCGCCTGCGCCGGGACGGCGGCGGCGGCGGCTGCCGCCCCTCGGGGGAGTGGTGGGGACGGGAGCGGCGCCGCTCCGGGATGCGGCGGGAAGAGGGTACCTGGCCGAGACGGGGTGGGCGCTGCCTGCCTGTGGGCAGGGTGCGGCTGTGCGTGAGGCGGTGCAATGGGATGTATGGCTGTGAGAGATGGGGGGCAGCTGGAGGGCTCGGCGAGGGGAGCCCTGCACTGTGAGGGGCCCGCGCAGGCTCAGCACTGGTACAGGCAGTGAAGGTCCATCAGTGGTGCTCTGTTTATTAGATGCGGTGCTGCACGATGAGGCGTGTGCGTGGCAAGTGGGACACCCCTGCGGCGGGGAGGGACTGTCACAGGATTGCTAGGATGGTAGCAAAGCATCATGACCAACAGCAGAGGTGATGGGAGAAATTCCCAATAGGTGAAAAGCAGGGGTGGTGTACTGGTAGAGCAAAAAGTGTGTGAGTGAGACACAGTGAAAAATAAATCACGCACTTAGACGTAGAAACCCCCATGTGAAGGTTCACCCTTAAATCAAGATGACACTCTTAAAATACTTGGTTTAGCATGATGCTCACAACATTGAATGGGGCACAGACATAGAGCAATACCAGTTACTCTTTTCTAACAGTTGGTAGTTAAGGCTGGGTTTTTCATGATTTATACATGATATTTACTATCTTCCTTGAAGCTGCTTGACCTGATTTTTGGAAAAATCAAAACCCCATGGGAATTATGCATATGTAGTATTTTCTAAGGAAACAGACCCTCCAAGCAATTTCAAATGAAGATACAAAAAGCTTATATAGGTAGTAGCTGCTCTCTCTCTAAAGTTGTACTTTTGTATATGTTATGAAGTTCTCCTGGATGAATGCAAGGCCTTGCTGTAAAGGCTATCCAGACCTCCTGATGTCTAGTACATGCAAGGTACTGTAATACAATCCATATTCCATATGCTTTTGCTTTAAGAAGAACTGAAATCGAAGTGCTTGTTTACCTACTCTTATTCTGTCATTTTCATGATTTGCTCTTACTGTTGTCTCTTTCTACCATCTGTCCTGTGAGACCCTTAAGATCTCACACAAAGGAATATCTGCAGTTAGTGTGGAATTGAAGAAAATTGGCACTGTCTGAGCTTCAGTCTTAATTTGTAAGAGGTCCATGCTGTAAAATGTGAGTCACATCAAGCTGTACAGAATTCGTCAGTAGATGGCAGTTTACTGTATGAAGAAAATACCCTCTTGAGTTTATAATTTCTTTATGGAAGGACATTTTGAATGAGTGTTTTCCATGGTAGCAGTGCAAAAAGGTACTTAAAGGTGTGTGACTTTTCATTTTAAAGATTAAATTTTTTAAAACTCTATTTTATAAACTCTAGGATGGTTTGTGTTGGAAGGAACCTTGAAGCTCATCTCATTCCAAGCCATGGGCAGGTACACCTTCCATTAGACTGCCTTTCTCCCAGCCAACCCTTGGAACTTCCAGGAATGGGGCAGCCTCAGCTTCTCTTGGCAACCTATGGCAGGGCCTCCAAACCCTCACTGTAAAAAATTTCCTTCATATATCTAACCTAAATTTCCCCACTTACAGTTTGAAGCCATTTCTCCCTGTCCTGTCACTACAGTTCCTGATGCAGAGTTCCTCTCCTACTTCCCTGTAGCCCCTTCAGACACTGAGTTTGAAGCCATTTCTCCATGTCCTGTCACTACAGTTCCTGATGCAGAGTTCCTCTCCTACTTCCCTGTAGCCCCTTCAGACACTGCAAGGTGCTGGGAGGTCTCTGCACAACCTTCTCTTCTCCAGGCTGAACAGCCCTGACTTTCTCATTCTGTCTCCACATAGGAGATGCTCCAGTTTGCCAGCTTTGTGGACGTGATCCAACATTTCCATGTCTGTCTTTATATTGGGGCAGACTGTACACAGTATTTCAGATGGGGTCTCACAAGATGGGCAGGAGGAAGGAGAAACTATACATAAACTGTTTATAGCATCTTTGTACTCTTAAAAACAGTCAGTGACAAAGACTATGTTCTAAGTTCTCTAGAAGTTCCCCCCCTTAATATTTTACAACTTTCTGTCCAAAGTTGATCATATATTCTATTTTACCAAGAGCATTTAGAGACTGATAAATCCGTGCATCCTTTTGGTTTTACAGACTTGAGGGTGCTTTATTCTGTGGGTTGGTCTACAGTAGTCTGTGGATGGAAATGAAAATATGTTCCTTGTACTGCTTGCTCTCACTTTTGTAGGTCAGACTGGGATGGTGAGCAAAGTGCATTGTCCCAAAATGTTATTTGCCCTTCACAGCTTACAGTGGGAAAGCTGAAAATAAAGTTGTTAAAATACATCATCCACTACTCATTTGATGTGAGAATGGTGTATCCAGTTTCCTTACCTAAAAACTTACAGCAAACAGTATATGGCAGTATATGGTCCTTCCTATTTAACTTCCAATTTGGATTTTACTGAAAATACCTTAGCCAATCCTTCATCTCCAGATTGTATGTCATGTAGCTGTATTTTGTTTTAGTTATTATTTTGTGTAAAGTTGTCTCCACCCATTTATTTTCTAAGAGGCTGGTCCTGGATATAATTCTCTGCCAAACACTGTTCCTGTTGATGACCACACCAGAGGCTGGTGAGAGTTATTTCCAGTATCTTGCCATCCCATAGTACTACTCCTAAACTCCAGGCCATTTTAAATCTACCTGACTACAAGTTTGAGCAGTTTTATTATTTCTTTGTTTCACAGGAGCCTTTGGTAGGAGCTGGACAGTGTACTAAAGTGATTTCTCTTGTAAGCTTGGTGGCTTCCAGCAACACTTGTATTTCAGTTCCATTAAATACATTCTTTTCTGCTGAAGTAAAAGAACCATGGTTCCTTCAGTAGCGTAGATGTATGACGCCCTCCAAAAGCTTATTTAGAATTAGTGCAGTCACTTGTTAATTACATCTCCACCAGGCTGCTCTTCCTAATGCAAGTCAGCTCAGCCTCAGCGGCATTCACCAAGGGTTGTAGAGGTTCTGCTTTAAGCACCTCTAAGTTTCTCATTCCTGTGTAGCCTGTGTGTCATTTGCCATTCATGGAGGAGGATCCATTGGAGAATGGGACTAGATCCAAGTTCTCTAGAGACTGATCGTGCAGATCTCCCTGTAGGTGGCTGAAGTGAAACACTACCTGAGCAGCTACAGTGTACAGAAACACTACATCATGATGCAGCTCACTGTTGAAGGGAATGGGAAATAAAGTTGTGGATTAAAAAAAAAAATCTCAAACTAATATGGGTATTTAAAATAATTTATTTGCAACTGTATGCTCTTTGTGGGGATGATGCTTGTGAAGCATGTTTAAGAATCATGTTGATTTCATGTATACATGGTTGTTGGGTGACTTGGACCTAAGTTTGCTCCTTTTCGAGGTAATTGCTGTTTCTGCTTGTTGCAGTGTGTTGTCACGGTGTGCCTCAGTCTCCCAGTCCGTCCCCTGAAGTTTCCTTCCCCAGGTGGTGTGTCAATCACCTCTCCTTTTCCCCACCCTTGACCCCTGTTGGACACTGTCTATCAACCCAGAAATTCCAGAGGGCATCGAGTGATTGGCAGGTTCAAAGGATGCTCTCCACCCCCTGGGGGGCCATTGGCTCACCCAGGTGTCCCTCTCACCTGAGACCCCCTCCCCCCATACCTGGTTGGTGCTCCCTGTGTTCCCTCCCCTGCCCCTCTCCCCAGGTAAAAGGACAAGCACACCACGAGGTGGGAGTTCTGTGGAGTTGTTGCAGGATTCAGAGGCCATGCAGCCCGAAATAAAAACTCCGGATTAAAAACTCTCCATCAGGACCCACTCCTTCCTTCACCATCGCCTTAAAGGTTTCTCCAGCTCAGGGAGGCCTCTTCTACCAACAAGCTCCGGCCCGCAAGCACTGGAGCTCGGGGCATGCCCGGACTTGTCCCCACGTGCCCAGCTGCAAGCACAGGTACTGGATAGCGTCTCTGGGGAGCAAACTCCACAGGTGCGGCTATTTGGTCAGCAGCTGGGACCAGACAGACCGAGGCAGTCCCGTTCAGTAATACTGGTAAACCACAATAGCTGCTATTGCTTTTAACATAGGAATTACTCCCTGCTGCTGCAGCATCCCGTTGAGTTGAGTAATAAGACTCAGGGCAGTCTTGTGGATGCAGGTTTTGCATAAGGACTTCACAAGCTCCATAAGCCTGTCTTCTCATGCAGAAATAGTTCAAAAGGCCTTGGAGTAATCTGGCAATCCCAATGCCAGAGTCAAAGCTAAAGCTCCTTTTATAGGTTGGAAAGCCTTTTCTGTTTTTGAACCCCATTGCACAGGCTTCCCATCCTCTGTCTTGGTACTGTTAAGGAATCCATTCAGTGCTGGCAGCTCAGGGGCAGCTGCAGTGCCAGCTGCAGATGGAGCTCTGGCGGCAAGAGCCAGAAGCAAGAGGCACTGCTGACCCTTTGCACAGCAGAAGGGCACAGGGACCTGTGGCACAGCCAGGCATATGGACACTCCAAGACACTGCAGGAGCCGACAACACCCAACTTTCCCACACTCAGACTGGTGAGAGGACTTGGACTTGTTTGGGTTCCCTCCTTGGATGCACCATCTTGAGCTGTGATTTTGTAACTGCGCTGTGATTGCAATTATTTTAAAGATTCATATGACTGAGATTGTGCTATGGGAAACCTGGAGTCAAGCCACTAAGGAAATCTGCTCTGACTGTCAGAGCTGCCAAGGGGCCTCAGTCCCAGCTCAGGTGGTGCAAGTGTGTCTGCCAGAGTGGCTCCTGGGTGGCCCAACAGGGAATTTTCCTTAACAGTACCCTCTGCCAGTGATTCACTGAACTACTTTACCCCTGGTATATCCAGTCTGCTGTATCTTTCTATCTTTAAGAAATCCTTGCAATTGGGTTTTTATTTGTTACTGGTTGAGTCACCACAACCTGGTTACCGTAGCCTGGACCTCTCCTGGGTCTGCTAATCTTTGTCCTTTTATTAATATAAATCCTAAATATTTTACTTCCTGACAACACAACTGAACCTTAAAAAAAGATGCGCAGTGGCCTTTTCTTGCTGAAGCAGTGCATATACAAGTAGTGTCTTTCAATCTTCATAAGCCTTGATGGGAAGTAACAAATCATCTACATATTCTACAAGTATCAATTTACATGGTAGTTTTTTACCTTACTATTCCATTGCAGTAGGTTGTCAGCATTCTCTGCATATTTAATGGACCTAACTCTCTACCTCCTGAAGACCATAACGAAACTTTAAAGCATTTTCTTTTATCTACTTTTTTTAAAAATTTTTTTTAATTAACTGAAGTTTTTTCCTCTTCTTTTTGCTGAAGTGGCTGTATAAAGTCTTAGGCAACAAAATCCCAGTTTCCTGCTCAGACAGGATGCTTTGCATATCTTTGTCCTGGATAAAAATGAAACTGTGTCCTCAAAATTAATAATGTTGTTTCAAAAATTAAAAAGATAACTGAGCTGCTAAACTGAGTCACAGGTGATGCTTGCAATTTATGAATAACACCATATCTTCTTGAGACAACAGCAGTTCTCTTTATTCTAGAGAAAGTAATTTACCATCTTCTTACCTATATAAACATACATATCTAAAATATGCCTTAATAAATATACTTAAAAACCATACACAAAATTACCACCATTATAAGCAAGTACTAGTCCACAGAAAATACCATATTTGTACAAAAAACAGTGTTTCACCTGATGTGCACTTGCTGGAGAACCTGCTTTTGGCAGGGTACATCAACTTGACACCCTGACAATCCATCCAAATAGCTACAACTAAATCTGAATTCACAAAAAGGATAACTTTTCTGCAAAACAGGACACAAATAGCACACATTTTGGAGAGGAGCATTCCTCTACAAGCAGATCTTTCCAATTCCCCCTTTTTGAAGGGAATCTATATGCACATAATCATATTAGAGTGAGCAATTACTTCAGCTGGTGTTTTATGTGCTCTCCAGAAATATGTTTTGTCTGTGAACCAATTGCCTGTTCACTTGCAAGAGAAGAAAATACTTTTACAACTAAAAAAAGATAGTAAATGAATTCTTAGGTTAACATTTTTTGAAAGAATCACTGTATATTAAAATGCTGTGGATAATAATTTTTAATAATTTCCTACATAATCTTCAAAATGTGCGGGTAGTGGCATGAATCATTATTGTAAGAGTTTAGGTTGTTGCATTTTGGTTTTGGGGATTTTTTTTAATAGAAACAACTTTGCTATTAGTCAGTCTTGCTTTCTGAACCAGGTTTAGCTCAACCTTTGAATTATCCCCTAATATTCACAAAATAAAGTCATAGAATAAAATCACAGAGTCTTCAGGGTTAGAAAAACCCTCTGTGATCATCAAATCCTACTATTAAGCCAGCACCACCATGTTCACCTCTGAACCATATCCTCTAGTGCCACATCCATATGCCTTTTGATGACTACCAGGTATGGTGATTCCACCACTTCTGTGAGCAGCCTGTTCCAGTACCTCACCACCTTTCATTGAGGAAATTTAGCCAACCTAAACCTCCTCTGACACAACTTGAGGCTGTTTCCTTTTGTCCTGTCCCTTATTCTCTGGGAGCAGAGCCTGACCCTCACCTGGCTGCACCCTCCTGTTAGGGAGTTGTGGGGAGCGAAAAGGTCCCTCATGAGCCTCCTTTTTTCCAGGCTGAGCCACTGCAGCTCCCTTAGCTGCTCCTGGTACTCCAGACCCTTCCCCAGCTCCATTCCCTTCTCTGGGCACACTCGAGCACCTACATCAAGATTGCAAGGACCCCAAAACTGACCCCAGGATTGGAAGTGCCTCACTAGTGCCCAGCACAGAGAGGCAGTTACTGTGCTGGGCCTGTGGCCACACCATTGCTGGTACAGGCCAGATGCCCTTTGCCTTCTTGCTCCCCTGGGCACATCTGGGCTCATACTCAGCCACTGTGGACCAGCACCCCCAGGGCCTTTCTAACAGGCAACTTTCCAGCCGCTCTGCCCTAAGCCTGTACCTCTGGGGAGGGTTGTGGTGACCCAAGGCAGGACCAGCGACCCCTAGCCAGCCAGTGGCACAGGACTTCCAGGACTTTGTTAGGCACGAGGTCAGTACCACTTCATAGCCTGCAAACACTAAAGCTGCTTGCATTAGGTGTACTCCTCAACAGCAGTGGTGTAATATATTGCATTGAGATGGCTTTTAATTTGTGCCAAATATATTGCAACGAAGGACTTGTGTAACAGTATATGGTATGCATTAGTTGAATACTGAAAGATTTGATAAAAGTTAATACAAATTTTATTCTAAGATCTTTCTAGTTGCTTCTTGGATAATACCATGCAGAGCAACGTAGCCACATTTCTCTTCACAGAGAAAAGCAAGGCACAAATTCCCAAGGATATTCTGGGATTCACATTCTCTAAACCTCAGAGAAAGGAAAAACAATTCTTATCTCATTTGCTGTGCCTGTGTTGTGCCAAAATAGAATGCAATATGGAGATTGTTTACCCAAAGTGATGGTGTTTTGTTTCCTTGGCTTATCAGGGCCGAGTGTGTGTGTTGGGACTGTCGGCAGACAGTCACGAGTTGAGTGCAGTTGAGAGCTTGGCAGATTCAGTTTAGATGTAATATAATACAGTATAGAATAATATAGTATAATAAAGTAATTAATTAGCCTTCTGATATCAATGGAGTCCTCCTCATAATTTCTCCCTGCTTGGGGGTCGCTTTGATTACTGTAGAGCTATAGTGGGTGATCTCAGGCATCTGACTTCCTTTTTCTTTGTTATTCCATTCCTCAGAGAGTGTTCTATTTGGAACCAAACTCACAGTGAGACTGAAGGGCTGAATAAAAACTCAGATGGAGTTTTCAGGTTTGAGTTCAGTCATATAACCTGTCATCTCCTTTTAGTCCTGTAGCTACCTGAGAGAATGTCAACATTTCAGCCTTTGCCATTAGAGCTTCCTAAATTTCTAGAACTCTGGTTGCTGACATGCTGCTCCAGTGGGTTGAGAAGCTTGGTGCCCATATCTGATCCACAATATGAAAGGGGGGAAATTTAGATTAGGTATTGGGAAGAAATTCCTCCCTGTGAGGGTGGTGAGGCCCTGGCACAAATTGCCCAGACAAGCTGTGGCTGTTCCATCCCTGAGAGTGTTCAAGGCCAGGCTGGATGGGACTTGGAGCAGCCAGGTCTAATGGAAGGTGGAACAAGATGGGCTGTAAGGTCCTTTCTAACCCAAACCACTCTAGGATTATGTAGTTCAGGTGATTCTTTTGGATCAGGTGCTCAGGTGACGCCTTAAAGAACCTAGAAATAAAACAACATACCCCAGAGATAGTATTAGTATAGGAGGCAACACAAAGGCTGGTCTTCATTGGAGGCCTCCAGGGACAGATGTGGAAAAATACCCACGAAATGCCCACCCCCCATTGGGTGAATACAGTTTTAAAAGTTTAGCAAATCAGCATAACTGAAAAAAATCACCAGTTAGAAACATAAGAGGTGATGCCATTTTCCTTAGTCCAATCTTCTCTGAATCCTGCCCATGTCGTCCCCCCACCTTCCTTAGATGAGAACTAAATGTTGTTTATGAAAATGTGTCTTGAAGAGCTGTTTTTTTGGCCTTGGTTCCCAGACAGAGCCAAGACAGGATAGAGGGCCTTGGAATGTCGTTTTTTTTTTCTGCCTAGGGAAAAGGTAAGGTAAAGTAGCCACAAACAGAACAATAGGCTACAAAGTTACAAATATATGTGTAAGAATACAGGGAATGTATAAAAGAAAACAGGCAAGTTTTTTTCTGCCTAGGGAAAAGGTAGGGTAAAGTACTGGGAAAACTAGCCACAAATAGAACAATAGGCTACAAAGTTACAAATATATGTGTAAGAATACAGGGAATGTATAAAAGAAAACAGGCAAAAATCATTGGGCATCACAGGCAGTGTTTACTTCAGCACAAAAGGCAGCAGCCACAGCCAGTTTTTGTGCAACTGCTGAAGAACTTTGTAAGGGGATGATGCCTTGAGAGGCCACCTAGAACAGAGGCTAGACAATGTTAAAGGAATAAAGCAGGTATTTATTAAAAAGGCCTTCAAAGAATACACCTTTGGCAGTACAAGAGCCTGGCCGAGACTACACCCATGTTGGACAACAGGTCACATGTTTTCACACTTTTGTAAGTTTTGGCGCATTTGCATATTAGGTTAATTATCCAATTACAGCTTCAGGTTATGAAGTCCCATCCTCCAGATTGCTCTCCTCAGTTTGCTGTTGTTTATACTTTTTGGGCCTGAAGCTGCAAAAGTGTCCTTCTCGGGCTGGAAAAGGATTGTGTGTCTAATTAAACTGTGAGGAGAGCTTCATAGGAAGTTCAGAGTTACATACTAATGCAGTACAGAATCTGGATAATATGAAAGTTAAAACTTAAGGCATCAGGAAAGGAGTATTGGGTGGTTAATGAAATCTGTGTGAGACTCATTTTTGAGTAAGCCCCCTCTGAAGAGCTGGTGGTATCTCTTGCTGTCACTCATTGGTCTGATCCTTGACTAATACTAAGTACTGCTTAGTACTTACTAAGTACCTGCTTAGGTTCTTTGGTTGGCATTAACATGGGAGGGCAAAGAATTCAGGCTGATGTTTGCCTGCCCTTGCCAACTGTGTGCCCGTTCTGAATGTATCATTCCTGCCACCGGTTTGCCTCAAATCACATTTCCTGCCTCCTGTGATTGCCAGGAGGTGATTCAGGGGAGTTAACATAATGTAAGGAGCTCTGGCTTTGCTCCCTCTCAATGTTTGTCAGCTTACCTGAAGCACTGAGAGAAGCAGGTAAGACCATGGGGTCACGCTCTTTCTCTGGACTGAAACCCTCCCCACTAACTGTAGAGGAGGCTGATCAGTCTCTGTGAACACATTTAATGAGTTGTTTAATAGTCGACACCTACTGGGAAAGTCTGAGAGCCAGAGTCAATATAATTTACACACTACAGGTCTCCCACTTTAGAAGAGTGTTTATATCATTTGATTAAGTGAAGAAAGCTGCCCTGTTCTCTTTTTGGGGTGATTGCACTGCCAAGACAAGAGTGCAAAGTCTGTTGTGCCAAAAAATCAGATTTTTTAAAACACTGTTTTCTTTCCTTTTTTAAGTTGTTACTAAGCATACTCTGTATGGATCTCCAAGAGCACTATTAGAAATGGTTTTGATTTATGGCATTTGCAGTCACTGTTACTTTAATATTTTGCATGAGCAAAAAATTGAGATTTGCAAATGGTTCAGCCAGCAGAGATCGGAATCAAAGATTCCCCTCTTTCATTTGCACAATTGCCCTTCACTGAGCTAAAGTAGAGGTGAATCCAGTCAGACCTGTGATTTCCTCATCTGGGCTGCCCACCAAAACATCTGACAAGACAGCCTTTGTTCTTATATTGTTCAGTAATCACGAGTTGTTTTTCTCCCTCCTTACTGCTAGAAACAATAATTTCATGTTTGCAGTCAAAAGTGATAGTGAAATTGCTTTCTTCTAACTTCTAGCAACAGAACAAGTAACTTTGTTGCTCAGAGAGTGATGGTGTATACCCAGTTAGGGAAAGCTGAAGCTGACTACTGCATTTGCATCAATTACTGCAAGTGGTTTACTCACCAGAAGAGACAATGTCTTGCATACCTAAAGGTTAGGAGTCCTGTCAGTAAAGGAAATACTTCTTTATCTTTGTGGTATGTCTTGGAGAACTAATCCAAAGCAAAAGTAAATACATGTAAAAATACAAATCCAAGGAGAACTTTCTTTGAGTGTGAAAGCACTGTCTGTGGAATGGTTGCTTTTCTATTGTTATTATTTCACTTTCATAAATCTACTCGAAACTCCCCCAGTGACCACAATAAATAAGAAGAATACTATATTTTGAAGGGAGGTGGAAAAGACAGCTATCTTAAAACCTGCCTAGAAAACGTTACGACTTTAGACTACAAGCACATCTCTTTGGTTTTTAATTTTTCTTTTTAAAAGCAAATTCTTTAGAATTAAGTAGTTAACATTTCACGAGCAACTGCGCTACAATCTGCTCTCTGTGTGTGCGTGACAAAGGCAAGAATATATACATTAAGGGAAAAGACTCCTGAATTTGATGGGGTGATGTTGAGTGGTGAGCAAAAGCAGAAAAAGTAGTTTTTACCAAAATTTGATGGGGTGTTCCAAAGGAAGGTGTAAGGAACTTTCCCGAGCCATGTATCAAGGTCACTCGCACTCGGGCTCCAGTTTTGAGTATGGTTTGAAATTGTAAGGGATTTTGTTTTGTAAGGAACTTTCCTGAGCCTTGTATCAAGGTCACTCGCACTCACTTGGGCTCCAGTTTTGAGTATGGTTTGAAATTGTAAGGGATTTTGTTTTATCCTAAGATTATCTAATTCTTCTCCTTACGTGCAGATGTCAGAGATGGGTAGAGAACTGTCGAAGGGCAGATTTAGAAGATAAGACTCCAGATCAACTCAACAAGCATTACAGATTGTGTGCTAAACACTTTGAGACTTCTATGATATGCAGAAGTGTAAGTAAAAACAAGCATTTATTTACTGCACCTTGCAAAATGTGACTGACATTTTTCACCAGAATGCTGCCTTTTAATCTTTCAGCTCCTGGGTAACTTGTCCCTAGGAAAATTAATTTCTTAGTCTTAATTGGGATCACTGCCATTGTCTGGGGCTCCACACAGGCTCTCAGCCATTGAAAATGATAATGAAGATGAACAGTCAGAGGAGAGAGAAAAAGTGGTGCTCCTGGAGTTCAATGTACTTGTTGAACACTGTCCTTCACTGCAGTGCTTTCCTCGTTTCACTTGTTTCACTAGAGATTACAATACTATATAAGTTTATTGGGTGTAATTTTGCATATCTCTAATTATTTAAACTTATTAATGTCCTGTTCCTGAAGTGTGTACATGGTGTCATTTGGTTAAATTACACTCTGTTGTGGCCACAAGATTTAAACACTCTTCACATCTGACAAGCTATAATTTCCTGTTACATTTTCATCCAGCTAAAGTCAAGGCACTGTTTTCTGTTAATGAAGTAATAGCTTTCAGTTCTTTTTGTCAACAATATTATTTTAACAGCTTGCTTAAGAGTAGGAAAGGGTAGACTTGGGACTGTATCAAGTTTTAATTTCTAGGCTGAATTTCACTATGCTACATAACCAAAATGGATCTTTTAGTTATGAAGGATAATTAAAATACGCAGGTCAAACTCTGAAGTTCTAGTGGTATTACACATGATGAGGTCTCTAATTAGCCAGCGTCCCTGAAACATATGAAAATTGGAAGCAATTATGACTCTGAAAGGAAACACTATGAAACTGGGTTTGTTTGAAATGTATTTCTATCTAATGACAAGATGACATCAGTTACAATTTTGTACTTAGTAGAAATTAGCCAGTATAGGCAACACAGGTTTACAGTATACCCAAATATAACATTTTACTTCAAATATTTTTTTAACTGGGAGCACTTACATAATCATCTAGAAGTCTTTTCTTGTTTTTTTTTTATTCACAGATAAATTTTCCCTCAATATGATCTTACACAGTAGTGCTTGGTGGACTTCATAGTTCTACAAAAAGAAGCAATTGAACATTTTCACAATGAAATGTTTCTAGAATTATGAAATAAGTGATTAAACCCAAAACACAATAGTAACAAAATGTTTTCTTTCTGATGCATAACTGTCTTTTTATCCAGAATGTTTGTTTTTTTACAAAATCATAATATTGCAGTAAATTAAAATTATTGCATCCAGGGTCTTTGATATAAAGATAATGGGGACAAAAAAGAGGATTTGTAGTTTGGATTGGAGTTTTCTGTAATATTTGTCTTCCTATTTTCAGTGTTCTCTTGATATCCCTGAAATGTAAATTGCATCGCTTACCTTTCTCTTTGGTACCATCAAAAAGTCAAAGTGCTTTAGAATAATAACATAAACAAGAAAAGAAGGAGAGAAAAAAAAAGGGCAGTGTCTGAAATGTCTGAAAGAATTCCCTAGTTGAGATGTTTGTTTCTTTACAGAGCCCATACAGAACGGTTTTACGGGATAATGCTGTGCCAACTATATTTGATCTTACAAGTCACCTGAACAATCCCCACAGCAGACATAGGAAAAGGATAAAAGAGCTGGTAAGTTTTTAATGTAAAATTATTGGTTTATTATTAAAAGAAAAGATGACAAGTAAGTTAATGTGAAATTTTTATGCAAAAATGTAAAATAAAAATATTTAGCCACTTGAGTGTTTGTATTTTCTGTGCTGCCTATTCCTGCATCTTTTTTGTTGATTGTAACTTAAATGCATGATAAAAATTTTATCTAAGGAAATCTTGAAGAAATAATCTGGAAAATTAAATGTGTTGGTCCAGAGCTGATACTTTCATCCAAATCAATTGTATAATTTTCTTTTCCTTGTTACTACAGTGCCACCTGAACACAACTGAAGCTTGATACCCCAAAATTCCTGCTGCATGTTGATTGTGGTCTTTGGTTCGCCCATTTAACTTCTGAAATCTGAATCAATTCAGACATGCATGTTATAGCTTATTGTTGTGAAAAAATGATCCATGGATAAAACCAAGATTGAGGATTTTTTTTTGTGGGATTGTGTCTTGTGTGTCATTTAGGGGAGAAAGTGTCTCCATGGTTATAAGTATACTGACAATTAAGAGGAATTCCACTCCTAATCTCTGTTTATACTTGAAAAATTGCAGACAATTTCTAAATACTTCTTTGTGAGTTTGGTTGCATCTGTTGACTGAAAATGGAGTTAAAGATACTTCTGTCTACTGGCAGCACGTTTCCAAATTGCAATAGAATCTATTTACTAATAATTATACATATTGAAGAATCTCCTAATACAGCTGTTCTCATGTAGTTAGTAGATACATGTCATGGCTGTAATAAACTACCTCAAGAAACCTCCTCGTGTTAGAATTTCTAGCACTTTTTGGCAAATGTTAACTGGTCTCATCTAGTATTTGTATCTGATCTTGAGATGTTAATATTTTAAGGTCACGTGTTAGACACTGTCAACAATATTTTAAGGTCACACGTTAGACATTATCAACTATATAAATTCTTTTTGTTTGTTTTTTTAAGAGTGAAGATGAAATAAGAACATTGAAGCAGCAAAAGAGTAAGTGATCAAAATAATTGAGATAATAACTTTATTTGCTAAGGCTGATGAGGTAATGCAGGACTCAAACTATTAGTTTATATATAGCAGGAGGATAATTGAGTTCCTTCTTGATTCAGCCAGCCAGTCTAAATTGTTTCCAAAATACTAATTTCCTTTTAAACTGGAAACATTCTTCTCTGGACTCTGGTAACTTAAAGGTAATGGACAAGTTATATTTTATTTTTGACACTCACAGTGTTTTCATTTTGTAGTTGATGATGCTTTTGAACGGAAACAGGCAACTCCAGAATCAAATGAAAACAATGAGCAAAATACTGTCTCAGAGGAAGGAGGGGAAGAACAAGAGGAAAAAGCTGTTCCCTTAACACTGGAAGAAAGAGAAAACAAAGATTACCTGAAATCATTATTTGAAATTTTGATCTTAATGGGTAAACAGAATATTCCATTGGATGGCCATAATGTTGATGAACTTCCAGAAGGTATTTTTACTTCAGATAACTTTCAGGCTCTACTGGAATATAGAATAAATGGTGGCGATGAAGTTCTGAGGAAACGATTTGAGATGACTGCAGTCAACCTTGAGTATTGTTCAAAAACTCAGCAGAAACAAATGCTTGAGATCTGTGAAAACTGTGTTAGAGAGGAGACACTGAGGGAAGTAAGAGACTCGCACTTCTTTTCTATTGTCACCGATGAAGTAGTAGACATAGCAGGAGAGGAACATTTGCCAGTGCTGGTGAGGTTCGTTGATGATTCTCACAATCTAAGAGAAGAATTCATAGGGTTTTTACCATATGAGGCTGATCCTGAAATTTTAGCTGTTAAGTTCCACACAACTATTACTGAAAAGTGGGGTCTAAACATGGAGTACTGTCGGGGTCAAGCCTACATTGTCTCCAGTGGATTTGCTTCTAAAATGAAAGTTGTGGCTACAAGACTCTTGGAAAAGTATCCACAAGCTGTATATACGCTGTGTTCCTCATGTGCCTTAAATGTTTGGCTGGCAAAGTCTGTTCCTGTTGTTGGTGTTTCCATTGCATTAGGAACAATTGAAGAAGTTTGCTGTCTTTTTAACCAGTCTCCACAATTACTAGTAGAACTGGACAACACAATTTCTGCTCTTTTTCAGGACAATGATGAAAAGGGTAATGAGTTAAAGAAGATCTGCCGTTCTCACTGGACAGGCAGGCATGATACTTTTGAGGTATTAGTGGACCTCCTGCAAGCGCTGGTACTGTGCTTGGATGCTGTGAGCAGTGACTTTTCTGTCAGGTGGAACAACTTCATTGTTGGTCGAGCATTTGTACTTTCAAGTGCACTAACAGATTTTGATTTCATTGTCACTATTGTAATTATGAAAAATGTTCTGTCTTTTACAAGAGCATTTGGAAAAAATCTCCAGGGACAAACATCAGATGTGTTCTTTGCAGCTGGCAGCTTAACAGCAGTATTGCACTCTCTGAATGAAGTGATGGAGAATATTGAAGTTTACCATGAATTTTGGTTTGAGGAAGCCACAAATTTGGCTACAAAACTGGATGTACAAATTAAACTCCCAGGAAAATTTCTCAGGGCACAACAGGGGAACTTCGACCCTGATATGACATCAGAAAATTACTACAAAGAAATCCTAAGTGTCCCAACAATAGAGCACATTATTCAAGAATTAAAAGATATTTTCTCAGAACAACATTTAAAAGCTCTTAAATGTTTATCATTAGTGCCCTCAGTCATGGGACAGCTCAAATTCAATACGTCTGAGGAGCATCATGCTGACATGTTCAAAAATGACTTGCCCAATCCAGACACACTTTCTGCTGAGCTTCACTGTTGGAGAATCAAGTGGAAGCACAGAGGAAAAGATATTGAACTTCCAGCTACTATTTATGAAGCACTTCACTTGCCTGACATAAAGTTTTTCCCTAATGTTTATGCATTGCTTAAAGTCTTGTGCTTACTTCCAGTGATGAAGGTGGAGAATGAGAAATACGGAATAGGACGAAAGCGCTTAAAGGCATACCTGAAAAACACCTTGACAGGGCAAAGGTCAAGCAACCTTGCTTTGCTGAACATAAACCTTGACATAAAACATGACTTAGATTTGATGGTGGACACTTACATTAAACTCTATCCAGATAAAGTGGAATTTCAAGACTGTACTCCTTCAAACAATTCTGAAGTAACAGATGATGCCTAACGTTTTAAGCTCTAACCAATCTATTGAAACAGCTTCTTCTTAATTAAGTTTCAAAGCTGGGGAGAAAAACTGGTGAAATCTTAAAAAATCACTGCAATTGTGTTTTCATTTTAGGCCTTGGACTGAACAAGCTGTTGTCAAAGACCTAAATTATGTGTTATTAGTCCATACTAAATGTGTTTGGCAAACAAAATCAAGCCTGACACAAGCCCATGCCCTTGGCAGAGGTGCTTTCTACATCTGATTGGCTTAACTAGGTGCTCGTTTACTTTATTGCGTCGTGAAAAAAGTACATTATGATTGTAGATCTGATGGGGCTGTTACATATTCATTGATTAATTAGGATAAGAAAGAAATTCAGACTATTAAAAAGAGTATAATCTATTTCAGTTCTGTTACTTAGGATTTTTTTAAAAAACCCAAACTTTTAAGAAGAAGTCTTTGATGTATATTTAAGTGGCATTTTGGAGAGTGGATTCAGCTATTGCACGATCCCCATGCTGTGGACAGGTCTCGGTGTAAAGTGAATGTCAGTGATATAGGGGTACGTTTATGGTTTTGTTGGAAGAGTCAACCTCTTTAATCTCTTGATGACTGTTTACATTCCTTTGTGTCAGACACAAAAGTTTTTTCTTTAGGCTTAACAGGCATGGCAGGAGTATTTAAGTTCTTAAAAGACAATAAAAACTTAAAATTTATTCCACAAACGTTTAAATCTGTTTGCTCTGCCCCAACTCTGATGCAAACACCATCCATCTTATAGTATGTTTATTTGTAAACTCATTCTGGAAAGATTAAAATAAGAGTTTGTTGTTTGTCTAGAAGTAAGATTGGAAATATTGCTGTTATTTTTGGTGAGAATGAAACATTTTTGTACAGTTTATGGAAATTTAAAATAAAATGTGAATTGCTTTTTACATAGCATTGGATTTCCTAGTAAAGCTGTGCCTCAAATATATTCTGTAAAGGTGCCTTTTTATTTTAGCAATTTTTATTTCATTGTTTCTGCAATTCTAGTGAGCGGCATTTTCTGAAGACAGAGGAAACTGTGTGATAGTACCACTGATCTGCATGTTCTGCAAGGTTTTTTAAAGTATTTTGAGATAGCACTAACTACAGTGCTTTCATTGATAGAAGTTCTGACAATCAGGCAGAAATTAAATTTGAAATGGTTCAAAAGTAAAGTTTTGCAGCTGTCCTGATGCATGACAGGTTTATAACTTATTTATCAAATCAAATATCAAAAATCAAATGGCTTGGGCTGGAAGGAATCTTAAAGCTCATCCATTTCCACCCCCTGCCATGGGCAGGGACACCTTCCACTAGACCAGGTTGCTTCAAGCCACGTCCAGCCTGGCCTTGAACGCTTCCAGGCATGGGGCAGCCACAGTGTGTCTGGGCAACCTCTGCCAGGGCCTCACTGCCCTCACAGCCAAGGATTTCCTCTGCTATCTAATGTAAATTTCCTCTCTTTTAGCTAAAAACCATTCCTCCTTGTCCTGTCACTACAGTTCCTGATGCATAGTCCCTCTCCAGCTTCCCTGTAGCCCCTTCAGACACTGCAAGGCGCTGGGAGGTCTCCGCACAACCTTCTCTTCTCCAGGCTAAACAGCCACTGCTTTCTCATCCTGTCTCCATATGGGAGGTGCTCCAGTCCCATTACCAGATTCATGTCCTTCTTATCTTCTTATCTTAACTGAAATTGCAGTACTTTTATGTACTTCACAGTTGCAGTGAGAAAGGTCCCCAGCAACAGCAAATTGAATGATTCTAAATAATATGAGTTCATAGTGCTCTAATGTAGTCAAAACAATAAGATCAAATTTGGAAAAAAACCCACCTTTTCTAAATATTATCTTCTCTTTCCAGTAGTATTTGTATATGCTTTCTGACATACTTTCATGTTATTGTAATTCTTGTCTCAATAGTAAAAAGTGTTTTAGCTAATAGCTTTCTCTGTTCCTCTCAATATATGAAAATAGCTCCCAAATCTTGGTTAATGCTATAAAAAACCATTTTAAAATTAAAAGTCATGTGGAAAATTGGCTCTTTTTAAAGATGAACTCAACTACAATTTTAATAAAATAAATTAAAAAAATATTTCCCATCTTGGAGTTCCGAGTTCCCCTGCTAAACACAGCAGCATGGTGGTCATGACGACAGAGGTCATGAGCCCTGTGTCAGTAAAGTCAACTTGGATGAGCCCAGGCTTACAGGTGCAATCAGAGAAGGAAAATTGATATCCAGTACCATAGAATTGGCCAAAAGAGCTGAAGACTGCTTTCTGACTGTGTAAATCAGGCCCTTCTAACCAGTGTGCTGAGACAAATTGAAGAAGGGAAGTGCAGTAAAACTGTGCTTAAGTTACTGTCTGCTGGAGCTCAGCTGAAGACACATGTGCTAATTAGCTGGCTCAATCTTTTTGTTTTGAACTGCCTTGCACAGAGATATTTAGCTTGTCTGTAATAAATCGGGAGCTCCTGATTTATTACAATTTGATTTGTCCTGTTGGTGAGGAATCTCTTGATTTTTTGATACCTATAGGAGTTAGTCTGAATAGTGATGATTTGGTAGGATGCTGAAAACTAAAAGATGGGAGATTAAGATTAGATGTTGGGGAAAATTCTTGTCTCTGCGGGTGGTAAAACACTGGCACAGGTTGCCCAGAGAAGCTGTGGCTGCCCCATGCCTGGAAGTGTCCAAGGCCAGGTTGGACACGGCTTGGAGCAACCTGGTCTAGTGAAAGGTGTCCCTGCCCATGGCAGGGGGGTGGATTGAGATGGTCTGTAAGGTCCCTTCCTACCCAGGTCATTCTGGGATTCTGTGATTGGTCTGTGATGAGGAGGAGCAAAGGCATAGCAGGTTGCAATGATAGGTGCCCCTTCAGCAGGAGAGGTTTCTGTGGGGGAAAACAATTTACTGAAACGACAGTGTTTCCCATCTGATTTCTAGGGGTGCACAGAAAGAATGCAGCTGTAGTGTAATCCAGTTACACAATTTTGCTATAGCAGGTCTGAGACTGATAAAAATGTGTCTGAAATTGAAACAATCACTAAAGATAAAAGTTCACTTTGTTGAACAGATTCTGGAGACAGGGAATTACAGTTTTTAAATAGTCTGTCAATTCAGGGCAGTATATATTTCCAAGGTGTATGTGAGGTATTTTGGCCCATTCTATGTAATAATGTAATTGGTCTGTTAAAATTAGTGTAAGTATTGCTGCTCAGATATAATTTTTAGTGAAAGTAGATTTCCATAGCTGCTCAGCCTATCATGCTCTGTGAAAGTAATGTTCGTTTTAATAAACAAAATGTATTTCCTTTTCCCATGCACAGAATTCCTGCTAGAAACCAGTATTGATACTTGGAAAAAGAGCATGTATCATTTTGTCTCCTGTAGTGTTATTTCTGTCGTTATCTTCAGAAACCCTATATCCACTTGTTCAGGTGCCAAGGTTGTGCTGTAAAGAAGTGGAGGAGCAGAGCCACTTAAGGATTCTAGACGCAACTGTTCTGTCTTCCACAATCACTTTCTGTGCAACAGTGCAAAATCTCAGAGTGGCCAGAAACATCCCACTTACTCTTAAGCAGAGGAAAATAAATATTTTTATTGTATGTTTCAAGAAACAGCCACTAACCTAGAATAAAAATAGGTGGTATCCCAAAGAAGCTAAGTAGTCCATCATTTCCAGACCTGTTGTGCTCTCTACTTTCCCTAAGGAAAACAGTTCCAACAAGGAATAGGAATCTCCCCAACATTTTGCCTAAATGTAATTAGTGAGACATCAGAAAAAAAAAAAAAAAAAAAAAAGAGTTGGAGGTTTTAAACACATCTACAGCAGTTTCAAAACATGTGCATGCTCTTTATAAGCTTTCTTTACTTTGAAAAATAACACTGTTAATCAAATAGAATTCAATGTGCATGTTCTGTGACACAGTAATTGTTCATTTAATTTTTGCCATATTGTGCAGTATTTCTAATTATTTATTTTCCTGCAGCACACTTGCTTTTTTCTAAAAACCATGCCTGTAGGCCTTCTGTTTAAGCTGGCAAGAGTTATCCCTGGAGGTGTCCTTTCGGTCAATGCGAGTACAAGTGCAGTTTGTTCAGGGAGATAGAGAAGCAGCAGTGACAGAGCAGATGTCCCTGTAATCCCCTATTCCTCTGTTTTGTAGTGTCCCAAAGTTAAATATATCAGTGAGTAAAGTGGCCATGTGACTGCCATGTTTTCTAGTTGTAGAACTTGAGGTGAAGAGTAGATGACGGCTGTTAGCATCCCCCAAGTCCACCCAGGCAATACATCAACCTTCCTCAAACCCTCACAGGCTCCAAAGAGCAACACTATAATAAAAATATGTTTTTCAAAAATAGTTTATATAAGCACCTACTTGGGTGCCTTCTTGCTGTGATACCATGCTCTGAGCCTGGCACATGGAGTCCCAGCTGGAGCCCAGGCTTCCCTTAAAGCACCCAAGAGAGGGGCCTGTGGCAGCTTCAGCTTCAATAAAAGGTGCTAAGAAACACTGTTTACATTTTAAAATGAAGACCCCTCTGAAAGCCAGTGCTGGAGGCAGCTCAGCATGTCTGCCAACAGTTTCAGGTGTCTCATGGCATCTTTTTCACTGAGAGGGGACCATGGAGTCTCTCATCATCTGTGGCAGTCTACAGTTGGAGCTGTAGACTGCTAGGATCACACACACCACTGTTAGAGTGAAAATTCAGCTTGTCACTTCTTCAGCCAGCAAACAACTGAGGATCTTGGCAAAGGAGTGTCTTTCCTTGCCCCTGGAAGAACCTATAGATCAGCAAGAGAATACCTTTTGCATGACCCCCAGACCACAGGGTGATTTCTTAGCAAGTAGATTCTGGCAGCCAAGAGTCTTCAGAATCTGTTGTCACCAGGACACAGAGATTGAGGGAAAGAACTCACCAGGACCTTGTTGTTTTTGTTTTTTTTGTTTTTTTTTTTTTCTGTCTTACTCCTGGAACACCACTTCAGTCTTTATAGCTGTTTCCTAGTTAAGCATTTCCTGGAAGCTCCTACTGTACACAGACACTTCTGTACAGTAAGCAGTTGCTATCTTGGTGAAAGAAAGATACTTGGGAACTACTGGAAATGGATTTGCGTCATTAGAGAAGTGGGAGAGGGATGGGGAGAGGTCAAGGGCACCATTTCATTGGTAGAGTGATGCTGGAAGCTGGTGTAAATTCTGTACCAGAACAAAAATGGAGTCCTGGTCTTCTCCGTCTCCACCTGCAGTGGTGTCAGTCCTCATTCTTTGCACCCTTCAGGCAGGACACTCCAGTAGAATCTGGATGCAGTTTCCCATCTGAGAGTGCAACATTCCTCTTGGGAAACTTCAAGGAAAGAAAAGTGCTGAAAATGCAGACACAGTTGTTTTCGCTCCTTTTTGCTTCTCCAAGGTATGCATGAGCTCCTGAACACATTTGCTGGTGTGGTCCTCCAAGTCTTACTGGTCTTCTTTTCTTCCACAACTACTGATATGCGGAGAGCTGCAAGGAGGACAGGTCCTTCTCCAAATCTAGGTGCTATTTTTCTGTGCCTGCATGCCCCATAGTTTTGTGCCCAACTTGCTGCCCTCTGAGGTCATGTGTTATGAATGTCAGTGTTCTTATCTGTGTTTTACATTTCCCATTTTGGAGACCTATTGAAAGGCTGTGGGTTTCATAAATTGTTTAGCACTACCCCTCTCTGGAGCTTGAAGGGTGCAAGCTGGAAAAAAGGAGCTTGACTGTGAAATACACAATCAAAGGCAGGAAAAAACACAGACTTTGAAAATCGCCATTCAGGAACAAAATTCAGCATCTGAATAGAGCGCTGGGGCTATCCTTGTTTAGCTGCCTTGATATTTTATTTCATTCCCCAGGTGGTTTTCTGTAGATACTGGGAAACCTAAATCTTTCCAAACAATTTCAAAATTTGCCTTTTTGATAATCCACTCATTTTAATGGTGGATTGGAGAATAGAAAAATCAGACTACTACATTTCAGCTATTAGATATTACATGTGCTGTATTTTTTCCAACTTTACACCTTTTCATTTCTCCTTCCCAAATTCAGGCCAACAGTCCTCCATTTTCTTTGTCTACAAAGTAACCTTTGCTTCTCAATTTCGGTGCACATGTTGATCAGTCATTGCTTTTGATCTTTACAAGACTTTTTTTTATTCTGACCAGGATATATTTGCAAGGTATGATGGGTTAGGTTCACTGTTGAAATAAACAAACCCATAATTTTTCTCACCTAGTGTTCTGTTTTTCCCCTCATCCTAAAATAATGCTTTTATGGAACCCAAATGTAGATAAGTGGCAAGTTTCTCTTCACTTTTTTCAAACACAGTATTCTTCAAATATTAAGTAAAGATTTGTGCTTTCCTCCTGTAACCTTGCCTGTTCAGGGAGCTACACTTTGGGGATAAGGTGACCTTACACATCTCAAACTGATGAAAAGGTGTTCTAGGCTTTACACTGGCATGTCTCTTTATCCTCTCTGCTCTGGCTCTTAGCTTTTAAAATGCTGATTTGTATCATTATGTGCCACTACCTACTAATCTGCATGAATGGTAAGTCTTGCTGAGCATGGACTGCTTTGGTGTCATACAGGTCTCTGATATTTGTAGGCACTTCAACCTGTGCTCAGCCCATGGTCCAAGGAGACTGGAAACCAGGAACCTGCAGTTGAATTATTGAATCCCAGACTAGTTTGAGTTGAAAGGAACCTTAAAGCTCATCCATTTCCACCCCCTGCCATGGGCAGGGACACCTTCCACTACACCTGGTTGCTCCAAGCCTCATCCAAACTGGCCTTGAACACTTCCAGGGATGGGATAGCCACAGCTTCTCTGGGAAACCTGTACCAGGGCCTCAACATCCTCACAGCCAAGAATTTGTTCCCCACAGCCCATCTAATCCCTCCCTCTGGCAGTGTGAAGCCACTCCCCCTTGTCATGTCACCTCAGGCCCTCATCCAGAGTCCCTCTCCAGCTCTCCTGGAGCCCATTTAGGCTGTGTCAGGGAATCTGAGGTCTCCCTGGAGCCTTCTCTTCTCCAGGCTGAACAGCCCCAGCTCTCCCAGCCTGTCTCCAGAGGAGAGGGGATCCAAATGTGGTATAACTTTCCAGAACAACTTTTGAAGATTTAATTTCAGCATCTGGGAAGTCTGTTATGAAGCACACATATCTCAATAACTCCAGGAATTTTGCACATACAAAACAATTTTGCATTTACCTCAAATCTCACCTGCGTGGAAACCAAAGTTTATATGCCTACTTTGTATACTGAGTGAGAAATTGTCACTGCCATATTTTTCCTAGTATAGGGGTTTTTGTTCTTTACAATTTTTTTAATACCAGAAGGAAATGTAGGAATGTCAGGTCTAAAGTGACTGCTCTGTAGTGAAACATACATTTTAATTTCTCATGGGAAAATTAAAAAATTTCCCAAGTTGTTCACGTACCAAAAATGGTTTTCCCCTCACTCTGCTTCTTTAACACTTGTTACTTATCTATAAAAGTAAGCAAAGAAACCCAACCCTAAACAAAAGATTTGCTCACTGCTCCACTCTGCCTTCACTCTAAATCAGATGAGCAATGTAATAAGATCAAAAAGCCAAGCAAAATAAAAGATTTATTTTGTCTTTATTATAAAAATGAGTTGAACCTGGGTGGTACAGACATGTAGAAAGCATTCATCCAAGTTTCTCCACTGAAATTTTCTCTAAATTGGGAAAATTATGTGTGAATTGCATTGTTTTCCTGAATGGTTCATTCAGGTGGAATGTAACTCCATTTTAAAGATGAAATATTTTAGTTTGATAATATGTAACCACAAAAGTTTGCTTTAATCTGTCTTCAGTTTAATACTGAGAGGGTTAAAATATATAAATTCTTCTTCATAATAGATTATGACTTTTTGTTTTAAAACTATTTTTTTTAATTATTCAGGATTATTTTTGAATAAAAAATACTATTTTATAGTTCTCTTTCCAATTTTTTTCTCCGCCCAGGAGAAGCAGTAAAGTCAATGATATATCCAAATAGCCCTAAAAGAAAATTCAGAACTGCATACTCATAGCTTTTTATGTCTTTAGCACATTGAAACATCTACTGTGCAGCAGCTCTAGGACAAGCAAGGAATGCAAGACATTTTTATCTGATCTAGCACAACACTTACATGTAATATGATATTACAAAATTGTCTGTAAATCAAAATCCTACTGGAGCTCTGCTCAGCTCAGAGCATATTCATTAAATACTGATTTGCTGGAAATAAATAAATAAATTACCTCTTTTTTTTTTTTTTTTTTCAATTAGATTAACATGGGAGGTAGGTTTCTGAGTCAGCTCTGGATATTTAGTAATTTGAATGGATGTTACTCACCTACGCACCTTCCTTACACTCACACTTCTGTCAGCAACCTGTTTCCACCTTCTTTTCTGCAGAACCTTCTTTGGGCATGTTGGTGTGAAGAAGAAGTGAAGTAGAACCATTCAAACACTGTTGTCACTGTGAGAGGAGACAGTGCTGTCAGGGAAAAGAAGTACAAAGCCACATGGAATGAATTTCTAATATCCTCCCTCTGCCAGTGATCCTTCCTTGTCCACTGCTGACAAAGCATGAATCCAAATTGATACTCATGTTAGGAAGGGCTGTCTCCTTAGTTTTTATGAATACTGTGAACTGAACATTCATTTACCCCAAACTAACTCACCCTTGCTATCCCTTTTATTTAAGTATTATTTGTCTTGTTTCTGCTGTCTCTCGTCATGTCAGATCTGTATGTTTACTGGACTAGAGATATTGCTTTATAGCACTAGGCAGGACTTTGGGAGACTTTGATAGAGTGTCCTGTTTCACTGCAAATTTTTCATGTGACCAGATCACTGCACCTTTTATCACAGAGATTTTATGAAAACAAATACATCAACTACATAGAAAACATACCAGAAATGGGGGTTATATGAATATCTATGATTAGTATTTACATGGTATTTTGAACATAGAATAAAGTGAGTCCAACTGTGTCCCTAGCCAGCTAGGAATCCTGGAGCCATCTCCTCATCTCCAGGAGTGTGCACTGATCCTGCTTCCAAGCTTGACCTGACCTGGCTGTGTGCACTGGCAGCCCAGACAGCCAGTTGTGTCCTGGGCTGATCCTACAGCGTGGGCAGGAAGATCAGGGAAGGGGTTCTTCCCTCTGTTCTGTTCTGGTAACACCCCACCTGCAGAGCTGCCTCCAACTCTGGTCCCCAGCATCAGAAGGACATGGAGCTGCTGGAGAGAGTCCAGAGGAGGCCACAGAGATGCTCTGAGGGCTGGAGCCCCTCTGCTCTGGAGACAAGCTGGGAGAGCTGAGGGTGTCTGCCCTGGAGAAGGGAAGGTTCCAAGGAGATCTCAAGAGTCCCTGTCCAGTGCCTAAAGGAGCTGCAAGAGAGCTGGAGAGGAACTTTGGGCAAGGATCTGGAGGGACAGGACAAGGAGCAATGACTTCCCACTTCCAGAGGGCAGGGTTAGGTGGGATATTGGGAAGAAATTCTTGGCTGTGATAGTACTGAGGCCCTTGCACAGGTTTCCCAGAAAAGCTGTGACTGTCCTGTCCGTGGAAGTGTTCAAGGCCAGTCTGGACAGGACTTGGAACAACTATTCTGGTTTAGGGCAAGTTTGGGAGAAAAACTCCAAAGGGGTTCCTGTAGAAAGCAAATTCAAGCGGCCACTCCCCCAACGGGTTCAGGAAAAGATTTCCTTGGAGAAAAGTGGAAAAAACCTGTTTATTTAACAGGCAAAGCATTCACCAACACAAAAAAATGAACAATGTTAAGCAATAAAACCTCTTGCCACTCCAAAAGAGATGACAGACTCAGAAAGTCCCTCTGTGGGCTGTAGCTCAGCTCACTCAGTCTCTGATCAGTCCCTCTGACCCTGGAAATGCCGTGGCCCAGGCCCAGCCCAGTGGGCACAGGTGTGAGCTGCTGCTGCTTTGCTGGGTATTCAGTCCAGAGCAGGTTTAAACAGGTCCAAGAAGAAGGAAAACAACAGTCCAGGGAACTTCTCAGCCTCAGTTAGCTAAAAACTAACTAAAAAGCAAAGGAAAGCTCTCCCTCCCTGTCCGTTCTGCAGACAACACAGTCCAGGAGCAGGATGTGGAGGAGTGAGTGCAGTTTCTGAAAACAAACTCCATGCTTCTTCTCTCCCCGCTTCACTTTCAGAACCAGTCTTAAAGGTGCAAAACTTACTTACTTATCCCAAAACAGAAATTTGGGATACAATTCAGCATCATAAAGTCACCTCTGGCTATTTCCTGAGCTTATTTACTTTTACTTTTAGGAATAAACTGTGCCTGTATCCCATTATGGATGAAAAATTACTGGTGATTCTCTTTGGTTTTTTTTGCAAAATGCCCCTTTGTCACTGTGATCACACAGCATTGGGGTAGGAAGTGGGAACCGAGGTGGAGACTGCTTGTGTGACAGAAGAATTATGTCACTTTGGGATTAGCAAAGCCAAAGAATCTTCATTTCATCTTCACTTTTGTTTCCAAGGGGAGCTCCCCTGTGTTGTTTCTCTGTCTAATAAAGGGTAAGCCCATATCCAGATGTGTGTTCTAGCAAGGTGAACTTCAGAGAGTCTCTGTCTCTTATGGCTCTGCAGGACCCATCTTTCCTCCCCATATTTGTATGAAATTGGCCAGTTGGTTCAAAGATTCTAGTGGAAGCTTGATAAGTTCACACAAATAGCCAAAGACATTTACAGGGTTTAAAAAATTGTTTTCCTTTTAGAAACTGGACTGAAAATATAAAGTTGGAGAACAGTATATGTAAGAGCATGCAAAACTGTTTATCACCATTTCTGTCTGGCAATTTAGTATATGCTAGCAGACAAGCAGTGCAATTAATTTACTTTTGTTTCCTACTGAAAAGTCAGGAATATTAGGATTATTTTAGTTTTAAAATATGTTACACATGCTAGGACTAAATAGCTTACTGAAGACTAGATCCCTAGACTTGCTGTTTCCTAATAAGCAGCTGAAATTGATTTTATTCTGAAGAATTCAGTCTTGCAGCCCAGTAATGTAAGGCCTCATTGTAGTGTGACCAGTGTGATTCTGGTGCAGGGATTTGTCCCTGCATGATTGCTTTAGAGTCATTCTTGACACTGGCAGCCCTAAAGGACTCTCAGGCTGCTGATGACATTTATCAAGTGCAGCTGCTGAGGAAGGATGCTGAATGCAAGCAGCCCATAGTATGTAAGGGAGAAAACATTTCCTTCTTCTGTGCTTTCCAGGTCACTGAGGTCCTTCTGTGCAAACACAGACAACACTAAATTGCTGCTTGGCAGCCTTCAGGATGGCCCGATGGAGTTATCTGCAGAGAGCCACCAGCATTTAAATAACAGCCACCTTCTTTGCGTTAATCCAAATGCCCCAGCAATATCTCATTGTCAGTGAAATTGTGGGAAAACCAAAAAAACTCTCCAACAACATTTTTAGTGTTAGAGAATCGAGACATTACTTTATTCTGGCCAGGATATGCAACAAAAATCATTTCATCCACACAGTGCTTGGGTAGTGCAGAGAAAATAATTTCATCACACATGGATTTTACTACATTTTTCACATATTTTACACAGTGAAAGCCTGTAGAAATTCATTGGTTCATTGTTCACTGGTCCCAAGTTGTGCAGTTCTTAGTATTTGGTTTCCTATTGGATATGGATTTCTTCACCTCCGATGCCAATTAGGTTCTCATTCCTATCTTTTTTTCCCAGACTAGGTGTCTCCCACCATGCCAGGGGTGATGTTTGGAGTTGATGTTCCTTAGGTGTCAGTAGTGGTTGCTATCTTTTGTGTATCTTCTGTACTACTCCCAGTCTGTTGGGATGTTAAGCTCATTAGACTTCACCTAGCAGAACAGTCCTCTGAAAAGGAACTTCAATTCCCTTCCCCCAGGGCAAAGGCGAATAAAACTGAATAAAGTTACACAAAACTTTTTAAACTTTGTATAATTTCCAGCATTGTCACTTTCTTCCATCTGGTCTTCTTGGTGGTGAGGGTCCCCCACACTGAAGAGTATAGAACCCCATAGATTAATATATGTTTGGGCAGGTGGGAATGCCCAGGTGCCTCCCTGAGGGGGTTAGGTTTGAAACTGTCCCTTGCGAGAGTCTGGATCTGTTGCATCATTTTGCATTACATACAGTGGACTGGTGCAGGGTCTGGGAACCCCTTTGTAGGGAGGGCTTTGAGGGCCATGACAGCCCCTCTGCTGTCCCAGAGTGGTGGTCCCCACAGCTGAGCTGGTCTGCACAGCAGAGGATGGGCATTCACTGCATTGGACCAGAGGCTTTTTCACCACACACCCAAAACCTCTCTTCCTCCCTGCTTTGGGGTGAGGGTCTGTGCAAGCTGGGCAGCAGCTAAGCCTGGGGCTGTCATCTCCACCCCAAAATGCTAGGCTTGATCCTCCTGTGAATGTATTTTTCTCTCCCAGCCCAGACCTGAGTAATTTTATCTTATCTTATCTCCATCAACTTGCAGTCCAGGGCCTCAGTCAGAAGGTGCACTCAGGGTGTGGTGGTCTTCCATGCAGCTTTTGTTACTCAGTTTTGCTATAATAGGCAAAAGTATTTCATAAAAATGTTTAAGCCATAAATCATAACATTTCAGTCTCTGACAGAAGGACTACAGGAGTTAACAGGCTTGGAGACAAGGATTTGACAGGGAAGGCAGGAATATTCAGGGTGGAAGATGGTTGTTGTCAACAGGGTGATTAATTAGCACTGGAGCAGGTCATTAGAAAGCAGGATGGATTCTTTATCATGTGAAGGCTTCAGAGTTAAATTAGATATTTTTCTATAGCATGGTGCTCCAGCAGGGTGCAGAGGCGTTAGTGGATGGAGGGTGGCTGTAGCTCACTCCAGCAGTGTCCTGCCTCGAGGTCTCTGCAGGCCCAGGGAGAGTGGGTGCTGTTTGCTTCTCTCTGCAGGATCTTGCAGTCTGTCTTGCACAGGAGATCAGGTGAGGGAACAATAGCAGCCCCTTGTAAAGTGAACATCCTCCCCAGATTCTTCTGGGTGATACCCCCTTTTCCCTGTGAGAAGCGTTTCTCTTTTGCTAGCACAGGTGATGTTTGGCAGACTTTCTGTGTCTCCTTGTCTGCAGTTGTGGCTGGAGGTGGAGGAGACTTTCTCTACTGGATGTGACAAGTCAAAATGAGAGGAAGAGGAATGACAGTGAGAGGACCAAGGTATTCAGCAGAGCATCTATGTGCACAGAAGAGAGGTTGCAGACAATTTAAAAGTGGTCTTCATTGCTTTGCTTAATGGATTTGATGTGGACACTTAGTAAAAGTGGTCTTTGCAACTTAAAATGTTGGAATTACTCCCAAAGGAAACATGACTATCACAAAAAAAACCACTATTAAAAAGTCACTACTTAAGTTGAAGGGGTAATTTAAACCCCCCCCCCCCAATATTTCTTTTTCTATTGATCCCTCTAAACTTTTTAATGTTCCACAACTGACATGGAATCACATTAAATATCTGATTCCAAATGTTTTGAAGATCCCTAGCTGTCTCTTTGGCCCAACCAGAAGGTGATTAGGCGTTTTAGTGTTTTACTTTGTGATGCCTAATTGACTTCAAAGCTTAAATTTGATTTTTCCAAACTGAGCCTGCAGTTTACTGGTTTTCAGTTGCAAATGAATTGGGGAAGCACCACGGATGTAGCTGGGTACCACAGACAAGGTGATGAGTAGAGATTTGCTTACTTTAGGCACAGCAGTACTGAACATTGCTGAATACTCATTATAATTTGGGCCACAGCCCACTCTTTTTGAGCAACTGAATCTCCCATTATTGGCCAAAGGTCTTTTGTGAACCCTGCAAAGTCCTAAAAGTGAGAATTCCTACCTAGAATTAGACTACCTAGTCCTAGACAGTGTTCACATCTTTCACTTGCAGCATTCAATGGATTTATCATTGTCTCTGACTGCAGAATAAATGCAGAATAAGCACTACAGATTTTAATGAAGGTACGTTAAATTATAAACCTGATAGGACAAGAGGAAATTACTTTAAACTGAAGGAGGGTAGATTGAGATTAGAAAGAAATGCTTGGCTGTGAGGATGGTGAGGCCCTGGCACAGGCTGCCCAGAGAAGCTGTGGCTGCCCCATCCCTAGAAGTGTGCCTGGCCACACTGGACAGGGCTTGGAGCAAACTAGTCTAGTGAAAGGTGTCCCTGCTCATGGCAGGGGGGTAGAAGAATGATCTTTAAGGTCCCTTCCAACCTTTCTATGATTCTATGATTCACCACAGGTAAAATGGCAGTATTGCCATTGCAAAGATTGGGGGGTTTTGGTTGTTGTTTTTGTTGCTGTTGTTGTTGGGGTTTTTTTGTGGTTTTTTTTTTTTTTTTTTTTTGTTTGGTTTGGTTTTTTTTTTTTTTTTGTTTTTTTTTTTGGTTTGGTTTTTTTGTTTGTTTGGTTTTTTTGTTTGTTTGGGTTTTTTTTTGTTTTTTTTAAGCAGCTGCCAGAGCTGAATAGTGACCAGTTTGTGTCCAGTGAAGAACAAACTTGGACTAAATGGAACAGCTGCATAAAGAAGTTCAACATAATAGGTAATTGAGGGTTTAAACAAAATCCAGTGCCATCAAAGCCAAAATACAAAAAGCTCTTAAAAATTCTTTTTTGAAAGAACAGGTGGAAAAAAAAATTCTTATGAGCTGTATAACAGGATCACATCAATCAGCACAGCAGCAGTGGCATATAGAACCCTTCACACATGGGCAAAAAACATAACCAGAACCAGACACAATAGTGATATGTCCAACTCCTCAAAAAGAAGGAGAGTCATGGTGAAGAGTGTCTTGGTAGGCAGAGGACAGGCAGGAAGCACAGTAGTTATAGTGGAGTTTTATCTCCATAAAGCTGGAGTTTGGAAGATACAGAAAAGCATAATTTCAATACATTTTTTCAGCTGATCAGTTCAAAATATATCATTGAGCTCTGAACCAGTCCTTTTTATGTGTGGTAGAAAGAAGGTGATAATCGAGCTGTCCAGAAAATGAAGTAAATTTTCAGAGTCCAGTATTTTCTCCTGTGTATTTCAATGTTATTCTGCCACTAGGTGTCCTGCTGACCTCACGGAGTAGGGGATGAGCTGCTTTCCCTGGTGAACAGCAGAGACCAAGGTAGAAATCAAGCTGTGACAAAACCTGCTTGCAACTTTTAATTCCTTAGGGATTGTTTTTGCTTAAAAATACTTCTTAACACAAAGAGTCAGTGAGAACCTTCTCATTTGCCTCCTTTTTCAAGTGTCACAGGGGGAATAAGACTCTTGCTATCATCCATCACTGATCCTATTTTGGAGCACTTGTTTTCTACTTTAATATTTTGATTATCTTCCATAGCCCATCTCCCTGGTGGTCTCTTTGCTCATTTCCAGGGAATTTGTTCTCCTTGGATCTCATATGCATGGGTGCTGAAGACTAAGAGCAGCTCAACACTCTGTATTTCCATTCATTCTTGACAAAACTGAGAATCTTTCAACACCAAATGGCACCTTCCCAATCTCAGTATCTTTCCCACGACAGCTCAGGACAGTGTCCAAATGCAAGGAAATTCCAGGGATGCTCAGAAGCCTATTGCAGCGGAGGAGCTTGGAAGAAAATATCAGAGTTAATGTTTTAACAGACTTTCCTCAACACAATGGGGTGAGAGTTTTCTCCCCTTTCCATTAAACACTCTGTATCTCAGTAGCAATTATCAGAAAGGAAGTGCTGTGCAGGATAGGTGGGGCTTTGACAAACAACTGTATGATATAAATTCTAGGACTGACAAAAATGGTCAACGTATCTTCTGAACAAATATGACAGCACACTCAGCCTAAGGGTAATACCAGTAGCTGCTGGACTTGAAGGTGGGATCCAGAGCTTGGGCTGGTCCCCAAGCCTGATATGGCATCCCAAATAACAGACCTGAGAATGGGAGGATGTGTGGATATCTCCTCTCTTTACGTGCTCCCACTAAGGGAAAAGCTGTGCCTAAAACTGATGTGTGTGTGAGTGCAAATCCCTTTTCTGCCTTTTACATTTATTCTCTTTGCCTTCTTTTTTATGACTTGGGCCAGTGGTAAAACTTGGCATAGGACTGAGTATTGTTCTGGATTGCAAAGGAATACTTTCCCACTCTGCAGGTAAATAATGCACTCAACACTTCCTCTCCTTAGTTTTAGTCTTAAAGCAGAGAATAGCAATAGTGACCCAAAGAGCTTGTGACATTGAAATGCTTGACAAGTCCCAGGAGACAGAGATGATGCTGCACGAGCTCCTGTGGCACACCAAGTGAAAAAACTAGTAAGGTTTGATGTGCAAATCGTGCTGCAGCATTGGGACTATTTCCAGGAATCAAATAGTCAAACACCATACAAAACCCTTAAAACACTGGTGTTATCCACAGAATTAAATGGCTTTATCTGTGTTTTTTCCTAGAAAACTGATAATGCCCTTAGCACTTAAGAGGAGTTACGTGTGGATTTTTCCTTTATTTGAAGTCTAGTTGAGTCTACCTTAATTACCTAATTTGATCTAATTCATTGTCCAGGTCATTGACTTTCATTTAGTGGTTCTTACAACATGCTCCAAAGCCTGTGGTGCCTGGACTCCTTTGACCATAGATAGACGCAGGATGTTACAGCCATCGGCATGAAGACACTGAATTGGCTCATTGCTTCATTAAATTAGAGCAAAGAGCTGGAACTCAAATGGGAATGTGACACACTTTTTCTAGTCCCTGTCAGCTTGTCCATTCTGCAGCTGATTCCAGATAGATGCTGATAGGCATTGTGCAGGATATTTGAATGCCTGGTATACAGACAGAGAAGGCCCTAAGCACAACATAAAAGGAAAAAGACACGAAACTGAGGATTTTTTAAAAAACATCTTCCTTCTCCTCCTCATAAATAATAATACCAATTAGGTTTTAATTTCTGTGTCTCTCTTTGCTTCTAGACAATATCTTGAGCTCAATCTGACCCCTTGACCCTTATTACTGTACTAAGATCTGACTAGTGCTCACTGATGAGGCTGTAGCACCATTGTTCTTTCAAGTAAATAAAACTCCCTGGCTACATCCATACTAATAACCAGCACAGGTCACAGCTGACTGTACAGTTAAATTTTATGCAAGGTCTCTGGAACAGCTTTGGACAGTCCAACAGTGCTGTAGTTGCACAAGCCAAACAGCCTTCCTGATGATGAGAATGGACATGACCAACCTGTTCTGTAAAGAAACAGAGACTAATAATAAAGGTATAGAACCTTGCATCTCATCTGCCCATCGGACTAGGGGGCAGACCTTAGCAATGTCTCTTTTTCCTGGACAACTGCAATGCTTAAATGCCTGCCTTAGAAGATGTTCTGCTAAGATGAGCTGCAGAGGTCACAGTTTTTATGTGTTTGTTCAGTTCTCTTGCTTCATGCATATTAAGTGTATTTAGGAACTTAATCCTAAAGCTGTCAAGGGAGGAGTAAAGAAAAAGCAGAACAGTATTTATTGGATCACTTTTACTTGGGGCTGATGGTCCCAACTTTCCAAGGACACCTTGCATATCATGACTTTGCTCAAAGCATGAAGTCAAGGAGTTTGGCGGCAGGTGAGCAGTCGGTCACTCCGCTCTGCTTTACAATTGTCCCTAGTTCATCATTCCAGGAGGAACCATGGAATTCAAAGTGAGAGATCGTATCCATGGTGGATGGTAAAGGCAAGGATGCAGAAAAGATTTTCAGTAAAGTTTACAAATGGCTTCTCAAATATCCTGAAATAGGTTCCTTTGGTGGTATTACAGTTGTTTTGCCAACCAATTTGTCCTTTGCCTTGTGAAGAGCTTGTACACAGGGATAACTACATTTATGCTTTGTAAGTGTTCTGTTCACATTTTCTGTATTGTATTTGGGTCCAACCAGAGGTGAGATTTCCAAACTGCAAGTAACCCACTCTTTTGATAAATTGACTTGATCCGAAGAACTTACCTGGTGACTCCTGGGATAGCATTTCCAAACAAAGCAGGTAAAATCTCTTTCCCAAAGCTGAATTTTGCTTCTGTAACAGCAGCCGTCACCCCCAGGTAGCTCTAACGGGACATCAGAGCCCAGCATTCAGTTCCCACTGAACAGCAGTGCTCACTGAGCCTGGTAAGTACCAGGAGAAAAAGAGAGGCCCCAAACATCAGACAGATGGGGAGTTGCAGGAGCAAGAAGTGCAGAGGAAGCTATCAAGATGCTCCAAGGGCTGGAGACAGGCTGGGAGAGCTGGGAGTGTTCAGCCTGGAGAACAGAAGGCTCCAGGGAGACCTTCGAGTCCCTGCCATGGCCTGAAAGGGCTCCAGGAGAGCTGGAGTGGGACTTTGCACAAGGGCATGGAGGGACAGGACAAGAGGGAATGGCTTCCCACTGCCAGAAGGAGCCATTAGGTGGGATTTTGTGAAAATTAGGTGGGATATTGTGAAGAAATTCCTGACTGCAAAGGTGGTGAGGCCCTGGCATAGGTTGCCCAGAGAAGCTGTGGCTGTCCCATCCCTGGAAGTGTTCAAGGCAGGTTGGTATCTTGGTTCGAAGACAAATTTAGGAGAAAAGCAGTCTGAAATGAGTGTTTACTCACTACAATGAATAAAGCTGCTACGGGTTTCTCAGAGGCGGCTGTGAAGATGCGTCTGAGTGAACACGAGTCACACTATGAACACCCACCTTTGGACTCTGACTGCAGGAACCATGAGGTGGCGCAGTTACCCTGGAAGTCAGATCACAGCTAGCTATACCCTGGCTACGTGTCTTCCCAAAATATGTGTCCGATCCCCAGCTGCATAACTACAACCACATGTTAAGGAGCTGCTGCTTTATCCACGGTTTAGCTGCATCACCTAACCCCTCTTATGTTGTGCCTTCCAGGGGGTCAGTGAGAAGAAATTGCAGTCAAGCATGTTGTGATCTCATGTTAGCAAGTGCCCCCTTGCAGGGCTCCTTTTCCTCTCCTTTTCTTAAATAGGGCTTAAAAAAATAAACTAACTCCAAATGCATTTTATGCCTCCCCCCTCAGGAAAGCACTTCAAGGATACAGCTTGTTTTACTAGTGAGGCAGCAGGATGCAAACTAACAGATAGAGACCATGTGGCAGAAGATGGTGGTGGTGGCCACCCTCCCTCTCTGCATGCCCCACCTCCACTAGTGGGAGGAAAGGTTGGAGAGCTGTCTGCTGTTTCTTTGCCTTCCAGGGGGTCAGTGAGGTACTGTGGGAGAAGAAATTGCAGTCAAGCATGTTGTGATCTCATGTTAGCAAGTGCCCCCTTGCAGGGCTCCTTTTCCTCTCCTTTTCTTAAATAGGGCTTAAAAAAATAAACTAACTCCAAATGCATTTTATGCCTCCCCCCTCAGGAAAGCACTTCAAGGATACAGCTTGTTTTACTAGTGAGGCAGCAGGATGCAAACTAACAGATAGAGACCATGTGGCAGAAGATGGTGGTGGTGGCCACCCTCCCTCTCTGCATGCCCCACCTCCACTAGTGGGAAGAAAAGGTTGGAGAGCTGTCTGCTGTTTCTGAGTAGCGTTCTTTGCTCTCTGTCTTTGGGTCTCTTTTGGGCTTGCAAAGGTGTGAGAGGTCCAAGGCCCCGGCTGACTTCCAGGGAGCGGGAATGCACTGAATATCCTCAGTTTCCTCCTTGGTTTCAAGTGGACCACCTGTTTTTTTTTCTTGCTTCTTCTCCCCAGTGATTGCAACACTTTGCTGTGTTCTCACAGACTGCCACAGAGGGGGTGCATTCCAGTGGAAAATCTGCATCTGCTCATGAACAGGGACACTGCACATGCAGAGAGGACAGCTTGAATCCTGTGTTTCACATGAGCTCTATCCTGGGATTAAAAATACTTTGGGATACAAAGAGCATTTCTACCCTGGGATGCCATACTTGCTCATGCAATGGCTGCAACTCCAGTCACCCTAGAGTTTGCCTTCATGTGGTGAAGCTGAGGCAGATGGATCCTCTCCTGCTCCTGGCAGCCAGCATGGCCATGGTGTTACAGCACAGGTGCTGTCTGGCGCCATGCAAGCACTATGTGCAAAACACACCCTACCAGGAAGTTGTGGTATTGTTTCCCAAGAGCATCATAGATCTCAGGTGTGATATGATTTGAACTCACCCTCCTCCCTCACAGGCATGTTTTGCTTTGTCTATAAAGGCCCTTCCAGTATTGTTGGATGCTGATTCTTATCACCCACACACTTGAGAGATCAAAACAGCCTTGGAAAGCACCTCCAGACTCTGCTATGAGTGCCCTGAAGCCTGTCTGTTCTGGCCACATTCCAGCACAGGAGAGGAGCTCCACACTGTCCTCTGAAAGCACCACACCAACGCCATCTCCTCTCTTGGCCAAAGGTACAGATTTCCAGAATGTGACACAGAGCACTGCTGTCCATAACAACCAGTGGGTGCAGATGCTGCCTTTGGCTCCAAGTGCCCCACGTGGAGCAAGGACCACAGGGGTCGTTTGTCTGGGCATGAATGTCTCTGCTGAAGTGCTTTGCAGTTGCCTTCCAAGCTCAGTGCAGTGGTCACCATATCTCATCTCAAGCAGCACCAGTTTTTTGGCAAGGGTTAGAGCAGAAGAGTCCTTTCATGACACTGCTTCACTTGACAATCACTGCACTGAAGCCATCATCTAAGCGATGAACATAGCATTCCTCTGGGCACCTCAGAAGTCCAGCTAAATCCGTGTGAGACCTAAATCTCCCTTCAGAGGTGCCTTCCTCCACTGATCAGATGCCCAGAGCTCCTGAAAGAACATGCTTCAAGGTGCAGTTAATTGTATTTAACGTTTTCGTACCCTTCCAAAATTGTTTCCCACCTTCCCTCAGCAATTCATATGATGCTGGTTCCAGGACCAGTTACCCAAAACCTAGCAGGTCTCCCACTTGGTTGTGCTGAGAGGTGGAGATATCATGCCTCCATTCCCCTGTTTCATCTCTGGCTTTGAGATGTGTGTTGGGATCAAGAATGGGGGCAGCAGCTACAGCAGGAACCTGACCACCCCTGACACTGGGTGTCACTGGCTGGGGTGCACTCAACCTGCCCTCAGCACCCTTGGTGCCCGACTCAGGCACCACGTCTGCTTTTGCTATCAGCTCCTGGCTGTGAGATGAGCCCTGCAAACCTACACATTCCTCCTTGCTTACACACCATAAGCTTTATTTGTTTTAATCAAATGGGGCCCTGATAATTATTAACATATTTAATTATTTTTACTCTGAGTCACTCAGCTCAGGCATGGAGTGATTACAAGGATTGCTTTACTGCACAGTCCCAGCCCTGGAGCATTTGCACCACCAAGTAATGACTCTTTGCAGAGCTCCCATTGATGCCGGTCTCACACCCTGCCTTTCCTTCCAGCTTCAGCTGCTTTTTGCTTTGCTTGGAAGTGCTGGTCTTCACAGGAGTAAAATTGGGCACATTCAGACAATTTTCAGGGCTAAGACTTTGCATGCTGAAGTTGCTAACTCTGGGGCAGTACTGGGAGGGAATGGTGCTCACCTGAGCTGTGCTCCAGCCCTGCACCCCAGGAGGGGTGTTAGTCCATCTGCGCTCCTCAGAAACTGCATCATCCCATTCAGAACCTCCCCTCCCAGACTTGCCAGGGATTGCATGGCTTCCCACCAGCAATGACAGCAGACTGCAATAGGGGGTCTTTGTCTGAGGAGACTCAGAACTCTGCACTTCCACATGATTTATGAGGTTCTCCAGCCTGGGCTGGCCCAGGAGTTGCAATCATTCCTAGCCTCAGTGGTTCATGGTGAGACTACCTGGAACTGTCTGTGTGGTTTCCTCCTTTGTTGTCCATCAGGGCTTTGGAAGGAGATGCTGCCCTTGGAAAATGCCCACCATCAGATTCCAAGGTCTGGGCAGTTTGGATGGGGACCAAACCCATGTTTCTGTGGTGCCTTCGCATTGGGGTGCATCTACACCATCCTGAGTGAGCTTGGTTGCTGCTGATTCCTGTGTGACCTGGCACTTTCTCCCTAAAATACAACAGGGCACTGTGACCATGGATTTGCATTTGGACAATGCTCTTGGGCACGTGGTGTGACTCTTTGGGATGGTGCTGTGCAGGGCTGGGAATTGGACCTGATGATCCTTGTCATTCCCTTCCAACTCAATTTATTCTGTGATCTGGGATTCTGTGATCCCATGGGACTGCCTTGGTCCTGAGCATTCAGGAGAATTAGCATGGCTTGTGATCAATAATTACTTTAATTCTCTGTCCCATGAGGGATGTGAGATTGCATTAGCCAAATATGCAGGTACAAGGAAATTGTGGAGAGTCTCAAGGATGCACAGAGGAGGCCTTGGCAGGGCTGGGAATGGAGCAAAAAACTGCAGACTCATACAGAAGATGCTGGCCCTTGCTGAAATACAGCACTTCTTTTGTCTTGGCTGATTTTACTGCAAACTCCAGGAAACAGACCTGGTGTCCTGGCATGTAACGGCTTGTACCTATCAAAGTCTGTTTCTAATCTTGATGAGGAATTTGCATGGGCAGTGATCATCCCAAAGTCCTTGTATTTTCGGTGTCATCTTATTGCGCTAAAATTTGTGTGTGTGTGTATGGAAGCAGTCCCCAAAAGCCACATGGCCACAAGCTGCACATGAGACCCTATAAACATGAGGTGCAGGGGAGGGGGCAGAACATGTGCTTGGAACTGATTTTACCTCCTGCACCTTAAGTACATCCTGGCCCCTGCGATGGCCACGGCGCACTTCTGGGGTTACTTTAATCCAGATGGGCTGCCTGAGCTAATTCTAAGCTTCCAGGAGTGACTCTTCTGGCAAAATTAAATGAAAGACCATGAGTGGTGGCTCTCAATGCTGCTGCTGCTGAGACCTGTACCAACACTGCATCCTTCACCCACCACTGCTCTCCATCCCCTCTACAAACAGCCAGACAAAGCTGCTGTTTGAACAGCCAGAGCAGGGAGTGGGAAAAAACAGAGCAATTAAAGCCCAGACTACACTAAGGCACAGAAAAACACAAAAATCAGTGCCTGCAATCCCAGCAGTGCTAAACCTATCTGCTGACTTCCTTTCTGAAAGCAATCTTGACCCCACTCGGATGGGAAAGCGCCTTTATTTGTAACCACCTCGCAAAACGAGGTATTTTTCTGAGCATTTGATTGCAGAGCTTGGCACTCAATTCATTCCCTTCTACAAAATACCAAAGCCAAGATGCTTCAGGTAACAGGGTAACAGTCGGGCCAAGAAGTCTGGGAGTTTCACTTCCTACAAGTAAGTTTTGGCACAGTAGCTACCTCACACACAATTAATTACTTCAGCACCAAATTATAGCTGCGGGCTCCAATAGAAGTGATAATAGGAACCAATTAAATTAATCTATATTTACTTTGTAAGCATATTTTCCTTTGGTAAGTCTTTGCTTTAATTTGACAGATTAGACTCCAGCATTTTGTTTTTATTAAGAGATACAACGCTAAAACCAGAGGATGAAATCCAAACCTGTAAAGCTATGAAATCCTTCCCTTTCATGTTCAAAACCATGTATGACATGCAGTTAAAAAAAAAAACAAATCAGAATATACGCACATACTTGGACTAATAAAAGCATACCATGAAATAATGTGGTAAAGTGCCAGCATGTCTTGCTGGAAGTATGTGAGCATGAGCTGGGCTGGAGCTGGGGGTTGACACAATGCTCACACCAGAGCTTGAAACTGACAGAGACTTTTTGGTGTCACAGTGGGCAGCTCACAAAACAGCTTGCATTGGAGAGAGCCCTGATTTAACATCATCTGCTGTCAGGGAACTGGCTCGCTAAGTGCAGCTGCTTAAAACGGATGGTCCCAGTTTATGCCATTGTACTTTGGCATAAGTCAAAAATGGTTAAATACTTTTGTGTTCCAGTAACACTGTCTTGCTTTTTTTTTTTTTCACGCAGTTTGGATGTTTCTACAGCACATACATCTAGGAACAGCTGAAGGCCTTTGTGTCTTTTGCGAGCTCCACACACAGTGACTCAGAAGCTAAAGATTTATAAACCATTGCATTATCATATCAACATCTCAGGGAACAACCCTAATAAAGTACAGCACCAGCTAACTAAACAGCGATCCGCCATAGACAGAGAAAGCCATGAAACCTGTGCCCCAGCATGGCATGCGGTAGGGTTTTATACCTGTTAGCCCTCCCGATCTCACTGACAGCCCTTCCTTGCTTGCCTTTTCCGCTCCAGCACGGTCCTTACACGCGTCTGAGGATTCATGAAGTCCTTCTTGTCACGCAAACTGTTCCTAAAATGTTTAAGGCGGCCCGGCCCGGTCCGGCCCGGCCCGGCCCGTTCCCAGCCGGGCGGGGCGAAAACTGCCCGCAGCTGCAGGGGGCGCTGTGGCGCGAGGTTCGGCCGTCTCCCTCCGCGCGGCAGTGGCGGACGCGGCCTGCAGGCAGGGCTGGAGAAAATGCCTCCCTTAGGAACTCTCAGGGGGAGCCGATCCTGGTGAACCCTCTGGATAGCAAAAGGAACTGTAGCAGGAACCTCGGAGTAGCAAGCTGGGAAGGCAGGGATGAGCAAGGACCCGGAGTGGTACATCTGATACATCTCATCTATCAGAAACTCGGCAGGCGGCAGCGCAGCTCCGGAGAAGGGCAGGGAAAATGCTCCCTGTGAGGGGAAAAGGCTTGGGATCCCAGGGTTTCCCGTGAGGCGCTCTAGCAGATGGTGGAAACCCTGCTTTTTAGTGAGGTATTGATAAAGTAGCTGCGTTCATCAGCAAAGGCTCATCTACGGCAGAGGAAGCAGGACCCGGGTGTGCTGCGGCGGTGGCAGGGAATTCCCTCCTCCAAGCAGCTAGACCATTCTCCTCCATAGCCGAGAGTGAGAGAGAACTACCAGCTGCCCCAGTGCCTTTTTCCCCCAGCCCAGTTCTTGTGGTATCTCTGCCCCTCCGAGAGAAACCCTGAGATATGAGAGGTGCAGCCAGATGCCCTCCTCCCCTGAGTTTGGCAACTCCTTTTCTCTCCCTTGAGTACCCGGTAGTTATTGCTCCTTAGCAACAAAAATGGGGGTACATTTCCTAAGAGAAGAGAAAAAAAAAAAGGAAAAGCCCTAACCTCCAGCAACAACAATAAATGCAGCAGAGCTAGGGATGCCCAAGATGATAGTGTGACTCTGTGACTAAGAGATCAGGAGAGAAATTTATTTGCACTGATAATGGTGGCGTGGGCATGTGCAAGATGGCAGCAAATACATGTCCTCATGGACTGTCACTTCATGAGGAGGAGCTGGGCAGAAGCCTCTGCCTTCCTCTGAGCTGACAGGAATGGGGGTACACAATGGGGAAAACTTGCCTCTTTCTTTCCCTGAGGTGTGAAAGGAAGCTCGCTAAAGTTGCCAAGGTCACCTTACAGACACTTTAATACCTTTAGAAAGCCATTGAGTTTCTTTTGGGCTCTGAAAATCTACTATTTCCTATGCTGGTGTTTTGTCAGCCTAGCGTAGTGTCTGGGTTTTATAGCCTTAGAATTGCTACTCAATTTCCACTCTCTCGATGATGATTTATAGATTCCATAACAAAGGTTAAACCCTCTTCGTCTCCTTGTTAGTGCTGTTTTACACATTTCACATAGGTCAGTGCCACAGCACTTGGAAGACTTTGTTGGCCAAAGTCCCATAAAATCCAAATTTCTGTTCATTTTGGATCTCCCATGCTTTAAATCAGGGAGACATGTGGCAATCTCATCTCAGCAGACCCACAAACAGAAAGTGGAGAAGGAGTAAAAAAAAAGGATCTGCAGGACAGCAGAAGGATGCTTCTCTGGTATATCCTAATGAGACAATAACATCAGGCTGTCACAAAGTGCTAGATAGGTCCCTGTTTTCTTTGCCCATGCAAAGATATGTTGCTCACTCAACAGAATACTTGGGAAGATAGAGATAAAATCATACAATCATAGACTGTCCTCAGTTGGAAGGAACCCACAAGGATCATTGTGTCCACCTCCTGGCCCTGAACAAGATACCCAAGAATCACAACACATTCATTGTTTTGTTGCTGACATGTTGCAGGTCGCCGACATTGTTTGTTCCCTCCAGTGCTCCAAAAAACCTTCCAAACCAAGGAGACAAAACCACTGTTAAGTGAAGGACATGCTGCAGTCTAGACTTCCCCTGACCTATTTGAACTGATTTCCCTATCTGACTAATAGTCTTCCCTCTTAGGGCTCAGCTTGCTTTCTGGTAGTGGCTGTGATGAAGAAGCTCCTGGGAATGCTCTCTCTGACATTAGCTGCTACATTCTCATCCACAGGGCTGGACTGTAGATGGGGTCAAATGCTGAAAGCCAGAGCTGGGCCCTGGGCAAAGGCACCAATACTGATCTGTGTATCCCGTGATCCATCTGCTGGTGACCCGTGATGGAGGAAGCTGTTGCGGGTGGTCAGTGTCCTGAATCTGGAGGAAGGCTCCAATATATGGTTCCTCATCCGCAGTGAGGTGGATGCTGCTTTTTTGCTGCTTTACTACCACACCCCAAAAGCCATTGTTATATTTGGCTTATTCTTCCACCAGATGTAGGTTTTCTGTTTTAAAGCAGAACTTAAAAATGAAAACTATGCAAGGAGTGATTTATGGTCTGTGTTACCACTGGGCCAGGAAGTGAGGGCCTGAAGAGCTGAACTTAGTCTCCACAAATACTCCACTTCTGCTTTTTGCCTTCCATGAACTCCATCAGATTGATTGTGCATAGCCTCTGTGCACTCTTTTCTACTGCAGTTGAATTTGGACATCCTTTAGAGCAGGAGATCTAGCCAGGCTGTCCCAGAAGAGCTCCAGAAGTGAAACTGTCTGAGCCACCATTGCTGGGACATGCGCAGCAAGCCATGACAATATCACATTATCATATCTGTGCCCTCAACCCTTCTCCATCATTATTGGAAACCTCTTGTGAGCCCTGAATGAGCTTCTTCCTCTGTCTACCGTTGAAAACTAGTTTCTGACTTAATAATTTTAGAAGAGGAGATATGCTTATCAAAACACATGAACACTTTGACACTGTCAAATGTCCCCACCAGACAGAGAAATTAAACTCCAGGGTTGTTTCAATTCTTGTCTCTTCACCCCTCACCCTTTTCCCTCATGTGCATTGACTGCATCAATAAAAGTCTACTTTGTAAGTTTTCCAAGCTATTATTACGTCAACATACTCTGAAAGGCCCTTCAGAAAAGTGAAAAGTCACAACAAGTTTCTAAAGCTTGGAAAAAAACCAAATCTCCTGGTAGATCTTCACCTGCTTCACTTACCAAGGAAAGGGCAAGAGGAGGCTCAGAAAGGGTGGAAGTTCGTCCTCAGGAGAAAAGAGCCAGAGGCAACAGAGCCTTGTAGTCTATCAGAGGTCCAAGGCTGGAACCCAAAAGCAGACACATTTCATTTCAAAAAGAGCTTTAACAGTGGGAATGATTAGGTGTTGAAACAAAATACCAATGAAATAGTAGAGTGTTCCTCCTCAGATAGTTTCAAATTGTGAGCAGATGCCTGCTGGAGCACAGGTTTCAGCCAAGCACAAATTACTGTGTTCCTTATTGGAGTAGTATTTTATAGTCCATATTATATGGAGCTCAGACTAGATGAGCTTATGGCCCACTATGACTTTAAAATCTAAGAAATAGGTAGTTCTGGATCAAAAGGAACCAGGTTTCCTCTGGATTTGTATTTTGAGGCTGACTAAGTCTGCTGCCTAAGAAGACACAAAATCCAATTGAAGGCTTCTTCATTTTATAGCTGTGCTTTTAAAAAAGCAGACTCTGTTTTCAGGTTGTGTTTGTCTGGCTTCAAATGTGGTTATGGATCTGCCTCTCTGCTTGACTGACTAGAAGGCCTTTGCTCTCAGGAGGATACCAGACAAAAGCTTTTTGGCCTCTAATCTCCTGCAAGAGTGGTTGAGCTTGGCCAACAGAGTCAGATGCTGTTAGAGTGGGAGTGGACAGACACGAGCACACACATTCTCACAGTCTGACAGAGAGAAGTTTGCAGTAGCTTCCTTCCTCCAGACTAAAAACAGAGAATGATAAAAGTTAACATTAAAGGAAAGTTTTTCTCTTCAGATGGAGGCTGATATGTTTGAATGTATTCTTTGTCAAAGCAGTTGCCTCTGATAGCAATCAAACGACCCTGAAGATCTTGTCTGTTAGGGTTATATACTAAATATTCATGTTAGCCTGACGTTATTTATTTTTGGCTTTGTAAAATATGAGAGCCAATCAGTCCAGAAATCTAGTCTCTACTCAGTTTTCATGAGAGGTTGGTAGCTCACCCCCTTTAAATAAAAGCTAAAGTGAAATTCATTGTCCACCTCATCTAACCCAGTTAGGATTCAGTTAAGAGCATTTCTGGGATGTATTTTAGGAGTTAGTGTCTGTCAAGATTTTACCTTGCTTTAAACCCTTCCTGTCTCCGTGTCATGCTGTGTGGAAAAGCTTCACCCTTTGAAGGAATCCATCTCCCATATCTTTTGCCCCACACCCTCCCCAGACACGAGGGTGCGCTGATTTTTGTTAGGTAGCAATAACAACTTCTCAGGATGCCAAGTTCAAAGCTTCTACCCTACTGCCAGTGTGAAGCCCAAGAGTGAGGTCAGGACTAATCTCAGACTTCTGACCTTCCAGTCACATCTACCATTACTAGATCAGAGAACAAAAGTGGAAGAGCTTATTTTGAAAGGTTTTAGATTTCAGGTGAGGTCAACAAAAGATTTGCCCAGATGGAAGAAATCAAGAGGGTAATATGGCACTTTAATATTAGAGGAGATGAAAGGCATCGTGTAAAACAATCTCCTCCTTAGCCTAGAAAGGAAAGTCTAACTACCAGGGTAATCTTCCGGTAATGGCAAGTAGGCCCAAACCATCAGAAAATGTAGCGGAAACCAGGCACTGTCCTAGAAAAAAGCAATGCAAGCTTAGAAATTCAGAGTGACATTGCTGGGATTTATAAAATCTTCCAAATAGAGTACACTCCAATCTCTTAAACTGGTGGGATTTAGGTGTCTTGGTACTTTTGATAGTCCCATGAGGTGTCTTTTTGCATTTTAAGCAGTGTGAATATGTTGGTAACCCCACTGTGGAAGCTGGATTTCCCACATTTTGAAAAATAAGGGTCATGTGGAAATGAGAAATATTTGGGCACTTCACCCAGAAGAACCACACAGAAAGACATTTATGCAGCATCCAGCACCTTTTTCCCTGACTTTGGTGGAGCAGCCTCCAGATAGGGGGTATGATGCCTCTTGCATGAAATTACCATCCATCAGCAAGGAGTGTCACAAGTGGTTTGTGTACAACTCCTATGCTAATCAAGGCATTCTCCTGGATAGATGAGCTCACCATGTCTCAGGCAGACAACCACTGGACTTCTAAATGAGCAAGATAAACAGCATATTTTCAATTGCAATCCAAAGAACCTTCAATCCACTGTAGAAATAAGACTATAAATTATAGTGGAAACAAGTCTTAGCTGGAAATGTGCTGTATCCAAAAATGACAGCATTTACAATTTAAGTTGGAATATAGACAGAGTGAGGAATGGTTTACCATTGGGAGCAGCTTGAAGTCCTGAATCATCAGGGAACAGATGGACATTCCATTGAGACATTGCTCTCTGGGCTGATCAGAGAGAGCATCTTGCCCAAGAAATGAACACAAATCTTTGGGTACAATTCATTCTTTATATAATCCAAATGTGTTTGTTTTTTATTATTTTGAGGTTTTTTTTGCCTTACAACCTGTTACATTTCTCTGCATCTCACTCTGAATGCATGGGGACCCATTTGCTGTAGGCTGTTTTGTCTGGTTGTTCTTAGAGCTTTTCCCAGTGGTGGCACACAGTCATCTATCTTTCTTTCAGATGTGGTATTAGCTACAAAAAAGGCACATAGTTAGATGTGGCAAATTCTAGTATATTACCTGAATGTATTTCTTAGGAGGAAATGATGTCCTTTATGTGTATGGAGGGCGATATATGGACAGTTCCATCTCTGTGGCATCCTGTTGCATTCAAATTCACATCACTGTTATACAACAGCAAGTAGTCTTTAGTCTCCCCCTGTTGCCATGTTGTTTTTTGCCAAAATGCTGTCTGCCTTTGAAATGGCAATCATAATGTTAGGAAAATTAATCCACAAACATCAGAGGTTTATGTCCAAAAAGGAGACAGAGGAGTCCTTTTACTTTATTAGAATAAAGGGAGAGGCCATGGGGCGTTCCCCTGGGGTCTCTCAGTTTTTTGGAGGACACAGCCTCCTTTTTATCCTAATTTCCTGGGCACATTTCCCTCTCTCTTTCCCCATTGGCTGAGGTATTTGAGAGGTACAGACTTCCCAATATGCCTGATCCTGAAGATTTCCCTCTAATGTATAACCCTCCTTTTAAATTTTTAATTTTTATGGAATTTAGGGTTTTTCCCCATTGTTAGTTTCATCTCTCAATGTCCAGTTTCATTTATCAGCAAACCTAAAGTTTATTTGTAAAAGCAAATATCTTTTTTCCATTCATCAATCAGTGGAATCCTTCCCATTGTTTCTTTTATCTCCCAGTGCTAGTTTTATCTACCAACAGACCCACAGCTTGTTTGTAAAGACAAATCTGCTATTCCTCTCAATAACATTTTCATGAGATAGATGAGAGAAAAGTCCTATTACAATTAGTACAAGGACATATTCTAATGAAAATCCTTGTGCAGAGGAAAAGCAGTGGGTGATGTTCCCACAAAGCTATGACTGAAATCTTCATTTGTCCTTCTTCTTTCCCCAGTTCATTTCCCCAGATCATTAAAGCCATTTACAATATTTATATTTTATTTATAATTTTTGTCCATATTTGCTCAGATGAAACGGAAGAGATACAATCTCCTCCATTACAAATGTGTATTTCTGGATTGATTTTCCTCAGAAAATAATTTGAGCTCTTTTTAGAAAGGCAAGCAGAAAGGGATTTAGGTTTCTGCATTGAGAAAAGAAATGTGAAGTACTGAGTTGTTATGAGTAAGCCTAATTTGATTTAAGCAGAACAGATTTAAGAGTGGAAATTAGGACCTGGCATCTTGTTTCTTCCTGAGATGTAATGAAAAATGGAAATGATAAATATTAAAAAAGATCTGATATGATGCAACTGAAATGCTGACAAAATTATTCTTTAGTCATGCTGCTTATTATTATACATTGCTTTAATATCACAGGGAAAAGCCCTCCTACTTATTTTACTAATTTTTCAAGTTCCAAAAAATGAACCTGTTGTTATTCAACCAGTTTATGTTCATGGGAAACCTTGAGCACGTCAATCAATTTCCTTTAAGCACCAGTTTTTAAATTTGCAAAAAATATGTTTCTCTATGTCAGAGCAAAGAGCTTGACTTAGGAAAGATCACCTCCCCAGCTCTGAAAATATAATTTTGGGAATTTTATTTTTTTTTTTTTTAGTCCTGGACAATGTTTAAAATTAAATTGCTTTGAACAATATTATTAACAGAATCACTACAGAGATACCAGAGTGGGAAGGACTGGGAGAACTGTGTGCAGTAATGCATTGTGTTAGTATCTGCCTAACTCCAGTGATGACTGCCACAATTACTCATCCCATAGCAATATGTTTGGCACAAGAACAAGGAATTCACGCTTCTGTAACCAAATGTACTGGCGAGCAGCAGAGGCATTGGGAAGGCTCATCTGAGTGGTTTTTGCTTGGCTTCACTTTGGCACCCATCTCTAGCTCCTGCTGAGCCCATATTAAATGGTGCAAAAAATCAAACTGTTTCATACCAATTTCAAAGGAGATGAGTTTTCACAGCTCCCTGGTCATTTCTAACATGCTGTGTCTACAGCCAGTCCCTTCTGGGTATGGCACAGCTATTGTCAGCTCTTCTACCAAAAACTAGTAGCCTGTGAGTGATTATGTATAAAATGAAATATTACTTTTTTTTTTTCTTGGTTTTTCTTGCTTGATGCAAAGCCCACTGTAGGTCCCTTTGTTCTTCACACGAGTGGAGATTAATACTTTTCATAATGAAAGACAGGCTTGAATGACCTCCCTCTGAGATGAGCAAAGGTGACTGCAGAGGGGGTTGCAGGAGTGCTGGGCAAGTGGTCTGGGTTTTTTTTCTCCTTGCTATTTGCTTTTATATTACAAAGGACAAATTTGGGACTGTGCATGGAAAATCTCAGCCAGGCAGAAATCAGTGTTTTCACCTACTGAATACCAGATTGCCTCTGCTGAGGATCAGCGTTCAGCACTTCCACAAGGCATTTCACAGCACATTAATTAATCTGGAGATCCAATCAATACACCTCATGATCCTGACAATACTGCAGTGCCATACTTTGGGCCATCTCATCCTGAATGCAGCCTGACTTTTCATGCCAACACAGCAAGAATCCAGACTTCCCACAGTACTGATGGGTAATGCAGGACCTGGTAGAGCCTGTTGTGAGCAAGACAACTCCTTGTAGAACCTCAGAAGGCCTTCTGTAGGTGTGGTCTGCAGTTTCTGCCAGCTTTCTTCCTATTGCCTGGTTGGCCTTAGCTGCTGCCCAAGGGGAAAGAATCCAGCACCAGCTTGTCAGTGAGCAGCTAAAGGTGTTTTCTGTATTTGCCATGTATGTGCATTACTTGGGGTCACAGAATGCTGTGGGTTGGAAGAGACTTTAGTGTCCACGTGATTCCAACTCCCCTGCCATAGGCAGGGATGTCTTCCATTAGAACCAGGTTGCTCCAAGCACTGTCCAATCTGGCCTTCAATACTTACGGGAATGGGGCAGCCACAGCTTCCCTGGGCAGCCTGTGCCAGGGCCTCACCACCCTCACAGGGAAGAATTTCTTCCTAACATTTAATCAAATTTACTTTTCTAGTTTAAAACCATTTCCTCTTTTCCTATGACTATATGCTCATATAAAAAAAGCTGCTCTCTCTATTCTAAGCCGCCTTTGGTCACTGGAAGCTCTAAGTTCTCCCTGAAGCCGTCTCTTCTCCAGGCTGAACAGCCCCAGCTCTCCCAGCCTGTCTCCAGAGCAGAGGGGCTCCAGCTCTTGGAGTGTCCCTACTCTGGACCTGCTCTAACATGTCCATGTCATTATTATGTTGGAGACCCCAGAGCTGGATGCAGAACTCCAGGTAGGGTCTCATGAGGGCAGAGTAAACAGAAAGATTCACCTTCTTTGACCTTCTGACCCACCTCATTTTGGTGCAACTCAAACCTATCAGTGCACCATTCCCAGAGTCACTGCAATAATGGGGCAATGCCTGAAGTAGAGAGAGCAAGCTCCAGGTCCAACTCCCATGCCCCAAAGTCTGTTTAATATAAAATCCTCTCATCAAGGACATATCAGATATTAAACTTTTAAGATCAGATACTACACTTGGCCAACACCAGCAGCAAATCTGTCCTTTCTTTTTGCATGGTTCCTTCAAAAGAATAGATGTGTGTAGATGATCCAGTTGGTGACCATACTTATCATTGTCTTGTTATTTCTTAGCCTGGAGTTTGTGAAAGGAAAAAGCTACAGTAAAGCCACTTCAGTTCTCCTTCTGCTCAACTTTGGGACTTTTCATAAAATGTCAAGCTCCATCCCTTGCTGGGATGGGACCAATTCATGGGGAATTTTGGATGCAACCCAAGAAGTGTTTTGGCCTTTCTTGTCCCAGACTAAGATGATTCCATGACAGCAACATCAGCTGCCTGAAACCAACCCCCCACCTCCAACAACCAGCACCACAAACCGTTGGCAAGTCCCTGGTGCCAACAACATTTGAAGACTCCATCAGAACAGTACTAAGTTTTGATAAAATACTGCATTAACAGCTGCGAGGCACATGTCATCACTTAAGGTTTGTAGTAGGGTAATTGAGGTCCAAGCTTAGAGGCAGATCTTTCACATTCTGTGTGTCAATGACCTTGAGAAATGTGAAGTTTTTAACAGCAGGTAGCAGCTACTGGAGATTTTTCTTTTAACATGGAAAATAAAAAAGGTACAGGAGGAGCGAAACTATTGTTCTGAAATGGACTGCCTCCATTCACATGCTGGCTGATTGCATACATCCATATTTTGCAGTGCCAACTCCTTCTCCTCATACAGTTGTATTTTTGGCTTTGTTCCCCAGTGTAAATCAGCAAGCATCTCCGCAGTGATGGTGTCAGGTATCAGCCTGGTGCTTGGTTTCAGCCCAGCTCCTCAAAGTTTGCCATAAATAAAGACATAGAGAGGCAGCAGGTGGGTGTCATTTCTTCCCCAGGCCCTTGGCAGCTACCTGGGACTCTTGTGAGAAGGTCTTCAAATAGTGTTGGAAAAACCCTCCGTATAACTACAATAATTTAAATAAGTCACTAGCCTGGAAAATGTCAGAAGACACGCAATCAAGATAGCAACACTCAAAGGTAATCTAAAACACAAATTAAATGCATTGGAGTTTCTGTGTTCTGGTTGGTTTGTTCTGTGCCAGTTTGGGATTGGATGGGAGGCTTATTCCATAGGGGAAACCCAGAGTATGACTCAAGTCTGGGAGATCAGAAGGCATATGATGAGCTTCTCTTTCTGCTCTCTCTTCTTCACAATGTTTTTTTCACTAATAAATAAAAGAGCCAGAGGAACAACATCTCTTTCCTTCTCCATGAAGCTATCATGCTTTCCATTTCCCACCAGTGATAAACTCTTTTTTTTTTTCCCCATAGGAAATTAGAAGAGAAAGAATAGTTGAACAGAAGCAAACAAAAAAAGAGTAGATTTTCTCTTTCCATTGAAAAGATGTTTTTAATCCCCTCCCAAAAGGTCTGATAACTATTTTGCCACCCTCTTTGCAATTAACTCATTTTTTTCTTTGAGTTAATCAACATTCTTCATTCAAATCTGAGCATTTCCTAGCAGGGTATAACCACTAGATAGTTTTGTTGCTCCTGTTCCAAACCTGCAGAAGACCTAGTGTGATGGAAATCATACCTGCTAATCAGTAGCAGATTAGTGTGTAAGGAAAGTCACCCCCACCACAAACACAAACCTCGCCTCTCAGGAGCTGCCCTTGCAGCAGGGCTGTGTGTGAAGATTTCTGTCCTGCTTTGTGCCTCAAACCAGGTAGCAGATGTGGAGAACCTCTGTGGTTCATCACCACAGAGATGCGTCTGCAAGGTTATCTCACTACTCATGTCTGGGTGTCTGTCTTGGTTTGGAAAGACAGATGTCTGCTAAGGAAGGGAGGAGCCTCCCCTGAAATGGAAAATGTAAACCACCCACCCACCTTCGAATTGCTACAAATTTTAAATTAAGGGGCTCTCAGGCAAAAAATATGGGAGCAGGAATAAGAGTTCTTTAATAAGGAAGAAAATAAAAAGATAAAATAAACAAAGCAGTAAACTAAAACAACACTGACAGAGTCAGAATACAACCTGGTATCCTGTTGGTCAGGGTGTTGGTAGCAGTTCAGTTGGAATTGTGGCTGCGGTCCTCCTGGAGTGTCAGGTTCTGCTGGAGCAGGGATCCTGTAGAAAGGGTATAGTCTTCCTCTGAAGATCCAGGGGAAGAGAGCAGCTGTTCTTTTGGGAAATCCAGTGCAGAAAAGCTGTGCTGGTGTCCCAGAATCTCCACATTATATTGGGGTAGGAATGCTTCGCTCTCCCCTCTGGGCGGAACATCTCACAATGGGATGCTGTAGTTCTTATCAGTCATGCAGTGAAATTCAATAGCCTGTTATCAGCAGATGTCTTTCCGGTTGTGGAAGAGATAAGGAAAACTGCCCACTTAACAGTAGACAACTGCCATACAGATGGCAAATAGAATGCAATTTGTTTGACAGTCCAGGACAGTGTCATAGTTATGGTCTCTGCTCCATCACCCTGTCCATCCTCTCCATGAGAAGTGCATGGTTTAGAAGAAGACATGTGCCTTCTTCTGTGCAGGGAGCACCAATAGTGTAGCCTTTCTTCACCCAGGATCATCGTACACCAGTACCTCCCAGCAGCCCATCAGTAATCCCCTGACTGCTCCTGGGGACAGCCACCAGTGATGTGTGCAGGGAAAGGGAGCAATGCTGTTTCCATAGAATCAGCAAATGGTTTGGGTGCAAAGAGATCTTCAAGAGCATCTTGTTCTAACCCCCCTGCCATTGGCAGGGACACCTTTCACTGTCCTAGGTTGCTCCAAGCCACATCCAACCTGGCCTTGAACACTTCCAGGCATGGGGCAGCCACAGCTTCTTTGGGAAACCTGTGCCAGAGTCTCACCACCCTTACAGGTAGGAATTTCTTCCCAATATCCTGCCTAACCTTGCCCTCTGGCAGTGGGAAGCCATTCCCCCTTGTTCTGTCACTCCAGACCTTTGTCCAAAGTCTCTCTCCAGCTCTCTTGCAGCCCTTTAGGCACTGACAGGGGTTCTACGGTCTGTCTGGAGCCTTCTGTTCTTCAGGCTGAGCAGTCTCAGCTCTCCCAGTGTTTTAGCATCATCCCAGTGTCTCTACAGGGGTAAGGGAAGGCTGCTGGTGACAGTAATCACCAGCAGCCTTTTCTGACCCAACAGAAAGTGGATTGGAGATTCATGTCCCACCAAACAACACTGTGATCCTGTGGCCATTTTTGGATACAGATATACAGGCTGATAATCTTTAATTTGAGCCATGGGCTTGACACACACATCACAACATCCTGCAGACGGTAATTTATTTGAAGGAGAGGAGAAAGATATTGCGGAGCAAGGGATGGGTCAGAAGATGACAGTTGCCTGGCATGCACAGGCAAGGGTGGGTGCAGGGAAGTTAAAGAAGAGGCTAAACTAATTTCCTAGCAATGCCTGAGGGATAGAATAACTGAATAGCCATAAGAGGATGGCTTTGCCAGCCACAGGTTTGTATTGTTAACTCTACTGCAGTTGAACGTTCTGGTGATATATATGGTTGACACAGATGTAAAAGTTATTGGCTAAACCCACTTAACTCCCCTCTCTCTTTCAGCCTTTTCTTTGTTGTACTTCAAGAATTTTTTGCCTTGTTCTGTTTATTCATCCAGCTTCAGTTGTGGATACATTTTCTCTGTTTCTTGTCACAAATATGTCCCTGTTTAAATGTCAAGACTGACTATTCAGGAAATTATCAGCCTCAGGAAAAAATCAGCACAGTACAATAAAATGCCATGACCCTGACACACACTCACCATGGCAATGCATGTTTATGCAGATAACAAGAGCATCAGGAAATAAAATAATTAGCTTTTATGATACAAAGAAAAACAGAGATTCTGAAGGGAGGTGAATCTTTAGTCTCCAGTATAAATCTGTTGTAAAACTCCAACTGCCTTTTTTACTTTTTTCTTTTTAATGTGTCATGTTTTTTTCTCTGAGGGAGGTGGAAGGATTTCTGAACAGAGAGACCAAAAATTAAAATACTTGAGCTTTTCCTTCAGAAGTGAAAAACTCAGAACAGTTGGATAGAAACAAATAAAGAAGAGTAGATTTTCCATTGAAAAGACATTTTAATCCCCCCAAAAGCTCTGATGAGGCAATATTTGTCCATGTCTGCACTGGGAGTTTAAGTCAATATTTGGTGGAAGTTTGAAAGAGATTGCTGCTATTGACCCACATTTGCTTATTCTGGGTTTTTTTGCAGTTTTCCCAACACATTTGTTCTTTGTCAGTGTCTGAGACAGGACATGGGATTGCTCAAGGCTCTGATCCATTCCTGGCAGCCCCTCTCACTTTAGCTCATTTTGCATGGCACAGTCAGGAGGTCAAAAGAGGGTCCTGCTCTGGGGTAGGGTGTAAAATGTGGAGGAGGGCTCTGGATGTGCCCAGCTGAGAGCAGAGCTCAGTCCACACAGCTCTTGGGTGGGGGGTAAAGTGTTCTACCCACTTTAAAGCACCTGGCTGGACCTGATGGCTGGACTGGGCACTGAATTGCCCATCTGCATCCTCCCAGGTCTACAAACCTCATGTCAAGACAATAATTTATAAACACTTGCCAGGAAGAAGTTCAACATTTCCAATGCTCTTATCCATGGATTATTTCTTTCATCTTCCACATCTTTTATCATCATTCTCTTCCATCCTGTTGGTGCTTAGAGACTCCAGAACACAAACACAAGTACAACTATAAGAGTTGGAAAAGAAGAATTTTGTTGATCTTTATGCAGAGGACAGGCTTGAGACATCCGCCTAAAAGTCTTTTGAGGAAAATATCCACCACCTATGCCCTTGTTTAATACTCTTCATCTGGATACAATAAAGTCCTAACTCTTTCTCAAAAAACAAGAAAGCATCCAGCAGTTTGCAGAAAGTCAAAATTAATTTATCTGTGAGGAAATAATATGTCTTATATGTACGACCAGTTTACATACCAGAGTTTGTGTGCTCATTGGACTGTGCTTAGTGTGGGCTGCAGCTCTTTCCTGTGTTTGCACAGGAATATGTGAATATGGATTGACACACATTAAAACACCCTGGAGCTGGTTTATTTCCTCTTACCAGACCAAGATAAAGCCCTGCTTGAAGCGTCCCCATGCCCTGTGGTAGTGAAATACACAGTTTAACCTGGTGACCTAGAGAAGACCTTAGATTTGGGGATCTTGATAGAAAACAGTTTGATCTGGCATGAGTAGGGGCAGGTGAGTGTGTGAGTGACAAAAGTCAGAGAGCTCCTCAGGTTGGGAACAAATATCAGTGTAAGCACATGATGAGTCCCTCTTCCCTCCCTAGCTGCATTCAGTACAACTCACTGTCATCCAAATCCAACCAAGTGCCCTCTTTGGTACAACCACTGTAAATCTTTGATTGATGTAGGCTGTGAGGCACTGGAATATTTCAGAATACCCAAATGATCTTTCTTATGCCTCTTAGCATCACCCATATAAAGCAAGACTTGTCCTCTTTCAGATTTCAAAGGAGGATGAGCCCTATTGGCAAAGGTACTGAGCTGAGACAGAAATTAGGAAAAGTATAAATGAAGATGTGTGTGAAGAAAGGTATCTGGGAGTTCAGGTGAAGGGGGTCAGCCAGAGCACCTCATATGAGGACGCACCTTTGGAGTATGTCCAATTTGGTAAACTATCTGGAACCTCCTTCATTGTTGTCTTAAAGTGTGTCTTGAGTCTGGCTTCAATGACTGCTCTTGGGATAACGTTTAGGGTTTGCTCATGGGATGACTGACACTGGGATGTCATGGGCTTGTAGTGCATACCTGGTCCTACAGCAGAGTCACACTCAGAGGACTGAGGAAATGCTTAGTGGGGCAATGCCTGGCACAGAAAGAAACAGAAGCAGAGGTAGGAAGAGAAAGAAACCCATGCCATGTTTGCTGCACGTCAGGCAGATTTTTTAGCTGGTGAGTACCTCAAAAGCTTCACTTTGTTCAATTTCCTCATAAAAAAGAGGATTGCAGCATTTATTTATGCAGTAGATTTTCACAACTCACATTACAAAACTCTGGGGTGATCTGGCTATCAAGATTATCTCCCCACATATTGTTTTTCACATTTGGCTTTCCTGTCTCTTCAGCTTTGGGGATAGCTAAGGAAATTCCCACTACAAGTCAATGCATGAGGTGTAATATCCTTCCTGCTGCTATTGTGGGCCTTATATACGCACCATCAACACTTACTCCAGGAAAAAAATAAGACTGAAAAAGACACAGAAAAATTTTAATGAGGACCAAAAAATGGGGGGCACCTCACCATCCCCAGCAAGGGATTACTGTGACCCAATTGTCTGTGGTGAGACTAACAAGTTGTGAAGTGCTTTAAAGGACACTCTTCTTAGTCAGCTTCAACACAAGGTCCAAACCTTCAGCCAGGGTAAATGTATGCGACTCCATGGCATGAGAGGCATTGGGACCTGGGGTCTAGGCTCAAGTCTCCCAGGAGTGAGAGCTAGAAAAGACCTGGGAGAATTTTGATCCATTTGTCTTGCTGAGGCAGAATTGCTACTCACCATGTATTTTCTGTTGGTCTTATTTGAAAAGCAAGGGGTTGTTCCCCAAGGTGCTTTTGGGGGATTCTTTACAGCTTGTCTTGTCAAAGCTTTTGAAATTGATGAACACAGTAAAAGCAATGACTGGGAAACCAATCAAGCTCTTTATGTATGGAAGCATGAAATTGGACTCACCATGAAAGATCCTTTCAGAGACCAAATCCCATTGCCTCCCCATATCTGTGCTGGGTTTGAAACTAGTAATTTTCTTTAATTTTTTTTGTGCATGGTTCAACTGTCCCATGTCTCCTTCTATTTCTTCCATTACAGCTTGGTATTGAGTGCTCCAAGGTCCAGGCTGCAGAAGGAAAGACAGACTTTATTGGTTTTTAAGCATTATAAAGACAAATGTGGCCATGAACATGGTTCCACTCAGCACTGCTTACCCTTCTGAGTGGATGCAATGGTGACCATGAAAAGGCTCTGCAGTCAGTGAGGAAAGAAACCTTTGTTTCTTCTCTGCATGAAAATTTGCACTGCAGATCTATGGCATTCATGCCAAAATCTGTGCCAGGCAGTAGGGATATCAGCCTTCAGTCCTTGTTGTTATTGCTGCATTAGACTCCAGAAGTTGGATCCAGGTTGTATTGGGGTGGAGGACTGAGGACTTGTGGTGGTTCACATTGACTGAAAGAAGACATACGGGGATGCCAACAAAAAACCCCCAAACCCTAAACAAACAAAAACACCCCCAAACAAACAACTTCTCTCCTCCTCCCCCCCTTCCCAAATTGTTGTAGAAGGTCTGCAGATGAAAGCATAACAGGGAAAATCCATCCTGTGAGTTCATTAAGGAATGTAATGGAAAACCAGGGGGATTTGAAAGGACTCTGGGTTTGGCTCCATCATATTAATCAATAGTTAGTTTTGGCCTCCTGTAGCCTCCTTGACTGCAAAATAACCCAAAGGAGTTTCTTCTCATGCACAAATATCACTTTGTTTATCAGTCAAAGGCAACTTTCTGTTGTACACAGCACAGCAAAGCAAATCTGGAGAGGAGACCAAAATAAGAAATAAAGAACCATACAGCAAGAATGGGAGGAGGTGAAATGTATGCTCAGAGGGACCAGTCTGAGGCTGACTTTTCAAAGGGCCACGTGAGCTGGCAGTCTGCATTGGGGCTGCTTTTCAAAGGTTAAAATGAAAGTTTTGAAACCATCAGAAGACAAGCCTTGAGTTTGTGCCAAAATAGTGGTGGAAAATTGTGGCATAACCGTTCCTAAAATACCCTGATTTTTAATTTTTTTTTTAACTAAGTTAGATGGATCATTTGGAGAAGCAGACACATTTTTAGGTACTTGCCAGCTTTTGAAAGGCATGACACAATTCTTTGCAATCTGGTTTTCTTTCAAAGGCTTGCATGGGAAAGTTATATACGAAAGTGTAATTCCAGATCGATGAATTTCTGCTGCTCTTGTGAATGTATTACTTTGTGTGTCCTCTACTCATGTGGATATATGACTGCTTTTTTTATGTTGCTTTGGATCCAGTTTCTGCTGAAATTGTGTGAGTGTGTCTGAAAAGATCTTTTGGGGGCAGAAGACCTAGGGATAAAAGTCCTTCCTGCAGGAACAGCAAACACTTATGCTGGTGATCAAATGCACAGCACATGGGTACACTCAATTTTGGGATTTCCACTCCATCACTAAGTGCTGCCCTGTTGATGTGATTCAAAGCTGAAGCCTTGGCTGCTGCCAGGGGCCACAGCAGGGTCCTGATGAAATCCAAAATTGGGTAATGGAAATTTTGGAAGCCATAAAATTTTGCTCCTGTAGACCCAGCTGAGCCTGGGCCCAAGCTGATGGAGCTAGGACTGCATCCCACTGGAGGAGCCATGGCTTTCTAAGCCCCAGAGTGCAGGTAGATGCAGGTGATATACCAAATGACCCCCTGCACCATCAATGTGCCAGACTGTTCAAATCTGTGGTTGGTGTCCCACCAGCAGCACATAACAGCTGGTTTGGGTGACACATCAGCCTGATCAGGGTCTCTTGCATATTACTGATTTCTGTAGAAATTTCAAAATTTCTATCCCATCACCTTGTACAGTCTCTGTTCACCCAAATCCTCTTTGCTGCCCTCACCTGCTCTGTGCTCCATCACCTCTCCAATTCTGTCCTGGGGATACACCACCACATGGTGAGCCTGGGGTGTTATGTCCTGTAGGGCCTTCCTGGCACCTTCTGGTGGTTAAATGTTTTCCTCTATTTCTTTTGCTTCCAGCTGAGGGATTGTCTGAGTTTCAGGACCTGGTTAATGGGGTATGTGAAATAGCCAGGGAGTAGGTGTTTGTGGCTTGCATGTTTTAGCAATCACACTTGATCAAAGCATGAGGAGGCAGCCATGGTGGGATTTATATACAGCAGGGTCCTTGCTGACTTCTCCAAACTGAGCCATACACAGTATTACTACCTTCCAGCTTTATTATACCTTTACTAACTTGGGTGCTTGTTTTCTCTTGTCCTTGTCCTTGTCCTTGTCCTTGTCCTTCCCCTTCTCCTCCTCCTTCTCCCTCTCTCCCTTTCTTTTTCCTTCTCCCTCTCTTCTTCCCTCTTCTCTCTTCTCCCTCTCTCCTACCCACTGGTAGGAAAAAATGCAAGGTAAAAAAGCAAGCCATGTAGAAGAGACAGAGCTCTTTTCTCAAGCCACACTTTAAAGCAGGTGACAGGTGTTACCTAGGTGTAAATCAGGGTTTTCTGTCACTAGGGCTGTAAGGTTTGCAGCAGCTCACTGTCTTCCCTGTTTCAATGCAAAAACACTCAGGAGTGGAGCAATATCTCTGAGTATTACAAGAGTGAGGACTGAGATGGTGGGATGAATCTTTCTGTCTCTGAAGCTGGCCAGGACAGTGAGATGCCTTTTTCTGGGAGGGATACATTAGGGCTCCTTTCATGGCACTTAAGGCAAGGGTGAATAAATCAATGGCAATTCTTGAGGCTTGGACAGAGAAGCTTAGTTTAATCTCTGCCTCTGAATGGAAACAATGCCTGATTGGAAGAAGCCTCTATGTGCTCCAGGGCTGGACATATCCTCTCACATATCATAGCACAAGCCTGGCAAGGGATGCTTAATCATAACCTAAATAAAACTAAGTAATGTAATAATGTAGGGAAGTCTTGAAGCATAGAAAACCAGATTCTGGGGCAGATGAGCAGCTGGCTGGGTAGGATTCCATCCATCCAGCTCTTTTGTGCATATTCTGTGTTATAAATGAAAATTGCGAGTCAGCCAATTGTAATAAAAATATGAAAAATAAAATTTATTTCGCGACCGTAATAACAGTCTGATAGCCACCACCAAAAACGGACAGCGTATCACCCCCGGTCGATGATACGGGTGAACGTGGAACCTGTCTTCGCTAAGACCAGATTCTCCCCGTCCACACCAACTGCTTCGAGGTAGCAGTTCTTATACAGTTTATTTCGCCCGCGGCAGAAAGTCTTTGTTTCTTTCGGAGTTCTTCATATTCATGTTGGTATCTTTCTCTGGCCTGGGCTGCACAAAGCCTTCATCCAGGAATAGAACGATGCACTTCCCTGGTTCCCGGAATCTGGCATTCAGATTCAGGGTGATGATGATCCTGGCCCCCCCCTCAGATAGGCATCTCGTCTGGGCCATCAGCACCTGGCGTCTTTCTTTGGGCGTAGGTGCTGTTGAATGCTCATCCTTGGTGCAGCTGGAGTCCTCTTTGGATGCAAATGCCGTGATATCCATCTGCTGTGGGTCATCTGGCCAAGAATTCCCAACCTGAAGGAAAAAGGGATTCTTCCCCCCCCTTCCACAGTTTATTTCATACACTTAATATTTTGTACAGCGTTTATTTCCACAAATTACTAATTACATTCCTAACATTCTGCAAGGCTTCTTTATATTTCCAAAAATTGGTGTCGTGTATGGAAGGGGCAGGTCTAGAGTCCCAAGTGCCTGGCATCTGTGCTGGGAAGACAATTTTCTGACTCTGATGGCTGTTCAAGTGGAAAAGCATGGCATATCAATATACTTCAAGCCTTGGGGACTCATTTCATGGCTGGGGTAGAAAGGGTGAGGTGGATTCTCAGCCATTACCAGCAAATTTCTTTCTTTTTGCTTACCTAATTGTTAGAAGTAGGTTGGAAACTGTTGTAAAATAGTTGATAATTGTTAAGCATGTACTGTTAGTTTGGTTATGGTAAAGGGGGTTAAAAGGGTCGTTATACGGTTCTCAGCGTACCATAACACACCTCAGTAAAGTGCACCACCCCCCAAGCGAAACGAGCCAGCCTGCAATCGAGCACCTTAAACCTTCATACAAATGAAGGACCCAAAAAGAAACCAACCCAGAGGAACAAAAAACAGGATAAAAAGGGGCATCTGACCCACTGAATCTGTGCCACACCACCTGGGACATCGGGGACATCACTGCTCAAGAAGACCCAGCGCTGGCACTGCAGCGTCCTCGACGGGAACGCTCCTGCTCAGCCCGCGGGCCCCTTGCTTTAAGCCTTTTTATTATAATAAATGTTGAAATCACTTTTAGTACTGGGAGTCTGGTCCCATTTTTAACACCTAGGTATCACCGGTTGGCTCTGAACCAAGAGAAGCAAAGGATGATAGGGTCAGTTTTAAAAGGGACAGACATAAAAGGAGCCCTTATCTCCAGCTAGGCTCTATCAGATAAGCAGGCAAGCCTTATCCCAGCAGCGTAATCCCCTCTTCTGGAGGCTCTTGAATGCCAGCAAGAACAAAAATGTGCTGTGTAGTTACTGTTAGCTGAGGAAATGTGAAATATCACATGAAGGCTCCCTCCCTGCCCCCATCCCAGCCCACCATCCCCCTTGGCCAATTTCACATTTGGGCAGCAGATAATCGCTCACTTTGCAGTAGTTCCTTAGGAAAAGCTGAAGCATCTTCTTTCTTTACCCGGCTCACTGTCTGCAGGGAATGGGTGGATCATCCTACTGGTGCCCTCCTTCAAAGAGCTCGTTAATGTCACCAGAGGGTGTTTCTGCTGTAATAATGCTGGTGGTGTTTCAAGCCTGGCCATATCTGATTTGTAATGTTTTGCTTCAGATCAGGCGCTGGAAGTGTTTGATGTGGTGCCAGCCAAATACCAAAATGTATTCTGCAGAGGGGCAGGCTGGAAAAGATAAATCCTACCATGAGATGAGGGTTCCGAATTGAAAACTGTCTTGGGGTGATTTATGATGATTAGTCTCTTCACTGATCATCTGCTTTATGCCCAAAAATGGGTGCTGTATCTTTAAGGGGGGTGGGGGGGGATGGAGAGTCTCACTCGCCAGGTGTTACAGATGGATAATGACATGATTGGCTCTCATAATTAAGGGATAACTATTGTGTGAACATTAAGAAAAGCTTATTGATGTATAGTTACGTTATTCTAGTTTAGATGTCCTCTGTTCTCTCCATGCTTCCCTTTACCCCTCTGTATTGTTGCCATCAGACAGCCGGGGTTGTCTCAGACAGGTAGAGAGAAGGTGTGCGTGTGTCCCTTATCTGGGGCAGTGGGGAATGGAAAAGCTTGTTGCTTAGGGGGTGAGACATGACAACACCTGATCTCCAATCAAGTTACAAGAAAGCAGTCTCCACCGATAAATGGCAAAGAAGAGCTGACTGACAGACTTTGGGAGGGGCCAGGGCTGGCTGATGCAACCCTCAGGGGTATAAAAGACTGAGCGTCCATGAAGATGAACTGGCCATGTAGTATCCACAAGGGCAGTTCCCAGCGCTGTGAATTTTTCCTTATGTAGTCCTTTTGTTGTATTTTTGCCTAAGGGTTTTAATAGCCCTTTTAAATTTTCAAAGTGAGCTGTTTTATCTCACACCAGGTGTCCAGCCTGCCGTGTGGTCTGGGTATTTGCTTGGCTATCTTGATTTTTTGTTAGCTTAGCCAAGAAGTTCGTTTTTCCCTTTCCCTGGCCTTGGCTGCAGCAGCAATACTTTGGTGGCTTTTTGGAGTGATCTGGACGGTTTGGTTTTGGTCTGAGATCAGAGAGGATGACCACTGGGAGAGGAGTCGGCCAACTGGGACCAGCGGGAAAGGTGAGGGGCCACTCCATTTCAGCCAAACTGCTCAGAAAAAGCCGAACTGGAGGGAGAAAATGTGAGAAATGGTTACTCACTTTTCATAATTTAGAAAGGTTTATTAATCCTTGCCAAAAATACAACAGAAGACTGAATAGAGAAAATGTTACAAAGGATTTCCCCACCATGTGCTCACCCACACAATGGAGGTTTCACCTTTTAACTCTTTAACCCCTCCCAAAGTTCTGTCCAATGACCCCTTCTTCACTGTCCAGTGAAGATCAATTCCTCAAATCCTGACTGAAGGTCAGATGTCACCACAGTGACAAGCCAACCCTCCCAGATTTCTCAGTCCCGGCTGTCTCTTGATAACAATGTGAAGGGGTAAAACATAACTGTAAATCCATAAAACTTTTCTTAACCTATATACATGACCTTTGTCTGTTAATTGTTAGAGTCAATCATTGCATTACTCATCTATCACAAAAGCACACCAAGCCCACCTGCTTCATCTGCTTTGAGGGGGGGAGACTGAGGTCAGACATTCATCAGGTTCACATCTGTTTGTCCGAACTGCTGTTTGAATCTCCTGGGCTTTTTTTTGTTTGTTTTCCCTGAAAGTCCATGCCATATTCTACCCACCACATGGCAATCCGGTGTTGTTTTTTATCTCTTTCTCTGGCATTTTTGGGTTTTTTTCCAGTGTGCATGTGTGTGTGGGGTGAGGTCTGACTTCAATATTTAGCATTTTAGCCTTTTCCTGTGCCATGTGGGCACTCTGTCAATAAAAGGCTGGGGTTTTATTCTCTTTTATCCATTAGTATTCATTTCTTATTGGTGGATATGGATTGTTTTAATCCTTTTCTTAGAAGAAATACTCATTCCAGAGTGTTTTTCTCCTAAACTTGTCTCTTAACTGAGACAAAACTTCAGACCATAATGGCCTGAGAATAAAAAGAACTTAAGTTTTATGCTTTCCCCTGGGGCATATAAATAAAAATCCTGAAACCAAACAACTCTCCCCCCTTACTTTATCTGCCTTCTCTCAGGGCACCTCTAGATTTGTATCATTAAGCCTTGCTCTATTTCTTCCAGCTGGGTTGTCACATACATCCTGTGAACTTTCTCTAGCCTGGAAGTGGTGGTTGGAGGTGAAAATCACTGCATTCACAAGCTTGGTTGAGATTTCTAATTCAACTTTCTCTGGCATCTCCTCTTTCAGATGCTCAGTGTGGGTCAGCAGCCCAGACCAGGCAAGGACTCAGTGGCTAGGCTGGATGATGTGAAGGTTTCCATCTCTCTCCACTGAAAAATGCATTATGGTGAATTTGTTTGCTTAAAGAGCAGCTCTAGGACTCAGTAACTTGAACTTACATGTGTCCTACCCGCTCTTCACATTCACACTCCCTCTGTTTCTATATTTTTAATGAGCTCTTGTTATTTTTACTCTTTTCCTCTCTGTTGCAGAGATGAGTCTGTGATCCACAGCCCGCACACTTGCAGCTAGTGGGACCAATTTCCAGGTGTCCCATGGCAAAAGTGGGTAGGACCTTTAGGAACTGCATTCATAGACCATGCCTGCCCAGAGCCCTCAGCACATGTGCCTTTAAAGTGTGTTGAACATTTCTGGGGGTTCAAAGGAGCAGGAAGTGGCTGCCAGAGAAGATGTGATGAGAAATCTTTCTCCCCTCCACTCCATGTTGATATCTGACTGATAAGCCAGCAATACATGGATATACATTTAATCTACAATTTCCCTTAATCACCTTGGATAATGGGTTGTCTCAGCTTGCACTTTTCCTTTCCTTTTTTTGAAGAGTGTTGAGTTCTGCTTTGCCCCCACTGTTCATATATTGTTCTTTTTGCCAAGAAGGTTCAAAAATGCCTCCTCTAGGCTTTGTGGGCAATTGTGTCATCAAAGCCCTAAGGAGAACAGGGAGAAAGGAGAGGGAACCTAGCCCGTTTTTGGCTACAGCTCCATGAACATCTAGTCTTCAAAGACCCACTATGGTCTCACCAGAACCTGAAGACCTAACATGGTCTTCTCAAACTGTCTCTGCAGTCAGAAAGCTTCTCCAGCAGTTGGAAGCACAGCCTCAGCACTGTAGAAAAATGCTTTTACCAGCAGACAACATTTTGGGATATTCTGACAGGCCAGAAAGTTCAGCTTACGTGCATGCTCCACCATTCTGCCATCAAGTCCATCCATGGGGGCTCTGCTTCACCATTAATTTCCCTGGGCTGAAATATCTATTCATCTCCCTCTCCCTTATGCCACAGAGGAAGACTAGAAGGATGGGGGTCAGAGAAATATACTTCATGTGCAGTGTAACTATTACAGTTTTAATGGGGAATGTTAAAAGGATCCTTGATATCCTCTTTGCATAGATCTAGATGAGATGAGGATTGCTGCAAGCTCCTGAGACCCTTTTTTCTTCTCTGGAGGATACATAGCAATGTTGAAGGGTCCAGCACTACAAAGAAGAGGTTAGATCCCTTGCAGGGGCTTTTGGTGCTGGAATAAAACTCAGCAAATACCTAGATGTTGCAGTTGCAAGTTTTTCTAATTGTATTCAAAAGGGATGGGGACCTGACCTGAGGTGCACTAGCCAGCACGGAGAGAAGAGATAAGAGAAGAGAGAAGAGAAGATGGTTCTTGTACCAACATACAAAAGGAAGGTGTGCTGCATGATACACTTAAGAGGTGGGGAGGGTGTTCTGTACCAATGACCTGCTGTACCCTAATTGTAAGAAACAACTGCTCACTTTGAAAATTTAAAAAGGGTTATTAAACCTTGACAAAAATACAACAAAAGGACTACATAAGGAAAAATTCATAGCACTGAGAACTGCCCTCATGGATACCATGAGGGTTCATCTTCAAGATGGATGCTCAGTCTTTTATACCCCTGGGGGTTGCATCAGCCAGCCCTGGCTCCTCCCAAAGTCTGTCAGTCAGCTCTTCTTTGCCATTTATCGGTGGAGACTGCTTTCTTGTAACTTGATTGGAGATCAGGTGTTGCCATGTCTCACCCCCTAAGCAACAAGCTTTTCCATTCCCAACTGCCCCAGGTAAGGGACACACGCACACCTTCTCTCTACCTGTCTGAGACAACCCCGGCTGTCTGATGGCAACAATACAGAGGGGTAAAGGGAACCATGGAGAGAACAGAGGACATCTAAACTAGAATAACATAACTATACATCAATAAAGCTTTTCTTAATATTCACACAATAGTTATCCCTTAATTGTGAGAGCCAATCATCTCATTATCCATCTATAACACTAATCCATCTGTATGTCTGCAGCTATGCCAGCTGCAGTATTTATGTGACACAGATGAGTGCCTGGAATTTAGGCTACTCCAGCAGTGGAAACCACAAGCCAAAGATTGCCATGCGGGCGTACATACTTACAGCACTGAAGGTCCCCACAGAGAGAGGAACAGGCTGCCAGCTGCCATTGCAGTCTCTTTGCTGCTAGGAGGACTGTGTAATTTGAATGCAAATTCCCTGCAGATGAGGTGACACTTTGCTTATGAGAGAACTACTTGAGCATGCAGAGACAGGAGCCTGCCCCCTTGTCTTAGTGGGAGCCGCAGGATGTGGCCAAGGGCAGCCTGTTTGCAAGGGGAGCTTTGCTGGCATCTCCTTCAAAAGCCAGAAGAACTGGCTCTAGTCTTCTCTTAATACCCACTTTGACTCTAAAGAAGTTTAAAATCTTTGGGCACATTCTGAAATTACACATGGAGCAGAGTAGGCTCCCAGTTCTCAAGAGCAAAGGGGTGCTCAGAGAGTGTGGGTTTGCTTCGTTTATGGATGTGTGCCTGGATCACACCCAAGTGAGACAAAACCAACTATACAAAGTGCATTGTGATAGAAATTAAAGCAGCAGTGAATCATGGCTTTCCCTGCAGTCAGTGGTCTGAAGTGTCCCTCAGACTAGTTTGCAATGAGCACCACAGTCCATGAAGTCCCCTGCCAGCCCAAATATCTGGTGATTCCAGCTCTCCCAAGCTATTCCACTGACATAATGTTTGTACAAAAGGCTCTGTGTAATTTTTAAAGGAGAAAAATCTGTAGTTCTTGACCTTTCTGTTGAGTTTCAGCTGAAAATATGCTGCAACTGAAAAGGAGAAGACTCAAAGAATTTTATGTTTTCATCCTTCAATATGAATTGCAAAGAGCTAAATAAGTTGAGCGTTTTTAATGCCACAGGAGTGGGAGTGAATATAGAGTACTGGACAGCACGGAACTGCTGAGCTGAGCAACTGGGACTGAATCTGCAGCACTGTGTAGAAATCTCACTCTACCCTTAGACTTCATTGCTTTCCCTCTAAAGACATTGATGAAGCATTAGAAAACTCTTAGGTTTCAGTGGTTGAGATGACCCCGAGGTGTTAGAAGTCTCTTTTTCCCAGCCCCACGACCGAAGAAGAAGTCAAGATTTGTCAGTTATGCTTTTCAAGGTTATTTATTTTTTCTTATCTATTACATTCTTTCTCTGACCTGCTGAGATCTGTCCAGCAGGGCTGGTTGGGGCACAGTGCCTACCCTGGGGGTAGGGTTAACTTTTTATACTAAGAACTACGTGGACTTTATTTACAATAATTTTCCAATCCCTATCACCTATGTTAGACAGTCTGTCTCTACGCTAAACCAATCAAGAAGTGTCACCATCACAGCGGAATATGGAGGAAAAGAAGAAGAAGAAAGGACAGGACACGCCCAGATTCCTCCATCTTGCCTCTTAAACCCCCATTCTAAAACCCCAAAATTCTACTTTTTCCCCCTGTGACAAATTACCTATCATTCTACCCAGACTCTTGTGGCTTGGTCTTCTTCACGCAAAGTTTGTTATTTTTTTCCTTTAGTAAAACCAAAAGCACAAGTGTTTTTGACTCTGTGCCAAGGTCTCTGAGCCCCTTGCCAGGGTCTCAAATCATCCAGGGCAGCCAGAGGAATGTCCCAGCTCCTGACAGAAAGCCACAAGACCCAGCCCAACTCATTTCAGCCACTCCATGCAGCAAATATACAGCTCATGGGCCCTTAGTGTCCTGCTGTAGCTGTGGCCTGATGGTGCATACCATTGCAAAGGCCAGTGGCACTGTGAGCATCTCACACTGGGAGGGCTGCTCATGGGAAGGGCACCAGTGGGAGGCAGAAATGGCCCTACAGACATTACAAGGTTGATTTAAAGCCATTGCAGATGCCCCTGAATGGGTGGAATGGGTTGTGCAGTCTGCAACACAGCTGAGCCTGCACCACTTTGCCATCACTTTTGATATAGCCAAAGTTTTCTCCTATATGCTAAATTAATTGTACGTCTCAGATCTCCTACTTCACATCCCTTTTGGACCAAGTCATGCCCAAATCTGGTTGCTGGTCTCAGGTTGAGGGACAACTGAGGCACACAACTCTCCTCTTTAATCTCTGTACTGGGAAGTCTTGTCAAACCAGAACCTGAGATGAGATGAACTTTGTGCTTTGCTCTCAATATCTCATCACCTTTTCAGTGTGAGGGGTGTGTGAAAGGCATAAATCAGGAATCTTCTGGTGTTACCAAGTCAAGTTTCCTTCTATCTCCACTGAAAGGAATAGCCTTGTGTGATGCAGATGAAACCTGTTTTTAAAGGTAAATGCTGATGGCTTTGTTGTGTCTTACAGAAGCCCTGAAACAGGAGATTTTGTAAGTAGAAATCAGTAAAAGCTGTAGATGGAAATTTTTGGACTATGTTGGCCAGAGGGGGAAGGCTGCCTGCAATTTAAGGGTGTAAAGGTGTTGTGGTTCCAAGGTGTGACTCTGTAGAAAGCTTGTAACACTTTTGAATACATTACCAGTTAGCCTTTACAAAGGGCAAATCAGTTAATGGTTATGGGGAGAGCTGTTTCCCTCTGCTATGGCTGTGCTCCATGGGTCTTCTTTCCCTGGTGGTCTTGGGGTGAAGAAACAACCGCAAATCTGGGGAGACTTCTCTAGATTAATTCCACTGTTTATGCTTTGATCTTCAATGTGTGACTGGTGTGTGATGAGAGGAGGAGGAGGAGTGCAGGAGTTCCCACATCCTGCAGAAAGGTGAATTGCTTTTCTCTGTCCCAGACCCTGGGTGTAGGACCTGAGCACCAAAATCTGCAGGTAAGAGATTCACAAAGACCTCCATTGCCAGAGACTGTGTCTGTGCTAGGTGTTTAGTGGCAAACTTGCAGGCATTGAGTAGGAAAAAAGTCAGTCATCATCCAGATAAACTGGTTTACTGACAGACCTAGATGGATGGAGGAAGACCAGCTGTGGTTGATCTGGAAGAGCACATTCTTTTACCATCACACCTACTGGAAGAGTCTGCCCCGTGGCTGGGATTGTGTAGTTATAATCACCATGCTGATGAAATGCTTCTAGGGTAGAAAAATGGCAGGTTACCCACATGGAAATGCATCCACATTGAGAACCATGACTGTTACCAAAGACAAAGTTTGACTGACTTCACCTGCCAGCAATGGATCTGGAATTCTAAACAGTAGGCTGCATTCTGTCCCCTCATGCATCCTACAGCAAATCCCATCTCCCCATGCAGGATGGGTCTTCTGCTCTTTGCTGATGTCTTTGTCCAGTCTGCAACAAGTTCTGCTGTTTCCCTGCTTGTTCTGGCAACCTCTGCAATAACACCTGCTTTCCCCCTAACTTTACACTACCTCTGGGTTTAGCAACAGCTGGAAAGATAATTAAAATCTCTTTTGCCCACCTCCACCTTCCCAGGTCAGTAATAAGCATGCTCTTTAAGCCCCAGCTTTATCCTTCAGACTCTCCAGCCGCAAGAAAGGGAAGCATGAGCAGGCAGCATCACAGGGGGAAAAACCTGATTTCTTAAATGGAAAGACAAGATGTGCCCCTCACTTGCATCCCCCCTCAGGTACAGCCTGAATCAGTGTGTGAGAGGACACTGGGTATAAATGGTTGTGGAATCAATCTGAGCTGGTCCAGGGAGGAGTTTCTGGTCCACCAAGCCTGGTGAGCAGTGACATCATTACCATCAGCATTGGCTCTGTGGTGCTACAATTCATCAGGCATCTTGGTGGGAAAGTGGTGCATTTCTGTGCAAGACAAAGCTGAAGGGAATACCTGAGCTGCAATAGTAAACAATGTAAGTTACTGTTCACAGTTCTTTATGATCTGTATCTAATGCAAATGCTGACTGCCCCCAGGCATCACCCCCAGAGGAAGTAGTAATAATTACCTTATCTATAACAGTTGCATTAACAATTTCCTGTAGCCTTTTTACAGCTAAATATTTAGGGAACTATATAATAGGTGTACATTTATAAACCAGATTCTTAACACTTATATAAGACCTTTCTAAATGTTAATCCATCAATACTCAACACTTGAAAAAGGCTTAATTGAGTGACAAATAATGAGAACTATCTTTATACCTCTGAGGGTGGCCACAGAGGTCATAATTTTTATTTTTTTTTTTTAGCAAAGGGATTGGAACTCAAGCACTTGAGTCTTATATCACAAGATCTCATTGCAGTTTCAGGCTTGGCGTGTGTAGGTAGGCGCATATGCACCTATATTTAATATAACCAACATTGAAATGGGTTGAGTGCACCATGGTGTGCAGATGTGGGTCTGACATGAAGAAACAGAAGTTTTAGGAAATGGATGATCTCCAGACATGCATATGTGCTCATACATACGTGAGGCTGGAGATAAACCTTATCATTTTCCACATCTCACTAGGAATGTAGAAACTGCTCTTTGTAAGCAGGTTTGTAAAATTCAGGAGAAAACACAGACCTTCCCTTGCATCAGAGGTTTGGAGGCAATGTCAGAGCCATGGCTGCAGGGGAAGCACAGAAGCAAACCTGATTTAAAAAAATAAATAAGTGCAGGTGATTGTGTCAAATTAATTTCATGTACAGTTGTCTTGAAAACAAACAAAAACTGGTCAGAGCCATTCTGCCTGTAACAGATGTTGAGATTTCTTAACTAGTGGTCAAATCTCTTTGCTGATTGGTGGTCTTAGCCTATTGCTTGTAGGAGAGATGCTAGTCAAAATCTTCTCCTCACTCATAACTGGGGGAAGAAAGGAAAAAGCAGTGGAGGTCATGGGTACTTGGATGACACAGCCCAGCAGTGTCTGATCACTTTGCCTTGCTCTGGATTTGTGGAGCAGCAGAGCAGTGCTGGAAAAGGGGAGGCTACATCTAACAAACATGACATTGTCCAAGCTGGTTGAAAACCAAATACAAATGACCCTCATGGCTCTATATTTTGCTTTTCAGAGCAGGTCTTGAAGAAAAAGACAGGGTTTGGAAGAGCACATTTTACTCTTGTGGTTAACAGGTTAAATAAATAATAAATTCAAGGAGGTAATGCTTTACTAATTAAGGCCAAATTGGAAATGACTGGTTTACACTGAAAAGAGCTACTCCAAAAAAAAAAGCTGGACTGTTCTACAATCACTCACATCAGTAAGCACAGCAAAAACAGTTTAACCTGGAAGGAACTAAAATGTGCACAGATAAAATCTTACTTTGAAAGCAGCAACAAAGGACACATAATTTATATCTCAATTGGTGACTTCATATTGGTGTTGCAGAGTTTCTCCAAAATTTATTGGAAACCATCATTCATTTTTACAATGCATGAAATTAAAATAATAAATTTCAGGATTTTTTTTGAGAGAAATAAAACTCTGTAAGCAGCACTGAGGGATCAAAAGTGATTTTGTCAAGCAGAGACTTCTGTTGACTTGGGGGCTTTGGAGATTGGCAACTAGATGGACAACAGTTAATGAAAGCATGTCTGTTGGATAGGAAGGAGCCTAAGTAAGTTGGAACAGATCAGAAGCTGACTGCAGTGTCTCAACATGGAGCTGGTTCCCAAGGAGCTGGGTTCTGGCTGGAGCCTTGCAGTGCTGGTGATGGGAGCATGGCAGCAGCCATGGATGAGTAATGGAATCCTGTAGTAGAGTCACAGAATGGCTTTTGTAGGAAGTGATCGATAAGACCATCTCATTCCAACCCCTCTGCCATGGCAGGAACATCTTCTACTAGACCAGGTTGCTCCAAGCCCTGTCCAGCCTGGCCTTGAACACTTACAAGGATAGGGCAGCCACAACTTCTCTGGACAACCTGTGCCAGGGCATCATCACTCTTGCAGCCAAGAATTTATTCCCAATATCCCATCTAATCTAATTCTGGTACTGTGAAGCCATTGCCCCTTATCCTGTCAGTCCAGGCCCTTGTCCAAAGTCCCTCTCCAGCTCTCCTGGAGCCCCTTTAGGCCCTGGCAGGGGCTCTAAGGTCTGCCTTGAGCCTTCCCTTCTCCAGGCTGAACCCCCCCAGCTCTCCCAGCCTGTCTGCAGAGCAGCGGGGCTCCAGTTCTTGAAACATCTTTGTGGCCTTCTCTGGATTTGCTCTATGTCCCTCGTATGTTGGAGGCCTCTCTTTTTCTTCTGCTACTTACCTGGCTTCAGCAAGCACTGCTGTTCAGTGGGAGCTGAATGCTGGGCTCTGATGTCCCATTAGAGCTGCCTGCAGGGGACAGCTGCTCTTACAGAAACAAAATTCAGCTTTGGGAAACAAAATTCAGCTTTTACTTGCTTTGTTTGGAAATGCTGTCCCAGGAATCACCAGGTAAGAAGGTCTTTGTATGAGGCAGCTCATATGAAAAACTTACTAAAATATGTGGGTTTCTTTCAGTATGGAAATCTCTAGTATAACTCAAAATGTGATACGGAACCACAGTAAAATACTTAAAAAGTATAAATGGTCCATGTCCTGACAAGTCAAGACAAAGAAAGTGAGAGTGGAGTTAGAGGAGAGATCAGGGATTAGTGGATTAAAGAAAAAACAACTTTCAAGGGTCATAACCATTCCTAAACCTACATTTATCCAAAGAAAAGATCTATTGCATTAAGAAGCTGTATATAATTTCTGGAGTTACTAATTTCCTTCATGTTGGAATAGTTACTGTCTGTGTGTTTCTGTTCTTTTCTTTTATGCTGGAATATATTGTGTGTTTCTTATCTAGAGGAGCATTTAATTTTCTCATGAACACTAGGAAAGTCACAGGACAAGGACAAGGAGGTAACTCTGGTCACCTTGTCCAGAACACAGCAGCTTCAGACATTTGCTGGACTTATGAGCCATCAGTGGAGTTGGGCAATGTTGTCCCTGTCTGTACATGCAAGAGATGTGTTTGGCTGAAAGATGCCAGTGGTAGGTGGGAGGCAACTCGCGATTGCTTCTGTTGAACCAGGGCTGGGGGCACTTGCAGCTTCAAGTATAGGATATACTTGACTCCTCTGTAATTTAAGCCATGAGTTGTTGCCTGTCTACAACAGTCACAGTCATAAAGCCCTCTAACACAAAAACCCAAAAAACAAAAACAAAAAAGCACACTTATCTGTTAATAGCTGTCCTCCTTTTTGGTGCTGTTTAGACAAGAGATCACCTGTATCCTGTTTGGTGATCTCAACCTTTTGTCAGGTTGAGACCACCAAAAGTAGACAAGCTTTCTTTGACACTTCTTTTTCAAGATATCCATTCCTTTGTCTTTCATAACTGTGTGGTGTACCCAGACTAGATCCCCTCAGTAGAAGGAAGAGTTATATTCTTCAGCCTGCTGGATGCTCTGTGGGTGTGATCATCCTGTGCTGCACAGGCACAATGCTGGCTTGTGGACACCTCAGAGTCCACTGGGACCCTTGGGTCTATTCAGCCACCCCAGCCTGGGCTGCTGTGTGGGGTTATTCCACCCCCAACAGGAGACTTCACATTTCTCCGTGTTAAATCTCTTGAGGTCTGGAGGCTTCCTGGGAGCTTAGCCAGTCCCATTTTCTAAGAACTGGTTGAGTTTAATGGCAACATCCTTTGGCAATGTTCAGTATTTCCTGTTTGATCAGCTGGTCTTCCCTAAAGGACTCTTTGTCAGCTCTAAGATGTCATTCAACCTGCTGCAAGATCTAAAAGCCTCTGTGGAGCTTTGATGTCTTCGTGATTTATGACTGGGATTGAGGCTTTGTCCAAACTGTTGCTCTATTTGTATAAACCTTTCAAGCTGATGGAGGACTCTGCAAATTAAGTCTCTGACTTTTATTTAGACTCTGTGAAAATTGGGTTGTTCCCAAGTGACTTTGCATCTCACCTCAGAGTGAGGAAAATCTAGTCACGGAGTGAGGATTCATGCAGCTTAAGGGCTCACTTTGTAGATCTGAATCAAAGATTTTCAAAATGGTTTTTCCAGGGGCAAATCATAGGTGGTTGATAAAACTGAACCAGTTTAATGTACATGTCTTCTTACTGCATTTGCTCAGTGTCTGTTTATGATGAAAGCAAAGCAGACCCAATGTTTGGGCAAGTGGGCTCCCCTTTATGTGCTGGGATTTCTTGTCTAGCATGGCCTGTTAGGCTTTTGAAAAGGAAAAACAAAAAAATGTGCCTAGTTTTCAAATAATGCATTAGTGCACCACTCTTCATGTTATAAACCATTGAAAAAAGTGGAGTTATTTATATTATTTGTATGACATTAGGCCTCAGGAAGAGCAGATACAACGTTTTCTTGCCTCTTCCCATGAAAATGCTTGTGCTGGTCCTAGTCAAAGGCAGGCTCCTGGATGTGACACCCATGTTGGGTCAGGATGGCATTGCTGTCTTTGCCTGGGCTAATGCCTGTCCTGCTGAGCTATGAACATCTCTTGGAGCAATTTGCCATTTGTCAGAAAGAAATGGGAGACAAAACTGCTCTATCTCATGCTGCAACTGCCGGTGTGTCCCAGAGGTAGGGGGAACCAAATTAAATTTCTCCTATCTAAAACCCTGAATGCCACTCTCTCCTTAATAATAAAGAGATTTACTCCAAGCCTTTTCCAATAAAACTCTGAGTGTACGTCTATGTTGCCGGATGAAGGAAAACATCCTTTTGAAACCTGAAAGCAGAGCAAGAGGTAAAACCTTATGAGCTTGACTTGGATAATTTGTAATCTCAACACTAGCTGTCGAATTTCAGTGATTTATTGCATTTTGAACCAACTGCTTCTGAGTCTGGGATTTCAAATAAAGCCCAGGTTTTGACTGTGCCTGTGCAAAGGGTACAGAAGACCACATGGAGAGCTGGTCCGTGGGTCTAGATACAGCCTCAAGCTGAGAAAGTCTGAAGGAAAGCTGGGGGAAGGGTCTCTGATTTCTAATACCCTTTTCCTTAACATGGGTCAATGTCAGAAGTGAGTTACCAGGATAGATGGCCCCTTTGATCTGTCCCAGAAAAGTCATTCCTGCATTTTTATTCTCATCAGTGTTTGTTACAAGTAACACTACATCCACAGAACTTTACAGCTGTAAAATTAAGACCTGGGAAATGCTAGTAGAAAAAAAATTCTTATTTTATAATTTTATTTCTCATGATGAAGCTTACAGTGATATAAGAATAATTCAGCTTCAGACTCAGCTTCCACATGGACTATTTTGACCAGATTAGATAAAGACAGACTTTATTAGGAACTGGTATTTTCAGAAATGTGCTGCAAAAGAAGGAAAATGGAGTGCACCAGCAATGCGTATGGTCAGCATTTCCAAAGGAAACTATCATCATCATTATTGATCATATAATGTGTGAGTATACTTGCGTCCCTCTGCAGAGCTTTGAAATCCTGAAATCCAATTTGTTCCAGCTCTGGCAGAGCAAAAAAAGGACTCAGAGAGAGGAAGTTTGAAAATTCTGCAAAATCTGATGGAAGGGAGAGAATCCACCATTTCCTGCAGCAAAGTTACTGTGTCACTAAGCAGCAGATAACCCCCATTAAAAAAGTTATTTTGGATATACTGATGATGGGAAAACTTTCAGCCAAAGCTTAAGATTTATGACACATGCAATAGCACCAGCTTCCAAGCAGGGGTTCTGCAGCTCATGTAACAGCTGCTTTTGTCAGGGCAGCAGTTCCAAGGAATGTGTTTCATCATGTCCATCTGCAGTTGCCTATAAGTGAATGTGAGCCAGGCCCAGGTTCTTGGTGAAGGGGATGATCTGCAGCACCAGGTTGCACTTGCTGCCAGTACTGTCTTCCCTCCCTTTTGCTTTTCAGCTTTTCTTAAACCAGTGCTCCCCAGTTCAGGGAAGCTCCCTTGCTCCTGTCCTCCCTGCTCAGCTGTTTCAAGACAGCTGCTGGGTTTGAAAGCTGGTCTTTCTTCTCTTTTTTGGAGACACTTGTTTTTTAATTTCATGCCCAGGCACCTGTCCCAGTAGTATCTCTCTTGTGCTCATGGCAGCCCATGGCAGTTCAGTCAGGGGTCAGCATTGGATGGACTCCACAGGGCTGTCTTTGTAAGCACCAATGGAAGAGGGATGCTAGCATTTACCTGCATCTGTCTGTGGGGCCTTCTCTTGCCCCCACAGATGCCCTGGCCCAGCAGAGCAGTGTCTGCTGAAACATAGGGAAGAATTATCCTGCAGAGCAGGGCTGTCCCAGCTTGGCAGGGAGGCTGGGTTGTTTCACAGGCAGAGCAGGACAGCAGAGGAACACAAAGATTGTCTCAGCATCAAAGGACACATTTTACTAACTGAGACCATGAAAACCCCTGGGGGAGTAGGAGAAAAGAGAGAATGGAGCAAGCAAGGTGCTGGCACCAACAGTGGCTGCCTGCTCTCAGTTTACTCCAAAGGAGTCCTCTAAAAATACCAGTGGAGGCCATTCGTGCTTTACTGGGATTTTCAGAAGTGTTTATGGGATGATTTCTGTGGAATGGTTGTGCTGGAAGCAGTTTAAGGGAAGTACGCTGTTATTAGAAGATTTTTTTTTTTTAAGCTCAATTTGGACACTTTCTTACTGTTATATAACAGCAAGGAATGAGCCCCAGCAGCTGTTTGCCATTTGTTAGAGTCCACAGAGGAGTAGTGAGGAGGGAAGCAGCAGGGAGGGCTTCAGCAACGTGGAGAATTCTTCCTTCTCCTTTTCTCCAGGTTTTCTGCAGGGCTTTACTGAATACTTATAATTTCCTGCCCCACACAGACATCACAGCTGAAGAGTAAAGTCCTGAAGAGCACCCCATGAAACCAACACTGTGTGAGCTGGTACTGCTCAACCCTCAAGCTCCAGACTCAGAAATCATCACTACACTTTGTGTTTTCATGTTCATATTTTATTATAAAGAAAGTGTTCAGTTTGTTCCTTCAGACATTACATAGTCCTGACTTCTCTCCTGCATGGCAAATGGAGAGATCGCAGATTTATGCCCCGAGAGACAACAATTTCTAGTGTATTTCTGCACACACAGTCATGGCTCAAGCTCCCATAAAAACCTTTCTTTTGCCCCATATATAACTCTATGTAAAGTTCTCCAGACACATTTATGAGGCTGATTATGGCTTGTGACCAAACTATGGGAGTAAAAGTGGTTGGCAAAGCCAGTAAGACTCCAGGAATTTCAGCCTATCAGTGGAGGATCTCTTTTGATGCCACACAGCCACTGCAAGGAAAGTGAGAAAACTCAGTTGTGAATAATTTATTATGAGAAATGTAATTTTCTGCATGGGGAGTCCATGTTCAATCTGGGAATATTTTTGGTGCAGGGAGAAGGCCAGTTGGGGAAGGTTGGCCTCGGAGTCTGCTATGTCACTGCAGTCCTGCAAAAGCTCACTCAGCAGAGGCAGCTTTTAAAATACCTTCTCCTTTCTGATGAAAGATTCTGCAGTGTCTCCAACACAGCATTTGAAATCTCACTCGTCTCTCTTCTCTTCCCCGCCCCCTCGACGATCCCTCCTTCAAGCTGTCAAGGTTTAACAGCCCTGCTCTGCTACATTATCGACACATACAGCAACTCACAGGTGACCTTTGCTCTTTCTAGCACTGCAGGAAAGCTGCAGGAAAGGGAACAGGATCCCATTCTGGTTCATTCATCAGCCACAAAACCATCTGCTGTGTGTGGAGCACAGGAGTTTTATTAGCCGTGTGATACAGCAAGCAGAAAGGGCTCTGCTATGTTGCCATATGCCCAGGAACAGGATAAAACCTTTTCCTTCCCTCAGAGGAATTTGAGCAAGCTTCATCTCACTCCCTGTACTGAATTTCATTCCTTCTCTTCTTTTTGCTGCAGGATCACTGACAAGCTCTTTCACCCCAAAAGATCTATGTCCCACTTGGAAAGCAGTGGGAACCATACACAAAACTTCAATGAAAAGAGTCAGCAAAGTCCTGGCCTCTCTAAAGGCAATGAGAATTTTGCCACTTCTGTGAGCCCTTTCACTCTAGTAAGCTGTGCTGCTTTAGTGTGTGAGCAGAGCTTTTATGTTCCCTGGAGCCTTTATTTTCCATGCAGATGAAAAACAGAGGTGCAGAAGGGCTGCCAAGCTGAGAGGCAGGTATTCTGCAGTTTCAAATCCCCAGCGCTGTGTATTTTACAAATCCCCTGACCTAATTTTTATCACTAAGGAGGTCTATTACACTTTCAGCTGGGGCACAAATGAGTGTGAAGAGTGGTGTCATTGGACCAAAGACAAATCCTTCCCATAAGGACTTATATCAGGATAGTAAAGTGAAAGGTAGGAGAAAGCAATAGCACTTGAAAGTCATTGACTTGGCTCTTGCCTACTCTTTCCTCCCCCACCTTGTAGCATTTGCTGATGTTTTCAGGGGTTTCTGTTCATGTCCAGTTCTTTCCTCTGCTCCTTCCCACTATTGCTCTACCTCTGGTGGCATGTTGGTACACAGGCATCTCCTGAATGGTTTAAAAATTACACAGAGATGCACAGGAACAGTGATTGGGACTAGTAGAAAGAAAAAATTATCAATAAACACTTAGCACCTGTTTGGAGGGACCTAATCCAGGCTATTCCAGCCAAAATTGTTCTATAATTCTGCTTGCAACCATGACCCTTTTCTTTTTACCTCTTTTGCCTATTCTGTCCTCTGGCTGTTCTCCCCTGGTCCTCACTGTGCTGTCTCAGAGCACCCAGGCTGCACAGGATGGATGTCACCAGCCCATAAGACACCCAAGGGTTCAGCATCCTCTTTCCAGCACTCCCTGATTTTCCCACTCTCCAGCCCTACCCTGACTTCACTCTTCCACAGGCTAATTGAAGCCAGACCTGGTTCAGATTTTCAGCTCTGCTCAGATCCTTTCAAGTATTTATTTTTTTAACCTTCCAAAGGTGTCAGATGCTGGTCAGGTCCTGGACCATGACAAAATTTCAGGTGAAACAAGAGCATCAGAAGATTCTTCTGGAGCCACCACAGGGAGTCCAGGCAGGTGCTCTCCCTAGAAACCAGGTCCCCTGGGAGAAGGGATGGTTTGCTATCTGAAATTTATATTCCTTCTAGGAAAAGTCTGGGTGAAAGAACAAGTCTATATACTGATATCAGGACTGCAAAAAAAGCATGTATAAAGCTGTGAGGATGTAGTAAGAGTGACAGAGAAATAATCCTTGCCAAGAGTTACTGGAGTGACCTCAGCTGTCTGCTGAAGGAAACCACCCCATCACCATCTCAGCAGCTGGTTGGGACAGGGTGCTATGGACTGGGCAGTGAGGAACCCAGGCCTCCCCTAGGATCCCCCCAAACTTCTTTGGGATCAGGCCTTTTCAGACACTTCAGGTGTTTGGAGCTGGCTCACGTGAAACTTAAGCATCCCCATTTCTGGCTTCCAGGAGCTATCACTAAGGTGGTGAGCCTTTTTCTTGGGCCAGAACCACAAGATTGACTCTAATTCACATCTGTGCTCAAAATAAAACTGCTGTGAATTGTCCTAGATGGAGATACTGCAGTTTCCCTTTTCTACAGTAATTCCTTTTCCTCCCTGCTATTAACCCTTGCCAAATTTGCAGCCTCAGCTTTGACTCCCACAACTTTATGTGTCTACTTCCCCTATTTGTAACTTGAGGTTCACAGGACTGATCAGGTTGAACCATTACCTTCCAGGACCTGCACATCCCTGTTGGAATTGCTGACTTCCAGAGTGTCACATCACTGTGTTCCGTACCCCAACCCTGTAAATCATGACCCTGTGTATTATTTTTAAGCATGCTCTCTTACATTTGGTCATGTGAAAGTACCACTAGTTTATTTGTGCTTGCATATCAACTACAGTGAATTGCCTCCTCTTAGCAACCTGTCTTGGTTTTTATTGCTCTTGCCAATCCCAGAGTCATCTGCTATATTTATCCATTACAATTTTCATGCTGCTTCTTAGCCTTTGACAAAAATCTTATATAATGTCAGTCTACAGACAAATCCATCTGGAGTACAGCTAAGAAATGTATTTAGGACAAAGATGTGCATAAGCATTTAAACCCTCATTTCAGACATACCTGACACTTTTATCCCTTCAAATATACATTATGTTGATTATCCGGTGGTTCCAATTTCATAAGAGAAATGTTCTGGTGTAATTTAGAGTATTCCTGTGTAAATATGCTACATCCATACTGTCATTTCTGCCTGTCAAAACTTTTGTGAGATTGGCTTGATGTGATTTGTTTTCTATGTGGACCGGTGTTGTTTTTTCTCAGTGATATCACTAACTCCATCAATTTTTTCCACTACTGGAGTTAGGCTGATAGCCCAAATTTACTGAGGTTATTTTGTTTTTCTGTCCCAGAAGGACTCTTTCTGTTCCCAGGATGCAAGTTACTCCTCAAACTCAACAGCACATATTGGTCCTTGGTTATTTTTCTGTAAATCTGGGCTGCCAGTTACACAGATAGCTAATATCTATGTATCTGATATCATTAGCTATTCTTTCATGTGTTTTTATCTTTTAATGGAAAGTATTTAATCATCACCACGTAATATAAATATATTTCCCCCCAAACTGAAATAAAATTGTTTTCTGAAGACACTGATTGCTTCTCAATTATGTTATTAAGTCTGTTCTGTCTTTCTATATTAATCTGTCTGTCCATGAGCCAATATAACACTTAGGATTCATTCTGATTTTGATTTATTAGGATCTCCTACTTATTGTGCCAGCTTTCCTTTCTCCACCCAAAAATATCTACAATTTGTAGATTTTAATTTTTGCTTTTAAACTCCCCTGAGTATTGCACATTGGAATTTTATGATTTTTTTCATAGGTGCATTCACTGCCTTTGTGTCTTAGGTTGGAAGTGGGTGTGTGTATTCTATTTCTATCTGATGGGGCAGTTATCTTCTGTTCATTGGGCAGTTTTCTTTATCTCTTCCACAAACCATCCTTCCTCTGGGCAAACACCTTCTGTTAATGGGCCATTGAGTGTCACTGCATGACTGACAAAAATTACAGCATCCCATTGTGAGATGCTCTGCCCAGGGGGAGGAGCCAAGCATTCCTAACTGGATATAATCAGAGATCTGGAAGATCACAGCCAGCCTTTTCCACTAGATTCCCAGAGGAGCAGCTTTCTTCTCCACTGGATTCCCAGAGGAAGACCAGGCCCATCTACACCACCACTGGACCTTCAGAGGAAAATTACACCCTTCTACAGGATCCCTGCTCCAACAGAACCACATCTGCCACTCCAGGAGGACTGCAGCCACCATTCCAATTGGACTGCTCCCAACGCTCCAACCAACAGGGTGTCAGGTGGTATTCTGACTCTGTCAGTGTTGGTTTGTATTACTGCATTGTTTATTTTATTTTTTTTTATTATTATTTTCTTCCATAACAAAGAAGTCTTATTCCTGCTCCCATACCTTGCCTGAGAGCCCCTTAATTTCAAAATTATAACAATTTGGAGGGAGGGTGTTTACATTTTGCATTTCAGGGGAGGCTCCTGCCTTCCTTAGCAGACACCTGTCTTTTCAAACAAAGTCACCTTGGAGTTTTTTTAAAAAAAACCTAGTTTACTCTTATCTTTCAGCAGTGGGCCTTTATTTCTTTAAATATTTATAGCAAAGTATTTTTACCAGTTTCCAATTTTCATTTAAATTTTTAAATTCCTTTTCTTTGCCAACCAGGTTTTAATTTGTTTTTGAATCAACAGAACAGACTTAAAAAACTTTTCAGACTTTCTTTCCTTCCCTGTATTAAAAGGAAAAACAAAGATGAGGAACCTGAGATACATAACTAATTCCCTGATCCAAAGTCTGGGGTTTTTAAAATGCAATAAAGATCCGGTTAAAATGATAAGAACTGGAAACACTTCAGTATTGCATTTGTCTGACTGTGTTCTCTGGCCAGGACCTAATAACATATTGTCATAATTTTTTAATAGATGAAAATAATGATTTCATCATGATTTTGAAGGATGAAATCCAGAGAAAGTATTTGTTATTTGAGCATTTACAGCAATAGAAAATATGATTTTTCAAGCTTGCAGTGATGTATCTAGGTGCTGACAATTGTCACCTGTGAAAACCCAAGCAGTTTAAATTCAGAGTGTGTGGATTTGGCACAGCCTGATTTTTAGTAGCGGGAAGGGCCACCCCACAGCACAGAGCTAGCTTCTGTGAGAAGGTGCTGGAAGCTTCAGCCATGTCCAACAGAGCCGATCTCTGATGGCTCTGAAGATGGACATGGTGCTGGCCCAATTAGAGAGCTTGGTAACGCCTCTGTGATCACATATTTAAGCAGAAAATCAAAACAGTGCATGTGCAGTTTTTCCCCAGGGGTGGGGAGTTATCACAGTGGCCAGCACGATCTGTGGAGAGCCTTGCCTGCCTGGCTGCTCCCAGCCAGCCCTGTGGGCAGAAGGGCAGGGGTGGTGATGGCAGCTTCCCCTTCCTAGTGCCCCGTGTGAGGAGAGGCGTTAAACAGCATCAGTGCCACCGCGACCACCACTGAAAACATGGTGAGCGATTCCCTGATCTGGAACCTAAATGAGATCAACTGCTCAGTGCTGTGGAATCTTGCAAGAATCTCTAAATTAGTGGAACTTCTTGACAGTGGTACCTACAAGCTGCAGTTTTTCTGCTAGTAAGAGGAGAAAGTGAGGACATGTAAGAGAAAACAATATGGTGGCACCAAGGTCAGTGGAGAAGAAAGAGGGGGAAGAGGTGCTCCAAGCATCAGAGCCAAAATTCCTCTGCAAGCCATGGTGAAGACCATGGTGAAACAAACTGTCCCCCTGTAATGTATGAAGTCCAAGGGGATGCAGAGGTTCACTTGCAGCCCATGGGAAAAGTGCTCATGCCGGAGTGGGTGGATGCCAAGGAAAGCTGTGATCCAGTGGGAGACCCAAACAGAGAGAGAGAGCCCTTGCTGCCAAATTAGAGCAGCCTGTCCTTAAAAGACTACACCCCAAGGACAAATGACCCAGGGCACAACAGATTTAGGACAATAGTTTGCCCATGGGATGGGCCCCACAGCATAGGAAAAAAGACTCCTCTCCCTGAGTGAACAGAAGAAGATATTGAGTGACGAACTGACCAAAGCCCCATGCCCTGTCTCTCTGCACTGTTAGTGGGAAGGAGGGAGGGACTGGGGGGCAAAAAAGGTGTTTTAAAGGCTTATTTTATTTTACTTCTCACTATCCTCCTCTGACTGTTAATAATAATTTTACTTTATTCCTTTAAATTTGAACCTGTTTTGCCCTTAGAATGTTTTTTCCCTCGCAATCCTCATCTCAGCTCCTGAGCCCTTCATTAACCTTTTTTCCCTCTCCTCTGCCCAACTGTAAGAGGAAAGGTGAGCAAACAACTTTTGTGGGTACCTGGTGTTTGCCCAGTATCAAACCACAACACAGGCTAAATTTAAAATACTGGCTTTATATTCCTTAGCCAGTGACTCACCATCTGTGGCACTGTTGTACAAACAAAAAATGTAGTTTAGTTCATTAATGGGTGAAATTCATCCCATAGATGAGATACGCACAAAGTGGGGTTGGCTTTTTGTTTGTCATCAAGAAACAGAATGAATAGAAGTCTAACAAGGTGTAGCTCTGAATGCTGATGGCAATACGTCATTGGCATGTCATGATGACATTAAGCCACTAATTTTATGAAAAATAACTCACTTGTGCTTCCAGTGTCTCCATTTCAATCATGACTTTTACTTTCCAAATCCACAATCCTCTTTATGAAATCTGAAGGTTTTATGAGCTTATGGACTTCCAAGGGAGAAAAACAAGGGAAAAGAAAAGCAAGGAAAAGGGAAGGGAAGGGAAGGAGTAGCAAGGAAAAGAAGGGGAAGGGAAGAGAAGGGGAAAGGAAAAGAGGGGAAGAAAGTGGAGAGGGGGGCAGAGGAGGGAAGATTACTAAATGGCAGTAACTTAGGATCTAGCTAGTTGTCCTCTCATATTAGAACTGTCACCTTGTGGAGTTTGTTTCTTTCTTTTCTGGCTTTTCAAAATTCAGAATGAACTTCAAAGTGTAATTCCAGTGTGCCTTTGCCCTCTGCCCTGAACCCAGGAGACATTTGCAGAAGGAAATGTGTTGTGGCATGGGATGGATAGTTGCAATTTCCCAGCTGTACCCTGAGGCCACAAATCACCACCTATGGCTAACACTGCCCAAGAAATGCTTTTTGTATTTTCTGGCACATAGAGGATACCAGCATGGATGAAAGAAATCTCCTGGGTCAAGAGAAGCACAAGAGGAAATACAGGAGTGATACCTCATATTCACCTTCAGGAGCAGTATTTTGTGGGGTTTTGTATTTACTGCTCAGGGAAATGAGAGGGTTTGGTAAGATTATCTCCTCCAGGCCTGGGGGGTCATGTCTGTGAATGAATCATTCAGACCAAGCAGGTAAAGGGAAGTGCCAGGACATGGATGAAAGACTGAGAGCATGTCATCCAAGGGGAAGCTGAAAAACTTGGCTTTTTTAGCTCAGCACAAAAGCAGTTGAGAGGGGAAATGAGTGCTGTTGCACATTAAAGCTAAAACAGCCAGAAGCAAAAAGAAACACGGAATGAAGAAAAAAAATGTTGGCACAAGAACAAGTAGGTTTTAATTGGCCTGAAGTAAATTTAGTCTGGAAATTAGAAGAAATTTCCTAAGAATTGGATCAGAAAGTCCTGGAACAGGCATCCAGGGACTGTGAAAACAGAGCTTCCTCATATGACAAATAGGTTTAGTTACAAGAACAGAATGCAGTGCTTGGTGAGCCAGCAGGGTCACACCTTGTACACCCATGATTTTAGGGAGAGAGTGTAGAGGAGACATAGTCCATAAGAACCATCTTTCAGTCAAAGGATTGGTAGTGCTTAGATCGTAGTAGCAAGGTAGAACTGTAAGGGACCAGAAGAAAATTTGCAGAGGAAGAAATATTCTATCAGGCAGAAATCTTTGTTGCATCTTCCTTGAAAGCTTGTATTGGGGTTTTAGGAGTTCTTTTATTTTTTCCTCTTTAGGAATTTCCCCCAATACATGTTGCTAGGAGACAATAGCGCCTGGATAACTGAGAAAGACAAAAGAAGGTGCCACAGCTCAGGGGAGGGGTGCAACTGGCTACTCTCTCTCTTTACATGGCGTTTCCCGTGAAAGGCAGAGATACCACAAGATTGGGACTGGGAAAAAGGGGTTGGGTGCAGCCCCCAGCTCTTGGTCGGCATTTGGAGGGGAGAGAGGCTGTGGTCCCTGTGGGGAGAATTCGTCACCACTGTGGTGTTCCACCTCCTGTTGTCTTTTTTCTATCGTGAGTGAGCTTTGCTTGTAAGAGTAGCCATTGCACTGGGACATTTTCACTATCTGCTTGTTATAGATGGATAATGAGATGATTGGCTCTCACAATTAAGGGATAACTATTGTGTGAACATGAAGAAAAGCTTTATTGATGTATAGTTATGTTATTCTAGTTTAGATGTCCTCTGTTCTCTCCATGGTTCCCTTTACCCCTCTGTATTGTTGCCATCAGACAGCCGGGGTTGTCTCAGACAGGTAGAGAGAAGGTGTGCGTGTCCCTTACCTGGGGCAGTGGGGAATGGGAAAGCTTGTTGCTTAGGGGGTGAGACATGGCAACACCTGATCTCCAATCAAGTTACAAGAAAGCAGTCTCCACCGATAAATGGCAAAGAAGAGCTGACTGACAGACTTTGGAAGGGGCCAGGGCTGGCTGATGCAACCCCCAGGGGTATAAAAGACTGAGCATCCATCTTGAAGATGACCAGCCATGTGGTATCCACAAGGGCAGTTCCCAGTGCTGCGAATTTTTCCTTATATAGTCCTTTTGTTGTATTTTTGTCAAGGTTTAATGACTCTTTTTAAATTTTCAAAGTGAGCAGTTGTTTCTCACATGCCTGGGTGCCTCAGGGGAAAACCCCAGGATCCTGAGCTTGCCTTTCCCTACCCTGCCCCCGTCACTTCTTCAGCACTGCTCCAAGATTTCACTACACTGCAGCTCTGCACCCCCTACCTGGTGAGAGTTTCCATGGTTCCAGCTACAGCTGCAGAGTTTCTGATACCCTGGGATTTTTGCTCATTCCTCCTGTTTCAGCCTGCTGCTTCTGAGAGAACTGCTGGGGCACTGGCATCAGCCGCCCCAGTGGGTTTGTAGAGAAGGCCTCGCCTCCAGCACCGGGATGGCTGCCCCAGGGTTTGTGGATCAAAGCCTCTCCTCCAGCCCTTCCAATCTAGGCCCAGCCGCCATTGCCACGCGCTCCCCGAGCCCGTGCCACAGCGCCCCCTGCAGCCGCTGGGGGATCACCGCACCTGTCCCGCCCACCGGGAGCCACCAGCGCCCCTGCTGGCCGTGAGCGGAACTGCACTGAAGGGGAAAGCGCCTGCGGCTGAGAAGGCTGTCGGGGGATTCCTGGTCCTGTTTGTTATAGTTGTTGTTGTTGATTTGCCTTGTTATACACACTAGGAAAGAACTGTTGTTCATATTCTCATATCTTTGCCTGAAAGCCCCATAATTTCAAAAGTATTATAATTCAAAGGGAAGGGGTTGCATTTTTCATTCCAATAGAGGATCTTGCCTTTCTTAGTAGACACCTGTCTTTGAAACCAAGACACATTGTGAGATCTCTCTGTTGCTCTAAAAATGTGGTTTATGCTTAATGTGGCTATCTGTGATCTAACTTCCCCGTCTGTTCTTTCATCCTTGCTCAGCCTGCCAAGCCTGCAGTGAAATACCTATCTTCTGGGAAAGAGACTAAGACCAGGACAATCACCTCCTTGGACTGCTAAATTCATAGATGATCAACTGATTTTTTGTTCCTTGTGACTTGGACCTGCAAAGTTAAGGGTTTCGTGGCAACAGTGGCACAGGTGAAAATGTCCCTGTATCCTGACCTATTCCAGAATTACCACCAAGAGCAGGGGGATGCTCTAGAGTTTGCTGGGGACCAGCCAATGTGAGGTTTTGTTATGAGTCCATCTCCTCTGTGTGCTCACTGTCCAGGTAATCTCCCTTTAAACCTGCTTGATGTGATTGTGTATATGACAATTCAAGGGACTCTAAATGCATGTTGAGATAAGTCTTTGATATGAATAATTTTGATGCCACCTGTTACCTCGCAGATGTGTGCAGGACTATAAGGCTGTCCTCTCACCATAACCCAGGGCACATGACTTACCATTGGAGGGGCAGTCAAATGACCTTCCCAGCTCCTTGGAGGAATGTCATAAAACAGCTTAGATTGGAAGAGACCTTAAAAATCATCTGGTTCCAAAGCTGACCAGCTGAAGTGTTCTTCTCCCTCATTATCATGCCTGATAAGGGTTGCCAAAAGTGTTTTTATGGTAACCATAGTAGGAGTATCCTGATCTTATGTCCCAGCTTGTGCCCCTCCCTTGAAGTCTTCAGCAAACATGATGAAGATAAAGGCTTTAAAAATGTGTTCTGCTATGAGAATCTCACTCCTTTTTCAGGAGGGAGATGCCAGGAAAGACCCCAGATGACACTTTCCCATCATCAGAAAGAAAAAACTCAAACTCTCTGGGCAAAAGCTGTAACAAATGCTGACAATCAGTATAAATGCAGGTACAATCCATCTGACTTTCTCTAAGAAATACTGAGATGAATTTTGCAGAAAAATCTATGTGTTTTAAATGCCTTTATCACACAGACACTGATGGGATCCGTACTGCTCACTGAGGCAGTGCATTTTACTCTCTTGTGAAGACACCAAAGGTGGTTTATTCTCCTGACAGGCTGTTGCTTTATTATGAGATTTCTCCCCCTTTGCATTGCACCCAACAAATCCAAATTCCTCAGTGAAGTTTGGTCCACTGTGCTGTCTGGAAGGGGTAAAAAGGTGTCATAAAAAATTTTCAGGGAGTATGGGGGATGGAAGATGAATTGAACAGAAGCAAAGATGCTGCTGTAACACCAAATCTCAATCAATGTCCAGCTGCCCAATCTCTACAGCTACCATTCAAGCCACTCTTCCCTTTGCCAGACCTGGGTGAGACCATCTGAGCTGGACCTTGTTCTTAGCATCCTGCCCTACCTCATCTGCCCCATCCAGGTGGGTTTGAATCCTTCCAGAGTTGTTGAGCAAGGAGGATTTGCCTGATTCATTCAGATTTCATGCAGAATAAAGACACGAAGTATTCTGTTTTTCAGTGATTTTGTTGCCATGTCTCTGCCTGTGTTTGATGTAACTTAGTCTCTGTGAGCTTCCTGCACCGTCATTTGACCAAGAGGCTCACAGAACTGTTTCCAGAGTTTTCTCCCCTTTATCCTGTGCAGGCTAGAGCAATAGGTCCCTGGAAAAGCCATGGGAAAACAAACCTTCTCTGGCGCTTACTATAAAATTTGGTTCTCTTCAGATTAACTCTGAATTCTAGACATTCAAAACCAATGCAAATGGTTTAAAAGCCATTCATCTGCACCGTGATGAAAGGACAAAATTCCTTGGCAAGGTTGGAGGCTTCCATTCATATCTTGTATACTTTAACTACCACATTTACAATGCCTTTAGTACCTTATGTTTTACATTCTGCACTTGCTATTTTTCACGTCTGCTCCAGCAGCAGAGCACAGGAACCAACTTTCACCTTCATGAGAGAGGTGAGATATCATTCCGTATTTAGAGATTTGTGTTCTGGATGAATGAGCAACATCCATTCTGGCACTTATTCATCCCCCCCTACTGCACACATAGATTGGCATTCACACACTGACTACATTTCAGCTCTTATTCAGCAAAAGAGCTACCAGTCAGAGATATTCCTAATGCATTACCACTGGCTTTTTAAAAAACACTGCTTGAATACGGGCTGCCACTACAATGTAAGGCATGAAACTGAGGACAGCCCCTGCACTGAAGAGCTTGCTCAACTATGGACTGATGTCTCTCCAAACAAAAGTCTGTCCTTGCTATGCAAATTAGTCTTTGCATTTAACATTAAAAAACTCCTTTATTTGTTTCTTCTGGACTCTGAAGAAAAATAAAAATGAAACTGTCCTAGATTGCAAAGCAATGTATATGATATTTGCCATCTGGTAGAGGTGTGGTAATTATCTTCTATTAATTGGGCAGTTTTCTTTATATCTTCCACAAGCAGTCCTCCCTCCAGGGAGACATCTGCTGTTAATGGGCTATTGAGTGTCACTGCAGGACTGATAAAATTACAGCATCTGCCCAGAGGGAGGAGCCAAGCATTCCCAACTGGATATAATCTGAGATTTTGGGATACCAGAATAGCCTCCTCCACTGGATTTCCCAGAGGAACAGCTGCCTCTTCCACTGGATCTTCAGAGGAAGGATCTTCTACAGGATCCCTGCTCCAACAGAACCACATCTGCCACTGCAGGAGGACTGCAACCACCATTTAATCAGACTGCTCCCAACACCCTGACCCACAAGGTGTCAGGTTGTATTCTGACTCTGTCAGTGTTGTTTTGTTCTACTGCATTGTTTATTTTATTATTATTTTCTTGCCCAATAAATCACTCTTATTCCTGCTTCCATATCTTTGCCTGAGAGCCCTCTTAATTTCAAATTTGTAACAATTTGGAGGGAGTGGATTTACATTTTCCATTTCAGGGGAGGCTTTGCCTTCCTTAGCACACACCTGTCTTTTCAAACCAAGACAGAAACACAGAGCAAGTGAAGAGGTTGAATGAGAGCTAAATACCAGGAATGAGGTATTTTTCTCTCTAATTCTATTGCAAATTATGGAATAAGTGGAACCAGAAATGACTAGGTAGTTTCCTTTTCAGCACTTTTTCCAGAACTGCGTGTGCTAACAGGTAGCAGGCACCGACATGTGAGTTGAGAAGCTGTTCATCGTAGGCAAGGGGTATACATCCTCATTAATGTGCTGTAAATCCTCCTCTCTAAGGTGTGAATATAACAGAGAACAAAACTTTCAGGTTTGAGAATGACCCATTACTAACCACTCTCTCCCATCCATCTGGGATAGTTCATCTATAATTGGGATGCTCTCATGGATCTTGCTGTTCAATTTCTAAGCCTCAGTTTTCCCACCTATAAAACTGGCTTTTTAGGGAACTTCTGTGGAGAGGAGAGGAGAGGAGATTTAGCTTCATACTGAAATTGTTAAGAAATCCAGCACAACTTTTGCTCAGATTGACCAGACCAGATATTTTGCAGCAGACCACAAGTTGTCCCTGCATAAATATTTTCCTCAGGAAATGTTATTCCTCAAAACTCTAGGTTTATTTTATCTCTGGTTAAAAAAAAAAAAAAAAAAAAAAAAAAAAAAAAAAAAAAAGGGTTTAATGCTCTGCAGAAGTGCTCCAAATCCTGCCCAAGTTTACTGTCACAAAATAAAAGGTACAGGACAAAGGTGGAGATATATAAAAAGAAAGGGCCACTCCTAAAAACTTGACTCTCTACCTGAGTTTTTTTAGTGTTAAATGGCAACCGTTAATTTCTTTGTAAAAGGTTCTACAAAGAAATCGCACCTCTGTTCCAACACGTAAATCAAGACAAATTGAATTTTGATCCTTTTGATTTTGGTAAGGTACTTAGCATTGAATCAAGTTCCTCGCAAACAAAGTCTCCCATAGACAAAGAGGAATGTGCCTGGCTGTGCAGAGTCCTGTCTGTTCCATATCTCAGGAGCTGCTTTTCAATGTCAGAAGTGAGATGGTTGTTGGTATCAGCAGTTGATTTTAACCATCACAGAAACATAGAATGCTTTGGGCTGGAAGGGACGTTTAAAAGTCATCTCATTCCACCCCCTGCCATGGCCAGGGACACCTTCCACTAGACCAGGTTGCCCCAAGCCTCCTCTAGCCTGTCCTTGGACACTCCCAGAGATGGGGCAGCCACACGTTCTCTGGACAACCTGTGCCAGTGTTTTCCCACCCTGATAGTAAAAACATTATTCCTTACATCTAATCTAAAGATCTTGCATGGTAGGAGCATGTTGGGCTCAGTGAACCATGCTGACCTCTTTAGGTGTTGCTCTGCCATCCAAATGCACCTGGGGTGTGAGTGTGCTGCAGCTACAGAAGTGCTGGCTTGGAACATCAGGGAGCAGCCTGCAGCTGTCAGGATAACTTCTGGGTCCTTCCATGCTCCTGTATCCTAGACAAGTCTAACACCCTCATTCATTGCTGTGAGCCCCCAAAGGAGACAGCATTGACCTTGGGGAGGTGCACAGTGTGTGTGCTTATTACTGCTTCCTGAAACCCATGGGTTTAAAAATGACAAATGGACTTGATGAGGTTTTTAAGTTTGTTTTTTTAATTACTACAGGGCTCTGTGTTACTACAGTAATTTTTTTCCCGATATATCACACAAAACTGCCTTAGCAGTCCTCAAACAATATTAGATGTCACTTTGACATTTCTAGTGTGCACTTTGAGGACAGTTTTTAAGAATTAAGGGTAAAACTTTGAGAAAACTTCCACATAAAAATAGTTCAGATAAATCTCAAGAGATTTAACAAATATAGAATGACCAGGGCAGTAAAATGGATACATGTGAGTTAACCTAAAGGGATTTTATTTTTCTTAATTCCAGTTGAACAGCCCATTATGTCTTTTCCTGGAGCCTGTAGACTTGGAAACCAGTCTCAAGCTGAACTGAAGTGGTTAGGATATGTGATCTATAAATATTAGGATAGCTAAAGCATGAAAGCAGATGATATGAGGTTGGGTTTATGATACTGATGCTATCTCCATTTCATTCAGAATTGCCTGGAGTTATGAGATGGAGCCTTCTGGGTTGTATAAATGTTGCATAGTTTAGTGAGTGTATGAAAGAGGAGTCAGTCTTGAGAACATGTGGGCATTGGCTGCTGTTCCTCCTGAGTGCCTGGGACTGCAGATTTGTGAAGTGAGTGAAAGGGGAATGTTTTGTTTTGGTTTTTGTTTTATTTTGTTGTGTTTTTGAAAGATCCAGCCATTCCTCTGATATTGCCCAGGTGTGGATTTGAAACCCTACTGCTGTTTCCTCCTGTGGACAACAGGAGCTTTATCACAGACTGCAGTGAAACTGAGACCCTAAATCACCAATTGCTTTTAACCAAGGACACATGGATTGTTTTCCTATTTAGTGAAGAAAACCCTTGTAGTAGGTTTACAGTTCAGCTGATGATCCTCTGGGTATGAAAGGATACATGATCTGCTAACCCACAAAGAAAGGCCCCCAAGGAGCCTCCAGCTGATGGAAACAGACGATGGTTCAATGCAAATCAGCACATCAACAAATCAGAGTCATGCTGATTACCAGCACCTCCAGATCTGGTTCTGATGGCAGCCAAGCCTCTTTACCTCTGGGTGATTGAGTGTTGTCTCCATTCCCAGAGGCTCAGATCTGGATCTCATTGTGCTGGATCTAGGTCAAGCACTGAAGGCATCTTGTGACCCACCATTCCCTGTTGTCTCCATATGCACCTTCATTAACTTTCAACATTGCAGTTATGATATTGCTGGGGGGTATTGCTGCTGTCCTGGGCAGAGAAGGTGAGTTAGCTAGAGAGCTGAGTAGACTTGAAGCACTCAAGAAAATGATTGAGGGCTGTGTCTGTGACTGCATGTGCATGAACACATGTGTACTCTCCTAGTTTTGCTCTGAGAATCATCTTTAACCACGCTTCAACAGCCATCATCCTTAAATGAACTCCTTTCTTACAGCTTCCACTCTTCTCTTACAATTGCTCTTCCACATCTGGGTCCAGCCTTGCATGGACATCTCCCCCATCACTGCATCCAAGGCTGCTCCCACCATCCTCCCTGTCTCTGAGACTTGTTGGCCTGGAGGCCTGGGACAGGAATTTTTCCCATGTCTTCCGCTGTTCATGCAGTGATCTCCACCTCCCCATTTTTGGTCCTTCCACCTAATCCAACTCCCTTCTGCACATTAAGCTTCCTCCAGAAGACTCAGCAGTACTAACCCTTCATCCATTAAATGCCTTCCCTGTCCCAGCAACACATAAGTGTGGAATGATAGATTAAAATCATGCTAAATGAATACCTGATGTGGGCTTCCCAGAGTGCCACTCCTTGTAAAACCAGAGAACTCAACTGCTGAACTCTTTGGGGCAGGATCTGTTTTGTATTTTTAGCCTGTAAATTTTCACATCCATTGCTGGTGCTAACAAATAAATAGATATGATTAATCATCTATCATTTTGGGCCTGATCCAGCTTTGATTACATCAGTGGGAACCTTTCCATGAACTGCATGGGAGTTGGATCAGACCCACAATCCAGCCTTTTTTTTAGCTCAGCGCTGTCCTTGAGGGGACTTTATCTTGTCTGGTTTAAAGTGTTGCATTTGGGCAGTTTCCCCTGCTTTTGTGAAGGTAAGGCAAAGCAACATATCAAATCTGGAGATGTGACCACCAGGGACATCCAGAAACTGGTGTTTGGGGTCTGAGAGATTGTCATATTTCACAGCTTTATTCAGTCCATGAATTTTAGCAATATGAGGCTGGTGAAACAATGTAGACTATGAAATAAAACCTCCTTAGGACAAGGATGGAAAATCCAAATATCTTAAAGCCAGCCTGAGCAGTGCTTTTGTGATATGGTACTGCAGCTCAGAGAAGATGACTGAAAGGAAGATGCCAATGTGCCTGTTTTTTGGTCCCCTAATCCCATAAGGGTTTTAATTAGTATCAAAATCGCAACTCTCAATCCTTTTATATACAGCAGAAAACAATGAAAAAGCAACTGCAGGCACAAATGGCTCTCAGATGATGCAGCTCAAGCAATTAAAAGCTGAATACATGATCAGGTGGCAGGGTTTACATGCATGCTCCTAGAGCACATCATCCCTTCTGCCATTTGGTTCAAGGACACTGTCCTTGGACCTTGTAAGAAAAATACAATAAGGAATCCAGTGGACAACTGAAGAATAAATCACTGTTTTATGTGCATGAAGCAGATCCAGAACATCATCCAATCCTCTGAGACACCTCTGTCCCTCTGGTAACGTGGCAAAAGGGCTCTCTCTGTAACAGATACTCTCTTCATCACCACACCAGCAATGAAGCAACATCACACATTCTGCCAGACACCTGGCCAAATTCTTCCACCTCTGATCCCTTGATGAACACCCCTATCTTCAGTGAGAAATACTTTCTGAGAATTCACATGGGGCAAAATTGTTCCTCATTGAGTATAAATCGTGCTGCTGCAGGAAATGTCTGTAAATTAAATACTTTCCTAAAAGGGATCAACTGCCTGGGAAAGTGCACCACAGCTTATGAGCTAGCCTCAAATGTTTATATATAGGAGATAGTAGATGAAATATTTACTATCTCCACCCATGTTAGGAAGGATCTATCTGAATATGCTCATATGGCTTATGTTGGTGTCTAATCACTCCTTCAGCATTAAAGATCTCAGCAGATCATCCATGTGAAGTAAGGTGTGAGGTATTATCATCATTATGTGGAGAAGAAGCTGATGAATACAGAGATTGTCCTGCCAAAAATATCTCTTCTTGCCTAGTTAATGGATTAATTCCCAGAGGTACTAGCCCCTCCACCGGAGTCCTGGAAGTAGTAAGGCAATTGTTGTTAACGCAGCTTTGACAAGGGCTACTTTCATCCCTGCCCCTCTCAAAGCTGACACAGAGCACTGATGGTGCTAATCCCCAAATCTGGAAACATTTTTCTGATTGGCACCTAAGCTGGGAGTGATGGAGATACTACCGCCTTGGCTCTTGACCGTGTGAGGTTGTGAAGTCCAGCATGAAAATCCTGCAGGAGACAGTCCTGCCTCAACTGCTGGCCATGCTGGAGAACCTTCTCAAAATAGATTTTGTTCCTGTTAAGAGCCTCTCAAAGATTTTGTCAGTTCTTGCTTATTGAAATAATGTGAAAAGCAAGGCTTAACCCCAAAAACAAACAGAGGGATTTTTTTTTTCCATGAGTTTATTGTCTTATGAGGCATCACAATAAACTTGAAATTTGAATTCCAGGGTGTCAGAAACCAAGGAGGAAGTGATGACTGCCTGACATGAAGGGAAGAAGCTCCCTGTCAGAGGTTGTAGAAATGCATCTTTCGTCTGCTGAGTTTCAGTGCCAGCAGTCTGCAGGCAATACTCAAAAATGCTGTGCTGCTTTTAATCCCAGTTTCAGCTCTGTATTTCTGTAGAATCATAGAATCAGAGTTTGTGTTGGAACTTTTGCAGGTCATCCAGTCCAGCCTTCTCCTCCGACCAGAGGTAATTAGACCTGATTTCTCAGGGACTTGACCAGTCCAATTTTGAAGAACTTAAGGGATGGAGATTCCATTGGAAAAAACCCATCCTTTAGATGAGTCCATTCATGGGGATAATATTTGGATTTCTTCAGGCAGTTCAAGGAAAAGGAAAGATGTTTTGTAGGCAGATGCTGTGTTATTTGGGTCTGAAAGTCCTGGGGGATCAAGACTCAGGTCAGGTCAGGTCTAGTTCCAGCAGAAACCAACACTGTATCCCAGTGAGACCAAAAATATTCCCTTTACCTAGGTTTGCCAGCACATGTAGCTGAGGCAGAAGGTGTTTAATGGTCTTACAACCACTTTTTGTTGGTAAATTATTGCAGATTCTAGATCAGGCTAGATGTTTGCTCCTCATAGATCTGTACTACTTCTTCAAGAGTTCCAGACATTTTGATTGGCAAGTCAGATGGGGAATCTGTTTCTGAGGTGCTCTTTCCCCCTGGTTCTCCTCTGGTACCATGAAATCATCCTCTGGAACTTGCAGAATGAATGAACCAGCTACAGACCTGAAAGGTATTGACCAAATCCTTTCACTCAGCCTTGAGATGAAAAAAGAAACAAAAGTTATTAGAAAGATTCTTCTATAAACAGTTCAAAATTGTAGGTGCTTAACAACCTTTTGCTCTGAGTGCTAAAGGGATGTTTTCTTGTCTCTCCTCTAAGACAAGAGAAATCTGTCTCAGCACTTTATCTTGTCTTCTGGGCAACTGAAGAGCAATTCAGTTGCTATGTCTTGAAGAGTGGAATCTCTTTAAGTCAACCTCTTCCTCATGATAAATCATTGTCATTAGCCCAGAAGCTCCTCTGAGTGTTTGAGATTGAGTCCATACAGAGTGCAAAATTATATTTTACCCTGAAATAAATGTGTACTAATGCATCTACCTATGTATTTTCTTTTTGCTTTGACACTGCGCAGTCCAGTTCATGGAAAACACTTTTTGCTCCTTCTCGACATCTGCCAGGGAGACTGTTTGCACAGATTTTTCATTGCTTTGTTTTTGTTTCCCCTGGAAGGATACATGCTAAATCTTGAGAGTCAAACACATGTTTTGCTTGAGACTCAATATGCTCATTAACTAATTGTGCTGGCATGGAAATGCTTCAAGATAACAAAAGGCAGCCTGGATCATGGTTAGATGGAAACAGGGAATACTATCATACAGAAGGGGAAATTTCAGGACAGACACACTCTCCCATCTCGCAACTCAGTGTTGGAGCAGGCACTGGGAAATTATTGCAGTGCTCATGTCAAGCCATGATGTTTCTTTAGATCATGCTGAAATGGAACTTCTTGGCAGCCTGCAATAGTCACAGTGGTTTGAACACTGGCAATCATTGTGAGAAGGAGGAGGAAGGTAACAAAGTCCCGGGATGAAAAAAGATGAAGGCAGGTGTGATTCAGAGGAACCAAGCTTTGCAGAGTCAGGAGGACTTTGAGTCTCACTGCTTGTTTTCAACACAGCTGGTGTCTGCATTTGGAACACAATTTTAGGGGCAGGGTCTTCAAAGGGGTGTGAAGTCACTTGGCTTCTTGATGTGTTTTGGTAAAAGACAAGTGTCTGCTCCTTATCAGACTAGGTCCTGCATCCTGGTCTTGGCCTAGTTGATCAGGGCATTGCCAAAATCTCTAAGGAAATTAACTGGTGAAAAACAGTTCAGATGGGAGAAAATCAAGTTCATTTTTATGGCCTGGCTTGCTTGCTTCCTTTCTCCATTAGATGCTTTTATAGTCCTTTATCCACAGAATAACCTGAGTTGTGCAGAGCCCACATGTTGTGAGAGCCAGGCAGAGAATGATTACTTCACTGCTGGGGAGGAATTTTTATCCCGGAATTTTATATTACTCCTGATTTCGTATGGAAAGGAAAGTTTTAGAACTCGGTTTCAGAGAAGCAAACCAACAACCAGAGGATGCCCTGTCTAGATCTGCCCTGAAGCCAGAAGCTTTGTGCCAGCCAACATTAAGAACTTCTTGGGGATGTCATCTGAGGCATTAATGACCAATCCTCAAGTGAAAGTGAGAAGCCTGGAGATCAGATATTGAGTGTTTCTGAGGAGTGCATTCCCACCTAACCCAGCAAGTGGGAAAGTTTTCTCAGGCTCCATTCTCAGAACAATTCCAGCCAAGCTGAATGCCCATCCCCAAAAGATGGCTCAGAGTTAGTTTTTGTGGCTGCCCCATCTCTGGAAGTGTTCAAGACCAGGTAGGACAGGGCTTGGAGCAACCAAGTCTAGTGGCAGATGTCTCTTGCCCATGGCAGGGGGGTGGAACTGGATGATCACTAAGGTGCCTTCCACCACAAACCATTCCATGATTCTAAAATGATTTGATTTCAGCAATTTCTAACAAGAACAGGCTCTGCTGCTATGTTCCAGCTCTCTCTGTGCTGTTTTTCCATTGCACATACATGCTATTGGGATGTTGTGAACCCTCCTGAAAGTTTTGAGTTGGGAGGGGTGAGACAGAAGATTAGATGAACGTGTTTAAATGAGAAGTAATGAGAATGCTGCATGTGATCCAGATGTCATCTTGCACTTGCCTTGCTGGACACACAATGTCATAATAGAAAACACAGAGGTTTCCCTTCCCCTAGTCAATGGTCCAGTTTTCTTCCTCAGTCTTTTCTAAACATATCCTCTGCTCATTCCCAGGCTGTGGCACCAGTACAGAAGGAAACACATGCTGAGGGGGGTCTGTCCTGGCAAATTCAGGGCCGCTTTATAGACCTTCATAAGCATTAAAAGTGCTGCAGGGGGAAAAATCCCCAAATCCTTGAAAATTAAAACCTTCTCCTAAGATTCTTCTTCTACAGGCAATTTACTTCACAATAAGACATTATCTGGGGCTGTTTGCTTGCAGAAATGAATTAAGGAGTACTTTCAAGGATCTGGAACCCATTATTCAGGTGTAAGAAATCAAATCTTTGTAATCAGGAAATAAACAGGAAGCAAATCCAGACATTAATCAAACCAAGCATTCAGATCATCCTGTGAGACAAATATGAGTCCTAAGAGGTGCTGAAACATTTCAGCCAGACTAAGGGTTGATTTTCAAGTTATTCTGGAGAAAAAACAAGGGCAGGAAAGAATAAACAAAGCTTTGAGCTCAGTTGAGTCTTAGCCAAAGATCTGCAAGAATTCAGGGTCAGATCTGGGCAATCAAGGCTAATGGATGAGGTAGGAACCATGTCTAACAATAAGTTTGATGTAGTCTGAGGTGCCAGACAATGAGCTTTCAGTGTCTTCAGCATACAGTTGGGACATATGGCTATTCCTCCCAGCAGCTAGCATAGTTCACTGCTCTTTTTTATGGCTGCATTGATCTGACAGCTAGTGAGAATGTTTCTGGAGCTGGATGGAATAAACAGAGATAATGTGGGTTCAGCTGACTGTTTATCTGGACTTAGGCTTCTTTGGCTTACGCACAGCTACACACAATGACAGTGGTACCATCAGCTCCATCAGGAAGGGTTCATTCAGTGTGTCGTTCATTATAGGTAGGTCTCATTGAGTCTGAGATGTACAATATCTCATTACCAAATGAACACGAAATTAACTGGACAGATTCACAGCATCATTGACTCAAACTGAATTTAAGGAGGAGCCAAAATATACCTCTGAAAAATCTTCATTTAATGCACAAAGGTTTCTGGAGCAAATGGATCTGCCTCTCAGTTTGTCTCTTTTGTCTTTGCTAATCAATGATGACAGGAAACAAGATCCCGACTCTGCAAGAAGCCCTGTGCTACTGATGCTACATCCCTAACACTGTGCTTATGGACATCATCTTCATTTCCATAGCAATTACTTGCAGTGGCACAATGGAAGATGACTTCTGAAGGAAAATTAACAAGAGCAGACAAAATCCCAAAGGAACCATCTGATTTTCTTGTGCCATAAAAGGCACAGTTTCAAGAGGATTAAGAAGAAAGAGCAACAGAAAATACAACATGGATGCAGACTCGTTTTCAAAATAGGTAGCTTATTTTATTTTGATAGGATATGAATTTCTTAATATCCTGCTATGAAGTGTTTGTGAAGTATAGGCAATCACAAATGAATCATTGAGACCAGATCACAAGGCATAGGATGAAATGGGACCTCTTGGGTTAAAAGTCCAGTCCCGTGTTAATCATACTTAATCATATTATTTAAATTAATTCCAAAAATTGTCAGCTCCATCTGAAAAAACATACTAATTTCTCACACATCCCTGGTTTCTTTGGAAAATTTTTCTGGATCCTCCCAATTCTGCACATGAGAAATAGTCTACTTCCTAATCTCACTTCATTAGTCAACAAGTTATGACCATTTGCGCTATACTTTTTAGACATATGGAAGCCAAATATCTCACAGTCTTCTTTCTCAAGGTATCTAAAATAAAATTAAAAAAGAAAGAAAGTCAATGTAACACAAAATTATATCATAATAAAATGTTCCACTGCTGTTATTAAATGAACATCTGACCAGAACCTTCACATCTGAACAGTCTTAAATTTAATGGATGGAATCTAGCTCTGTATTAATTGCCTGGTCTTCCCTGCTTAATAATCTCATGTCTTGATGAAAACCCTGTATGCCAAACCTCTAGAAATAACAAAAATGAGCTCCTGGAGGAAATGTGGAATGCAGTGGGATTTAGGGAAGAGATTAGCGCTGCAGTTCCACTGGCACTTTAAATTGTCTGAAGCTAACTCTAACATGAAACATGTATAACTTTTCCACCTCTGGCTGTAGTTTCCCACTTTCCACTCCCTCCTTGCACCAGCTTGGATATTTTGTTCAGTGAATCAGTGTGAGAGACTGATCCAGTTTCAAGAAAGCAACTTTGGTGCAAAATGGTTGGGGCAAGAAATACGACATGCTTCTGATATACCTTATGTGCTTTAGGATGGACTTAATCATGTTTCCTGAAGTGTCTTTTGTCATTAACTGGGATGTGGCCCAAACGTTGTTCAAGCATCCACCTCTCACACCTCCAGGTGGTGCCATAGGCACCCTTCCACCTCTCTGGGATCTTGTTAGGGTGTAGGCAATATTGTCTTGTGGTTTACCTCCCAGCTGAAGTCACCTACTGAATGAGTGCTGAGTGCTGCAGAAGTCTGTTAATGCCACTTTTCATGACCTAAACAACACAAAGAAATCAATGCTAAACGTACACTGAAATGAGCTATGACAAAAGATGCATGATTTAGTAATGTGAGCTCCTGTCAACTGTCTTCACCAGCTCTGGAAATCAGGCACCATATACCCCCAAAAGTGAGGCACATCGACTCATCTGTCATTTCTGAATGCACTGGCCTATGGCCCAACATCTACACATTTTGAAGCAACCAATCCAGCCAAAATAATTTAGCAAATCAGTGACTGGCATCAAAAATGTATGTATGGCGCCATAAATGTAATTCATAGTTTATACAACACAGAGAGCAGAGCAGATTAGTAAGAAACAGGAGTGCTTCACAGTGCGAGACAATACCAGCAGGAATTGTCTAACAAACAGAAAATGATGTGTAGTTATAGAGCTGGAGTTTTTCAATTGGCTGGTGAGATTTCTCACCATCTGGGAGAGCTTTGAAAAAGAGCAAGAGGCTTGATGAATGTTGTGTGGGGCAGTGTTGGCAAAAGAAGGTTTGACAAACTGAGCAAGCCAAGCAAACAAAGAGCACAGCCAAAACAGAGACAGAAGGGAGTGAGAGGGAAGAGGTTGTGTGGGAGATGAGAGGAGAAGCTTGACTTCAGCATGAAAGAGGTCCATCAACCCGTGACAGTCCACATCACTCTGTGTGTGGGAGGTTAAAAGATCCTTGCACTTCTGTGAAGTCCAAGGTGATGCAAAGCTTTGGGTTGCCACTCCAAAACACCTGCCTGCCTACCACCAGTCATCTCATGTGACCCCAGCAGCTTTCACATTACAAATCAAGGGTGACTCCGATGTTGTGGAGGGAGAGAGAATGATGCATCTGACTCCATCATCAGAAGATTAAATAATTACTTTATTATACTATACTATGTATATTTCATCTAAACTGAATCTGCCAGTTGTGAGCACTCACCCTTGCTCACAACTGCATAGAACTGCACAGAACTGCCCTCATCTCTCATTCTCTCATGACAGTCCGACACACACTCTCCTGGCCCTGATAGGCCAAGGGAACAAAACATCCTCACTCTGGGTAAATAATCTCCATATTGCATTCCACTTTGGCACAACATAGGCACAACAAGAGACAAGTATTGTTTTTTCATTCTTCTCTGCTTGTCTCACACCTTCTCTCTGTTCAGAGACCATGTGAATACCACACTTTCACAAAGAGGTGTGTCTATTGGGAAGGGTGCAGAGACCTACTCTGCTAGAAGGAGAGCTGCTGGGTGGATCTACCAGCACAGCAACCATCATTTCATCAGAGCAAGTGACAAGCTTCGAACATTTGAGGCAGAGGCACAAGGTGACACTGGCAAAATGGTTTCTTTGCTGAATGGACTGCACAGCTGCCAGGAGTAGTTGCAAGTAAGGTTACAAACAGCATGGTGGGCATGGGTTTTGGTTGGTTGGTCTGTGTGGACTGACTGTTGGGGGAGAGAGAAACATCCATCTGCAAAGTTCAACCTACTATGAAATGCAGGGAAAAGCAATCCCTGATTTTTACACTTCATCTCTCTGAAGAACCACAGAGCACCATCATTTTCATGCCATCTTTTGCAGGGATTTCCAACCTTCACAGCTGCTGTTGCCTTCTAACTTTCTCCCTCTATAAACATTTCTTGCCATTCATCCATTTTCTCCCTGATAATGGGCCTCTCACCATGCTCTGAGTGGTACCCACCACCCTCATCACTGTGCTGCCAAATATGGCAGGACCAGTGCAGATCCAAAGCTGAAAAGGCTGATGCTTTGTCTGTGGTGTTTGTGCATGTCTTTGTGAGTGCTGGGAGCTGCAGCTCTTCAACAGGATGGTTCTCAAACTTCCTGAATACTTGGGACAGAATATTTTTGTGGGTTATCAGCTACCATGAACCACCAAACTTTGAAGGGAAATAGTTCTTCAGTACAATTCCACAGAGCAGGTATTATGGCTTTGTAAGCCTGAGTTTTGTGATTTAACTCATGTTCATGTCCCAAGACAATGTTGTCGGCTTCAATGAAAGCTCTACTCAGTTCTGTGGAAACAAGTATTTTGGATATTATCCTCTGGCTATGCTAGGGAGCCCTAGAGGTGCTGCAGATTACTCTGACCTAAGCAGGGATAGAGTGAAAATGGAGGGCCTTAAGGCTGTGTTTGTTTCATCATCATCACAGATCCAAAGCAGGAACTCCATCAAGGTTGTATTTTGCCCCTCCTGTTGTTGTGTCTTTGTACCAACATCCCTAAGAAAGATTGTGAGAAATCAGTAATAACATTTCCTTGGAGATGATAGGAGCTTGGGTGATGAATCCAGCTCTTGCTGGGTCAGTGTGATAATGAATGTTAAAGACAACAGACTGGCAAATGAGACAACTGCTGCAAGACTGCATAGTGGGATAAGTATTTCAGTATTTCCCTGTTTATAATTGCTGCTCTAGATGTCCTCTATTGGCTGTTTGCAGAAAGAGGGAACAGGGACTGTGGACTGATCCAGTGTTATAGATCCAAATCTCTTGGATGGTCTTCTTAAACAGCTTCTTGTTTCTACGGACTGTGATGGGCTGTGTAATTTGTTAGCCCCGTGTGTGTCTGCATACACCCATGCACAGAAGTGCATGGATGGGCAAATATAACAGATCCACTGCTGTGAAGAGGATCTGGAAAAAACTCAGACCTCAGCATCCAGGTAGAGTAAGTTACATAGCTATTGATGCAATCCTTTCCATCACAGACTCTCAAAGCATTTTAAGGTATTAGTATTTTCAATCCCATCTAAAATAACAGCTTCAAGAGTTGCACCAAGTCCAGCCTATGTCTGCAAGGCTTGATGAGAATAACCACGTTTTCACTCTCCTTTCAGATGCTCTCAAACTCTGCACTTGTATATCGCTCTATTTTATCTATATGTTGATCAGTAATGAACAGAAAGATTTCACTCAGTTTTTGCACTGTGCAGTCGCAGATCTAATCCCCATGCCCCTCCTTTCTCTGATTTATGAGAGCAGACTAACCCTGCAACCTTCTCCTTGTAACACTGCACCTGCACATCACGGCTAACAGCTTTAGCTGCTTTCCTGCAATAACTCATAGAATCTCTTTCCTAGGCATCCACGCCTTTACATTAGCAGATATTTCCTCTACTGGTGCTTTGCTTTCTGGCTCATTTTTTGATTGCCCTCAGCCTTTTCCCAGATGCTGAAATGATCTACATCTTGTGGTAATAGACTGTGCTGTGTTTGGAGTGTGTTTAACTCCTAAGGCAGCATCACATTTGTCTTCTCTGCTCTCCTTCCCTTTAGCTCCACCATTGCTGTTAAGAAAAGCAATCCTACAGCTGAGGTGCAATGAACATACCCAGGGAAACTCCACTGGAAACTTCTTTCCCATCAGCAGTGGTTCTACTCTTTACCTTCTGACTTGCTTTTGTCTAGATCTTTTTTAATTGGGTCACTTTTTGTGTCCCTGATCTGGGCTCAAGACCCTGATTGCATGCTCTTTAAATGACTTCTGAGAAAAAGGGAGATCTCGCTGTCTATCTCTCTATCATCTCTCTATCCTCTGTCTATCTCTATCTCTAATAATTTCTTTCTACCTCTATCTCTTTATGTCTACCTCTAATCAATATCCTCTGTATCTTTCAGTTATACCAGGGCCCAGCACAGCTGGTGAATTACACATCTGGGTTAAGGGATTGGCTTCATGACCTGCTACAAGAGCTCATGTCCCACTACCTCTTTGGCTGAAGCAGACTATGACTCAAGGAGAATTTGGCCCTGAAATGCAAGTCATGCCATTTCCAAGGTGGTCTTACTCCCAGGTGGAGGCTCTAATTTTCTTTGATATCTGAAAGCTAGAGCAGCAGGGAGACATTTGTACTTAAAAATCTCAGACTAGAAGAGGGATCTGGTATGAGGAATTCCTTTATTTTATAACAGGAAAAGAAAAGAGAACAGCTGAGCACAGCTCTCCACTAGCACTCATCTCAACTGTACAGTATCTTCTTTTCAAGTTGGCCACTTAGATAGGAGAAATTTGAAGAAAATCAGCCACTTCCAGCCACAACACACAGCCAGGCCCATTTGTGCTCTGTTTGTTGTCTGAGAGAAGCAAATAGTATGGGGTTTGACCATGGAATTAGGTGTTTAGTGAAAAAAAAAACAACCACTATTGCTTTTGCACAAAAATGAAAGCTGGGAAAAGAGCCTCAATGCATCTTCAAACAAGGAGGGAACAGAGCTGAGGTGAGTCCTTAGGCTGGGAAACCTCCTGGCATTGTTTTTAGAGTTAGCGGTCAAGCTCAACTGCAGTTACGATATGATCCAGAAACTTTGCAGATGCTTGCTGTCTCCCACATCTTGCCATCACATCCTTTACCTTCAGCTCAGGTGTGAGCTTTGTGCCTGCTTTCAGATGGATGCAGACAGACATACTGGGGAAACCCTGTGTAGATGTAAAATTACCTTTCAGCATCACAGATATGAAATGGAGGCATTGGTTTACACTGGCAAAGTATTTATCTCCAATTTGCTAACCTGAAGCAAGATTGTAGAAGGCAAGGAATCCAATATATGGAAGTAATAGTGATTAAAAGCTGTTTTATAGCTAAAGCATGCTTTTCTCACTCAAAACAAATTGTGGAAGCACTGTTCACACACCCAATGCACAATTAAAAATTATCTAAACCAAGTGATGTATCTCTGCATTGCAATTATTATTGGTAATGCATTTTACTGGGTCATCAAATCAACAGTGCACTGCTCATGTGTGACATACCTGCTGGGTTTTTATGTTCTGTGATCATTATTGTAAAAGATGCTGCTTGAGAAAGAAAATTCTGGATTCATCCCTTCTGAAGTCAGATGTAGACATTAGGAAGCCCTAGGGGGGTCTTTATCATAGAATCAAACAATGGCTTTGGTTGGAATGGACCTTCAAAACCACCTCTTTCCAAACCTCTGCCATGGGCAAGCACACCATCCACTGGACCAGTGCACTCCAAGTCCTGTCTTACCTGGCCCTGTGCCTGGACCCCCTCACCCTCACCCTGCCCTTTGGTAGTTTAAAGTAATTACCCCTTGACCTTTTTTTTCTGTCTTGAAAAGAAAGACAGCCTAGCATTTCACCATTAAGCCTCTTGATATCAGTCAGATTAATAGTTGTGATCAGAGTGCATTGACAAAATGTCCTGAAACTCCACTGTATGATCCCTTTACTACATGCAGATCCACTGAAGCTCTGGGATGAGGCAGCCCATTGGGTTTATTTCTCCTTCAGATGTACTTCAAATCCTACTGGGGCCAGCCAGGGACTTCTCAGTGAATCAGGCCGTCTGCCTCATTCTCTATCAGCAATTCACTGCCTACAAGGAGTGAATAAATCAGTCCAAGAAACCTGGATTCAATTACTGGTTCTGCCACTTGCTTTCTCAGTAGGTTTATGGCCTCTATTTCTTCTCTAATTCTTGTTCACTTTGGCTTATCCTTGTGGCACCAAAGCAACATCAGTCGCCACTGGGATACTGAGATGCTTTTGCGCTGCAGATACATTCCAAAGGAAAACACATATAATGAAATTATGTAAAGTTCTCAGTTCTCCTTAGTTCCTCATGTTAAATAGCTTCATAACTTCATTCCAGAAGAGGCAGAATGAATACCCTGACTTGCAGCAAGTGACCATATAACCCAGTATCTTCAATGGGAATGTAAACACTATAAACACATTTGATTCTACCCTTGATCTGAACATTTTCTGCATAGGAAATGTAATGCCTTAAGCATGTCCAGTAAGAAATCCCCAATGGATCTCTCTTCCAAGGACTCATCTCATGCCCATGGTAATGTTTTGTGTCTACCACATCATCTCTTGAGGAGATCCATGGGTTAACTGCTCACTTCATGGACCCACATATAGCTGGTGAAATTCACTGGTGAAGTTCCTGAGTCAGCTTGTCCAGTGTTGCAAAGTTTGCAATAATTAGCCCAGGTAAGCATTTCAGCCAAGCGAGCATGCTGTGGGGAGTTCAAACTTGGTGTACCTTAATATGCAACATTAGGTCTTCAAACACTTCTATAAGCTGGTGCCTCATGCCCCTTTCCCTGTAAAATGTCAGCCAGGCCCATGGCTGCAACCTGGCTCTGGCTTGAGGCAATGCAGATCATAGCCTGAAAAGCACCTCAGAAAAAAAGGCTCTCAGATTGTCTGCCAGTGCCTCAAGAAATGAAATAGAGTTCCACTCCTAAAATGTCAAAGGTATGTCAGTGTGAAGAAGACAAAAAAGGAAAAAAAAAATTGAAAAGTTTGAAAAGAGGTTTTACTGGCAGCCAGGAAAATGTAACTCCTTTTACTTAATTTTTTTTCTGCCTCTTATGAGCTTGAAGTTTTTTTTCAGTGGAGGAAAAACAATGGGGAAAAGGGTTAAAATGGAGTGGGAGCAAATAAGTCTATATTTGCTTTGTATCAAAGAATCATACTCATCAAGTGATGAAGTCCTTGCAAGTCTTTAACACCCTTCACCATATCCTATATCTGAAATTCCTTCATGTTTCCTTGTTCAGCATCCAGGACAGCAGCTGCTTGCTGTGCTCAGCTGTCTCACAGGTACAATCATGCTTGCTCTGAGTGACACAGCTGAGGAGAGGATTTTTGGTTTCATGGCACTTCTTTCAGTTTGGGGCACATTTCAAGAGACTCTAAACTCTGACTGACTCAAGGACTACAGGGCAGGGGAGGTAAAGGTAAGGGAAAGATGGGTTACTCAAATGGACATAATCAAATGATTGTTGCAGAGCTGGAGCAGAAATGATGCAGCACATACTTCTGCATTGCTCCTTGGACCCCAGGCAGAGCCTAGACACATTGAGTTGTCTTTATCCCCTGAAAAGGACCTCCATGGATTTTCCCAGACCAACACATCTCAGAGCTCCCCTCCTTTTCCCCTGGCTTGCCCACCATTCTCAGTGCCCAGCCATAGTGACATCCCAACAAGGGTGACACCCGCTGATCACCCCACCACTACCCATCATCCAACTCAGGCAACAAAGAGGTTTTTCTTCCTGCCACCTGAGCTCAAGGCACAGCCACTTGGCATGGGGCCAGCAAGGCTTCTCCCATCATTAGATCCCCATTGGTTGTTCTTCCTCCAAGGGCCTCTCTCTGGCTCTTCTCCACTAATGTTCTCTGTGTCATTCCAAAACAATCAGCCAGCAACAGTGCTTATGTCTAGTGAGAGCAGTGGATCAAGAGTGTATCCAAGCAGAATGTGGTGTAAATAACTGACTCCATCTGCTTTGGGTCAGAACAGCTTCAACTCATCAGAGGGAACCAAAGAGCCTCCACGGGTGGTGGAGGGACTTTCTAAATCCATCTGTGAAGCTGGCACTGGAAGAAGCCAAACATACTCTTAGTGTTTATGCTGTCAGGCTACGAGGTATTCATCTTCATCCCAAAACACATTCCTCACAGAACACTTCTGTGCCTCAAACTCTGTCATTAGGAGAGCTAAGGAAATGAAAACTGGGAGGATGATGCTGAGCTGTCAAGCCTTGTGTACAGCAGCAACTGCTCCCACGCCTGGGATCCTTCCTGAGAGGCATGACAACATGGCACAATGCTGCTTGGTTTTCATCGTGCCACAGTCATGTAAAATGAAGGATTATACCCCTATTCACTTTTAGTTTGCTGCTGTATGGGGAAGGTGCAGGGAAGCAAAGGGGTTGTTGCAAATCCAGGCTGGAAATTTTCTTCCTTGGGTCCCCTCCAGCAGGCTCAAAACCTTTAGGGCAATGAATGATCAGCATTCATTGAGAAAGGGATGGTGGGCATTGCTGGTGATCAGGACATGTGGGTACCAAACAGAGATCTAAGCAGAACTACCCCTGCATTGTCACCTCTCCCCAGCCACAGATATTAAAAACAAGCAAAGTCAGATCTCTAGCAGTCTTTTGGGAATAAGGGTCCTCCTCCTCACCCTTCCTTCAGTAAATGGATCCAAATTTAGAACTCTAAATTGGAACTCTGCTTTGAAATCCAGGCTGGTTTTTGTATCCTCAGTGCCAACACAAATATTTTCAAGGGACAGCTGCCATTTTGGATGTCTCCACTTTTTGAGGTTTGTCCAAAAAGAGATTCCACTAGAGTCCCAATTCAATGCTGAGCTCAACCCACCCATCATGTCCCTATGGCTTGTCTCAAGCTGAGTAGCTTCTAAAATTAAGATTCCACAAAATAGAACCAAATTCTGCAAATTTGGCTATAGATGTTGAATTTCTCATGCAGTGCTCCTTTTGTCCCATGAACAGGATTTCTTTCAGTCCTCAGACTAGCCAAACACCATTCTTAACATTTTTCTCAACATTTTTCTAAATACAATAAATGTACAAATTTAATATAATTTTTAATGCATGTTTTCAATAAAAGGCTACAATATGTAGCCTCTGAAAACTGCTTTTTCCTTGCAATAGTGATGTTTACAACTCCTTCTACCCAGAACCACCACATCATTTTGACTGCTGTCAGTGTGGCAAAGAAAGCAGGACTTTGGCTATGCATAGGGCAAGGCCCTAGTATGAAAAATAACAGGGAGTTCCCACAGGGAGCTGGGAATTCTGAGAATCTGCCTGTCCTAAGTCCTGTCCTTTTTTGCAGTTTGGATGAAGCCATGGGAGCTGATGGTACAGCTCTATCAACTGATGTAAGCCTGTAAGCCTGAAGTAACCACAATAATCTCCCAGCTGTGATCACACATGACACTCTTTTCCTCAAAAGAAATTGGACTGTCTGGGAGAAGGAAAATTACTTGCATGTCTTGATGGCAACTTAAGCCCTTTTTCTTCCTCCTCTCACAGAGAACTGAAGTTTGTGATCACTTACTCTTTGTTGTTAGGTTTATCGCCTCTTTGGTAATCTGGCATTTTTCTGCACTGTGTCAAAATCCTTAAAATATTCAGCTGTTTCAGCTAGACTGGCTGAAAATCACATAGAATGAACCTAAAAAAAACCTCCCAGGGCTGAATAAAGGAACTACTTCTTGCATATCCCTTGATGTGTCATTCAGCGAAGTGATGAGAGCTGTGATTTACCATCTCCAATAGAAACAAAGAAACAGGTCCTTTTAAATATGATCTCAAGAAACCTTCTCCTTCCTCACTAATTTAGTAGCAGCACATGGTCCAAACTTCTGGGGCCGCTTTGAGTTCTGGTCTTGAGTTGTGCCACATAGTAGACAGAAGAAGCAGAAATCTCTAGGAGAGATGTCCAACTTGTTCAGCTAAGAACAACAGAGCAAAGCAGAACAAAATTAAATTTAAAGTGGTTTTCTTTGTCTTCTGGTTCCTGTGGCTCCTGGCTGCCCTTGATTCCTTCATTCACATGCTCCTCTGAAATTTGGGAGGAAACAAAATTGAGAACCTTGTAAGGTCATCTGTCATCTGGAAAAAAGGGTCTGACAAGATACCAGATATCAGAATTTTTTAAGGAAAAAATAGAGAGGCAATGAAGGCTATCCGGGAAGGGGAAAATGAATTTTTAGTGAGTTTGTGTTTCCTTCTGTACCTTCAGGAAAGTGTGAGGCAGAGGGGAATGATGACATGGTTCTTCCCACTCATCTGAGTTGCTGGCTGAGCCCAGCTCCTGCAGAGTGGGATGATGAAGCAACATTTTACTGTATTTACAACTCCTCCCGAAATCACATTTCTTGATGTTTTCTTTCACTCCTCAGCCCAAACAATGGCTGATTCAGACAGGAAAAAGTCCATAAACTCAGGTCTCCTACAGTTATTGTCTCTGAGAGTGCAATGGTGCTGCAACAGAATGACACAATTAATGGAAGGAAAACTGCTCAAGGAGGTGCCACACCAACTCTTCTTCATACCTACAGGTTTCAGGTCTTTGGTCACATAGAAGGGACCCCACTGAAATCCAGATGGCTGGCTCTGAGACTGGTGTTGCAAGATGGGGAAGCCAAGCTGTGGCACTGAGCCAAGACACAGTCTTAGGAGGTCTGCAAAACAGCACAGACAGTCCCAGTGTTTAAAACTTTGTCTTGGTATGTCATATATGGGAGAGAGCAGGAAAGTGATAGCAGGGAGTGTCATCCCCTCTAGCTCCACTTACACATCAAGAGGTGTTTTCACCAGGCTGTAAGGGTTCAAGCCAAAGCACATAACAGTTACTACCAGGCTCTGGCACAGGAGTCCCTATATCCCTGGAAGAGTTCAAAAGCTATGTAGATGTGGCACTTGTGGCACTCAAATACTTGTGGTGTTTGAGTGGTGTCTTTGGCAGTGCAGGGTTAATAGTTGGATTTGATGATCTTAGAGGTAATGATTCTATGATTCTATGTCAACTTCAGCAAAGTTGATTCTAGCTATCTTGGGGAGCAATGCCAGAAAAATCCCATGTTCAGAGGTTTAGCCTCATCTGCAATTGGTGGTATTATCCCAAATATTACTGTGGGTTTTAGATTTGGGGAGGGGCTCTTTATTCCTTTACTTTTTTGTTCCTACACTTTTCCCAGTCAGACAAGGTCAGCAGAATGTGGTAGAGATGTGGCTACAAGGCTATAAGTGAAAATTCCCACTTTGTAGTATGCACCACAGTTTGTCTTGAATAAAGCTGAGGACAGCTGGTATTTCTATGTCACCTGGGACCCAGGACTTCAAATTTGGCTTTGTTGAACTAATACCTGGGCAACACCCTGAAAAGTCCCAGATATATTATTGACTCTTGTTTATCCTCTTAAAAGTGCAAGCAAACTGTAAGGTTTCATCTTGTTTGCTTTCAAGTTACCATAAAAAGCAGGACAGTGCAACACACAGAAGCTGCAACTCCTGAAGTGCAAAAATCTGCACCTCATTTTAACACTGGCTTTAATGGAATACTGCTTCTTCTTCATGACTTTGACCTTTTTTTCTTCCCCTCCCACCTGCCACCTACAGTATATTTATTTATTCTTTCTTATCCTGCTGTTGATCTTCTGAGACCCTGCAGTCTTTAAAGATTTTCTGATGTGGAATATAGTGCTGGGAATTTGAGGGACGAGCCTACACCTGGTCTGCAGACAGCTGGAGCGGTATCACTCTCTTTTGCTTCTCCTCCCCTGGCCTGACTCTCTCTATGCCTCTCTGCCAAAAGCACACTGGGGATGAGATGTGCCACCTTGGCTCTGATTCCTCCTGCACACTCAGCCAGGCTGTGTGCAATGACCAGGATCCACTCAGAGGGCACACTGGGGGTACCCAACTCATTGAATCCTACCCTGGCAAGGATCAGAGAGCTTTCTGAGAGCCTGTTGTCTTTGGCCTGCACTAAAGGAGCTGCAGCCCATCACTCTTCTGCTAGTGTCCAGATGAGAAAGGGAGAATATACTTTTTTAATGCTCTGTTTTAAAAGAAATGGCAGAAGTGGATTTGCCTCTTTAGAATTTTATTTTGCCGCCACGACAATCCTTCTATTTGCACCCTAGTTCCCTGCAGACACCATCTCCAGATGACCTGAAGCAGATCTCTTTTTCCCTGATGTTCAGGACTGACCATTCTCTTTTTGAGATAGCAGAGAGAAGTGGCATTTTCTCTGTTCGGTATCCTCTCTAGCTGAAGTTGTGAGCACAGCTGGAATTAATGCAGGCGATTGAGTGAGCTCATGGGAAGTTTCCATGGGAGTTGTGGCATTAAACCCCTCCACCCTTTGATGGCATCCCTAAACCCTCGCACTTTTGCTGGGAGCCTCATGAAATCAGAAAGAAAGCAGCAGCCTGTATGTGGAGAAGGAATTCAAGACATTAAGCGAAGGGCAGATTAAGGTTAAACGGACCCCAGATCCATGCAAATATTGCCCCACAAGAAGAAAAACATACCTGTCTCATAGGATTTTCTCTTTTCCCCCAAAGAGAAATGTAATCACCAAAACTGTACTGTTAGGAGCTTAATACATGAATCACAGGGTGAAATTATGGTTGGTTTAGATCATCTGATGGTCAGATCTGCTGGGTCTGCTCCAGCTCCAGGTACCCCATTGTCTAAAGGGTTGTTCTGCAAGGAGCCCTTTGCACAGAACAATTTCTTACAACGAGGATGGTGAAACAGTGACAAAGATTGCCCAGGAAGGTGGCAGATGCTCCATCCCTGGAAAAATTAAAGGCCAGGTTGTACAAAGCTCTGAGCAGCCTGGTCTAGTGAAAGATGGCCCTGCTTATTGCCATGGAGTTTAGTCTAGATGGTTTTAAAAGTCTCTTCCAACCCAACCTGTTCTATGAATCTATGATCCCAAAAAGCTAAGTAAGGATGCATCTGCCCATGTCTAAGGGAAAAAAGATTTTAAATTAGTAGGTCATGCTGGAAACTGTTGTTGGCTTTTTTCCTTCTTTCTCTTCCTCTTTTAGTTGTGTTCTACACAGCCTGTGGTTGCTCTCCACATAAAACCCACTAATAGATGCTTTCATAAAGTGTTTTCTCCACCCCACCAGTTATTTCCAGTTGTTCAGGATATGGACTCTGTTCCTGGGAGCACTGTGCCTGCAAGGTTATAGCTCTGGGTGCATTTGACTAATGGAGCACACAAATGACTCCCACCTGCAGAAATAGGATGTGATAAAAGACATGCCACTTGTCACCTGCAAACTTGTGATCCAGATATTGCAGAAACCTGGAAAAGTTTGGAACAGTCTTCTTTGCAGCTGTCAGCTGCCTTTGTAATTGCTTATACCTACAGTTTTTCTCTCACTACCCTGGAGCACTGGGAAAATTCTAAGCTGTATCTGAACATCCTCGGCCGGGCTCAAGTCACACTGCAAATTCTGGTTCTGTTGGTTTGTTGCAAGTTCAGCCATTCAGTTTTAGTCAGGTCATTTGCTGACTTTCTGATGTGCTGTGTTGTAACATAATAACTCTTTTCTTTTTCTTTCTTTTTTTTCTTTCCTTTTTCCCTACCTTTTTTTCTTCCCTTCCCTTTCCTTCCCTTCCTCTCCCCTTCCCTTCCCTTTCCTGGGACTTCCTCTTTTGTGGCTGCACAACCAATCTTACATGTTAAAAAAAAAAAAAAAAGAAGAAGACGAAAAAGAAGAAGAAAAAAAAAATCCTGAAATGGCTCCATCCCAGGAAAGGGACAGAAATGATAACCACTTATAGAGCCATGAGCTATCAGCACCCAGCAATAGGTTCCAGGCAGAGGAGCCTAAAAGAATAGAAAGAAATAAAGAAAAAGTCCAGCCTACAATACCCAGGGCTTGGAAATAAATAACAGAACCAATCTGAGAGATCCCACAACTAAAGAAGAATGTCTGATGCTGGCTACGTGAAGAGTTCCCAGGGAAAGAACACTAGCTACCTTTGCAAAGCTGGGTGTGCTGCTGGTTGCACCTCCCAGGATCCCAGCTCTGGTCCAGGGTATGCTGGAGCAATTTTGCATGCAGGGAGGCTTGTGCTGCTCCCACACCAGCTGCTGCAGCCACCAAACCATCAGGTTCTGTGTCATGGGGCTCTGAGAGTTGTGGTGGTCCCTCAAACCCTGCAAATAGCTGAACCACATTCGCACCTGAAGGCATCACTGAACAGGCTCTCCCTCTTAGGTTTTGATGTTCAGTCTCATTTCATGGCAGCATGTGGTTTTGTTTCCATCTGTTTATTATGGTGTCTGCTCTGTTGTGAAAAGGAGCTGGGCCTTCAGCTGATGGATGTGGTCCCACAATTTTTAAAAGAGAGATCTGATTCCTTTTAAGCTTTATTTTAACATTATGCAACTGACCATTGGCATCATTAAAGACAGCCTTGAAATGCTTAGCTGTGTTTTAGACACAGTTTTTTTGGGGGGATAATGAAGATGGGTTGGTTCCATGAGAAACCTCAAGGACACATCAGCTCCAATTATATCAAAGGGATCAAATATCAACAGTGAATAACAAGATTATCTTACTCTTCACTAGTACCTTCCACCTGGAGACAGCTCTGTTGCAAAAAGATCTAACTGCCTGATTGGATTTGCAAAGTAGCCTTTAGAAAGTTCCTTTAGCACTTCCAAAGTAGCCTTTAGAAGTTCCCCTTCTAAAAGTGCAAAAATAAAGGCACAAAGTCAGCACTGCATAAAATTCTCCTTGTTTCTCTAGCTCTGAGTGGTAAAGGTTGCACAGACTTGAGCAGCACAGGGTCAGACCTGGAAGGAGAACCAGAGGCTGGAGGGTTCTTTGCATTTTCTCTTTCCATTGTCTGGTCTGTCTCAGTGGCTTCATCCCATGAGGCTGTCTGTCCTCAGAATCAAAACTGCCACTGCAATATTATATTTTTAAAAATTCTGTTTGTCACAGTATTTCTGTCCCAAACCAGAAGCAGCATGAATGGGGTGTGTTCAGCCTCAGTGCTAGAAGGAATTGATGTGAACTGGAGGATCCTGTCTTCACTGGATGTGGCTTCACATTGCTCTCTGAGAGTACCCAGAAAAGCAAAATTTCATCCACCAAAATAAGAGTTAAATTAATGACCCTAACTTGCATCTGTTTTGGAAGGAAATTCACATGCACCCAAACTCTCTGAGAATGGTGTTTTCCATCTAGCTCTCCATCCAGTTATAACTGACTAAACTACTTTATATGCCCTTGGAATCTGGCCCAGAAAATGTAATGTTTCTTAAAATGATTGTGTCTATATATATATCTATATCTATATATATATATATATATATACACATATATACACACTTCTTTACACCAACCAATACCTTCTGAAATGTAGGTGGCCAGAAACTGGCTGATCTTTTCCTATTACATATTTCAAAAATGAGCTGACATTCATATATAAATTCTGCATAAGCTTCATGAAGTCTTAGTACCAATAGTGAAAGGAAATATCAACAACTGCTTAGCTGCTAATATGAGCTGAAGATAATAAGGAAGGTGGCTGAGCAAATTGTATTTCCAGGAAATTTTGCCAATTATACAAAAATGGAAGGGCTTGGGGGGAAAAAAAATCTTCATTGTTTTCATGGAAAGTAGGTACTCTGAGGCTGAAAGGAAATTTGAAAATGGATGTATGGGGTCCTAATTAACTTTAATATTTCCTGTGTAAAGTCTTAAAGTTAAAGACTGATTTTTACAATAAACATTACAAGCATAATGACACGGAGGTATGATCACAGATCATGTACCAGATGGAGAACTATGGATAAAGAACTGCTGCTCTTATAATGAGTTATGTCTTGTTTTTCTTCTCAGGCAAACCTGCATTAGTTTGAAAGAAAGGGATCAGATCTGAAGTGTGCAATAAGAAAGACTCCAACTAATAAAATATTAATAAAAATGGAAGAATTCTGCCCCAAATCAAACTCAGTCAGGAATAGAAAACATATGGATCAAATATAATTGAAATTTCAAGGAGATTTCTGATACACAAATTGCATTTATAATTTAGTGCCAGCATCATATATTGAATAATCATAAAGACTTAGTCAAAACTTTTATTTTCACAACTAAAGGAAGTGTAGTTTTCACTGAAATGAAAACAACTTTCAGAGTCCTGACTTCAGCACAATCACAAGTTAAAACTAAACAGGCACATTTAGACAATGTCCAGGGTCTGTGTGTCTGCGCCTTCATGGAAAGGAACATTTTGACCTTTTTTGCATAATTTTCTATGGGGCAAGCACTTGTTTCACACACACACAAAAATGTACACTAAGGACTCTTAAAAGATGAATTTCAAATTAAATTGTGTGGTTCTCTTGAACTCAATATTTTTTGAGGGAATAGATTTTTTTTTCTGGTGCATTTTTCTGTGTGTTTGTTCAGATTTTAGGAAGTGGAAACTAACAAAATAAAAAAACATCCCTTCAAAGCAGAAAAGTATGTTCTCACTTGTAATTTTCACCCAAAACATGGGTCATAGAATCATAGATTCCCAGAATAGTTTGGTTTGGAAGGGGCCTTAAAGATCATCTCATTCCACCCCCTGCTATAAGCAGGGACACCTTCCACTAGTTCTGGTTGCTGCAAGCCTTGTCTAATCTTCCCTTGAACACTTCCAGGCACGGGGCAGACACAGCTTCTCTGGACAATCTGTGCCAGGGTCTCAACACCCTCACAGCAAAGAATTTCTGCCCAATATTCCATCTAACCTCACCCTTGTGAGGGTGGGAAGTCATTGCCCCTTATCCTGTCCCTCCAGGCCCTTGTCCAAAGTCCCTCTCCAGCTCTCTTGCAGCCCCTTTAGGCTCTGGCAGGGGCTCTAAGAACGATTTATCACACAATGACAAATGCCTTAGAGAGAAATCCTTTTTTCTGACTGCCTTGTCCCTTTAGGAGCAAGCAATTTGGGACGGAGCAACAAAAGCAGTGGCAGAAAATGGGTAGGCAGCTGGAGCAGAGCCATCACTCAACACTCCCTTGGTAACTACCAGGAACTGAGGATCAGTGTCTGTCCCTGATTTCACTTTTTCTGGACTAAGAGTGTTTGCAAATACATCCCCACGTTTCTGAATTTATTTCACGATAGCTTTTGCCACAGTATGTGTTCCCTGTAGGAATTTGTGCTCCTGGGTGCTTGCAGCAGGATATATTTTTCCTTCTGCTGTCATGTGAGTCCCTGATCCCTCCCACCCCTTTACAGCTGCTACTTGTGACCTTCTCTCTGGGGTTTGGAGAAGAATATATTTTTCCTCAGATCCATCCAGCCTGGTAAGAACACTTGATTGTTTCTGGAGAAGATTGGTGCATGCATTAGGGCTCACTGATACTTTGGCTCATCATCAGCTGTGCCCAGGACACTGAGCCATCCCAGGGATGCTGCACTTGTCATCATCCCAACAGTGTCCCACTGGGCAAAAGGTGCCCTTCACTGAGGACATTTTTATGGTACATCTGATAGACTGACTTTCCTAAAATGACTCAGGTTCATGCAGCACCTGCTTTCCTGCCTACTGTGTTCTAGGACATCTCTCTACATCGCTTTTGGCTTTTGTTGGGATAAGTGTGTAAAATGACATCTCCACCTCATCTCATCTCTCCCCCTCCAACATGGAAGCAAAGCAGTGGTTGGGCAAGCCAAGAGCATGAACCTCCTCACAAGAGCAGAGGACTCAAAGGGAAAAGCGGTGAAAATGTATATTTTTCCCAGTGAGCTTAGGCAATATTTAAAACTCAACAATGGAAACTGACTCCTTATGAAAACCACTAAAGCACTCAAAAATAGGAATCTGGTTCCTTGCCTCCTCTCTGCACCACATACTCTGAAGTGCATAACAATGGAAATTCTGTTCCTATGTGTTCCCCTACAAATGAGCCCTGGAAAGCATCGACTCCTTCCTGTAGGCTTCTGCCATCATCCCTTCCCCGGTAATATGTGCATCTGCTTCCAGATCTGTAATCACATTTCTTTAACTGAGTGGTGAAGTAGGATTCATGTGACTCCATTTAGACTTTGTCGCTTTGCAATAAGGAGATAGTTATTCAAATTAGAAAGAGATTCTGATCTAAGAGAGAATCTAGTATCTAATGATATGTGCCTGGCTATAGCTGATAATTTGAGTTTATGAAGCCTCTGTAATTACATTTTATATGTGTGTATTTTTGTGGTTTCCAGTTAATTGTAAAGTGATTACATGAATATTTAAGCTTGGCAGGGTTAGACACTGCTAATACACAGGATAAGCACCATTTTTTCCTCCTGTAATTCTTTGTGCTAATATCTGGGACTTATATTAGGATAAAGGCAACTCACCAGCAACAAAAAAAACCCCACTAATGCCATGCTTCTTATCTGAGGCATCAGTTTGCACAGTGCTGAAACAGCACTTCTGTTTTGAAATACAAATATTTTCTTTTCTGTGTGATATATCCAGGACAGTTTAGATACAATTTTTAAATGTTGTGCAATGTACCATTTTGGATCTTTTCTGCCAAGCCTATAAACCTTTCTGTATGTGCCTGCATGTGTATGGACACAGCAGTGGTTTAACCGGCTTCTGTTGGGCACTATAAATACAGAAATGGATGGACACAGGAGCAAGTCACAGAGGCAAGGGCATGAAACTGAAGGGTATCACACTGCCCACATCCATGCCCTTAACACATGGTGTGAGGTAATAGGAGGCAAAATCATGCCCCTTAATGAGAAAGAGCAGAGGCCACTCACTTTCTCCAGGGTATGGGGGGATATGCACTGTGCTGTTGCACAGACTGGCCCGTGCCCTCACTAAATCCATCACTGTTGCTCTGCTGACATCAGTGTGCAGGCACATCCTTGGATAATTACATGAATTTGGGGATGGGATGGACCCTTATGGTATCTGATTTCTGCTCACCCTAAATGTGCTAATAACAGAGCAAGGACACTTTGGAGAAGGGAGGGCCTGAAGAGGGCCCTTCTGCCTGGCTCCCACCCATTTGAGTGAACATCAGGTGGCTGCTGGGATGTGTTGAGAGCAAGGACATGATGCTCCCAGGCTGTCACCTCCCTCCCTACTAATTCTCTTCAGAGAGTGAGACTCAGACCATCTCACTTATCCCTTCAGCTGGGGGTTTTCCTCCACAGATCCCCTCATCTGGGAACATATTTTCGGAACACTGCAAAAACTACCCTCTTGCAAAGCCACTCAAATGTTGACCTGCCCTCTGCCTCCCAGTGCCATCACTGTTGGGTATCTACTAAGAATCACAGAAAGCAGGGAAGGAAAGAGAAGGGAAACTTGGAGAGCAACACTGGAGGGAACCATCAGATTAGGTGCTCATCATAAAAAAAAAAAAAAAAGCTCATCCACCAACCAATCTGGTCTCCTTCCTGGAGTTAACATTGCCCAAGTACTACATGAGTTCAGTGAGAGATTCTATTAATCATAAACCTGATTTTTTTCTGAGCATCCCTTTACTGAATATGATTACAATCCCTTAAGTCAGGGAAAACAAGCCAGTGGTGTTCTCAGGCCAGGAGTGAAGGGAATGGTGATTAAACAAGCCTGGGAAGCAATTACCCCCAGATCTGACACTGTGGCAGCAGAACCCATCCAGATACTACACAGGGCATCATGTGCATTCACACTGTTATCATAACCCAGGTTTAATCACTCCAAGCTTATACAGGGATTTGGTGGCCAGTGATTTCAGAAATTATTTTTATTTTGCCAATTTTTGTGAGTAAGCTGCTGTTTGTGCGTGAAAATGATCTCTTGCAAAACACAGATCTGCAAAATGAGCAATGGGGCTGAATGCTTGGGATCTGATTTATTTCTTTGGTCTCTGCATGGAGCTTTCAGAGTGTGGAAACATGCACCAAAGAAGGAGGAAATTATTTGAAGGAAGTCTGCTTTCAAGTAAAAAATAAATGAATTTGAGGAACGTTTTAGATAATGTTAATGTTCTCAAATTTAAGGCAAGAAAAGAAACCTTTTCTAGCTGAGAGCAGAAGTCATATCTTTGATCTCTGTCTGAACACAGTGGGGTGATGTCCATGAATTACAAGCAAATGTAATGCACTGTCATTCTTAAATAAAAACATACTAGCTAATTAAATTGAGACCCCCAGTGACCAAGTGATTGGTCTGCAGGTTTGGAAATTTCTATCCCGCAATGCTCTTCAGCTTGGGGTAAGTCAATTAATCTCTGTGTTTCCCAGTCCTCCTCCCCATAGCCTCTGTCTACTGATGAAAAATTAGGTATGATTTACACAGAGTGGTATGAATGTATTTTCTTCATCCTTCAGAACTTGTACTCTGACATTAATCAGACCTGCACTCCCTGACATAGCATATGGTTAACCCCCACAAGTCCTCTGTCAGCCAGGCTGCTGTCTGGGCTGGCTGCTCCAAGGGTAGTGGTTGGTCATCATAGAGTCAAAGGTTTGGAGACCCAGACATTGGAGTGTGGGGGTGTCTTGGGTTACATTGTAAGGTGTAACCAAAGTATCTACCACCATCTACATTACCTTCTGATGAGCTGTCAAAATGACACGAGCAGTGTTCCTTTACCTTCTCCATGACTCAGCCTTGATAACTCCCTCAGCAGTCCCCACTGTGAGGGGGCCAACTCTGCTAATGGACCATCAAGGACTCCCCACAATGACTCACAGAATTTCATTATCCCATTGTGGAATTCCCTGTCCTGGGGGATGTACCAAAAAGTCCTGCCTGTATATAATTTGGGGCTTGGGACACCACAATGCCATCACTTGATACCCAGAGGACAAGAGCTCTTGGCAGCCACTGCTGGATCTCCAGAGGAAGATGAGACCTTTTCACAGGATCACTGCTTTCACTTTTCACAGGATCACTGCACTGACAAGACTGTATCCATCCTCCAATGGGACTGCAGCCACCATTTAATCATTTAATCAGACTGCCACTGCCACCGTGACCAACAGGGTGTCAGGTCATATTCTGACTTTCTCTGTTTAAGGCAGTGTTTCTGTACTATTGCCTTTATTGTAATTTTCCTATGAAATTGTAGCTCTGAGTTGAAATCTCTCAAAGGTATTTGTGTGGGGATTCCACCTCCTGGCTCACCTTCCACAAAGGCAAACCAGCACGAAGGGTCAAGCAGGGAATATGGTCTCATGAGACAAGGCGAAACACTTACTCTCTCATTTGTCAACTCCCACAGAGTGATGGGGCAGCCAGAACTTCCCAAAAAGAGCATCTACTTGTCCAGGATCTTCATATAAGAAGTATTTACACCACTAATGAGCATTAGCCTAACTCATCCGGGATGTATCAGATCAACAGCTCATGCATATCTGGCCATGTGATGACCAGCAGTACCCTGGAAGCCACAGCTTTAGGTAGGCTGCTGAATGTCTGGAAATCCAGCAGATCATTTATAAAAGTGGTAGATCACCATTTAAACAAAACCCCTACAAAACAGGGAGAGTAGTATCTTGATCACGGAATGAGCAAATTTCTTCAGCAAGAAACAGAATAAGAGATTATACACAAAGCAGTTGAATGATAGATTAGCAGTGAGACAACAGATAACAAAAACAGACAGAACAATAGAGCAGGTTAAAAGCAGCTGGCCATGAAATTCATGAAGGGGAAACTGTCCAAGGCTGGGTTTTGCCATTGTAGTTGTACCAAGCTGGGTTGTAAAAGCTGAGTACGCACCAAAACTCATGCAGTTTCCAGGCATAGGAAATGCCTTTTCATTTGTGAAAATGTTTCCCTTTTGGATGGAGAACTGGAGTTTCCCTATGGAAGAAGCTGTCCTCAAGTTCTGGTAAGTTCTAAAGGGCAAGGTGAAATTTCAATGTCAACCCAAGAGGCTTCTGTAAAATGCTCTTGGTCCACATTCAAATCACAGGTTTTCAGGAGCTGATATTGTTGTGTTTTGTTCCCAGCAGCTTCTGTGAAGCCAAGACACTACAATGATAGATGACTTTCAATCACAGAAAGTCATATCAGTTTGTAGGAGCCTTGGGGCCAACCTGACCCACTTATTTAGCAGTCCCAGCACAAGAACACTGGACATTCTAAAGGACATGAGACTTGCTTGGTTTGGACTGTGGCTGCTCTAGGATCTCACTGGTCACTGGTGAAACTTTCAGTGATTCAGACTTCATCGTAGAGATCTATAATTTTTCCATGGGTTCAGGAGAAGTTCCAATGCAGCTACTATCCTAAAGTACATCCCTCATTTAGGGTGGATGCTCCTCTGTGTCAGTGAATACAGACTACCAATTTCCAATACTTTCCTTGGGTCTCACTGGGTGCTTGGATAAATGCAATGTCAAATGCTGTTTAGAAATAAACGGGATACCTCAGAAATGGGATAGCTCAGGAGTACCTCAGAAAACTTAATTCCTTGGAAGTCTGAGATAGCTAATTGCAATTTCCTATGTTACGTTTTGGGCCAATACCTTCATCTCATCACTGGGCACATCCAAGGAGAGTCCATTATCTGTCTCCTCTGCACCATTCCAGCAGGGACAGGTTGCTGCCAAGAGCAATAAAATTCCCCTTTGGCTTCACCAAATCAGAGAATAATTTGGGCTGAAAAATACCTCTAAGACCATTGAGTCCAACCATTCCCCCAGCACTGCAAGGTCCACCACTAACCCATGTCCCCAGGTGCTACATGTACATAGCCTTTAAATTCCTCCAGGGATGAGTAGTCTACCACTGCCCTGGTCAGCCTGTTCTTGAGAGTTCTTTTGGGGAAGAAATTTTCCCTATTATCCAATTTAAATCTCCCCTGGGGCAACTTGAAGACATTTCTTTTTGTCCTGTCACTTGCTCCTGAAGAGACCAACTCCCACTTCACCATAGTCTTCTTTCAGGGAGCTGTAGACAGCAGAAGGTACCCCCCCGAGCCTCCTTTTTTCCAGTCTGAGCCCCGCGACTTCCTCAGCTGTTTACTTGTGCTCTAGACCCCTCCCCAGCCTCAAGAGCCTGTGCAGTACCTGGGTAAAGTGCTGGGCACACTGGACGTTCTCCCTGGTCACTGTTCCATGGTAGAGCTTTGCAGACTGACCTTGTGACCTTTTCTTCTACATCAATCCTTTTCACATGCCACTGAAATCACAAGTGTGAAGAGAACATTCTTCATAATTTTGAACTCTGAGACCTCATCAGTTTAGGTTTTTTTCCTCCATCCAGTGGTGCAAAACCAGAGACACTCTGGGAGAGATGATTGCCCCCCATGTAAATGAGGTGAGGATCTGGCATGCTGTGGAGGGAGCTGGTTTGCGTTATCAAGTTTCCTTGCACACAGATTTATTAATTTTTAGAGCAATATATGCAGGACTATTTTAAGTGGCTTTTAAAAACAAACAAATACAGGATTGCAGCTACTCCTCCTCTGCTGTCTCATCTCTAGCTGACAGCTTGTTCCAGCAGGAAAGTAGGACCCCAGAAGGACTATA